>NC_143022.1:79243034-79571784 GCF_057628025.1 Oncorhynchus mykiss
CTATTCAATCCATTCAGAATTCAGGCTGTAACACAACAAAATGTGAAATACATCAAGGGACATTTTCTGAAGGCACTATGTATACACATGTCAAATACGTCTAACTCCTTCCAAGATCCGTCCAGGTGCATATGTGTCTGTGTTGTTTGTGTGTTGTTTGTGTGTGATTATGCAACTGTGTGTGTGTGTGTGTGTATGTGTGTGCGCGCGTGCGTGTGTGTGTGTGTGTGTGTGTGTGTGTGCGCAGCAGGGTCTAATGAGGACGTATGGCCCTGAGTGCAGCCCTCCCTTCCACTGCTCTGTTCCCTTGCTCAGAGAGAAGATTTCACTCATGTCAAAGCTTGCTAGTATGTTTATATGGGTTGGTTAGGTGAAGGGTCAGTCTAAGGGAATTATGCACGCTGCCTATCGATGCTCCAACAACAGTCTGCATCAGGAGGACTGATCCATCTCGCTCTCCCTTCATCCATTTCTCTCTTTTCATCTCTACACATACCCCCTTCCACATCCTCATTGCTCTCATCTTATTCTTCCATCTCTCTCTGACCAGCCATCTGTTATGTTAGTATAAATCCCTCTCTTTTGCTTATTTTCTTTGTCTCTCTCTCTCCATCTCTCTGTCTGTGTGCTACTCCTCATCTCTTTGTCCATATCCCTATATCACTCTCTCCATCCTTTTCTAACCAGTCATATGTCACATCATCAGAGCTCCTCACCTGTCTCTCTTTCTGCCTATCCCTTGTCTTAAATCGATTTAACAAAATGCAGAGTGTGTGCTTTTATCAAGTGGGGACAGCTTTTTGACATTGCATAAAAAAAGGAAGATCTAGTCTGTGCCAGGATGAGCAAGCAAACACAATAGGGTGTGTATGGTGGTAGATCGTCACTGACAGGATGAGCAAGCAAACACAATAGGGTGTGTATGGAGGTAGATCGTCACTGACAGGATGAGCAAGCAAACACAATAGGGTGTGTATGGAGGTAGATCATCACTGACAGGATGAGCAAGCAAACACAATAGTGTGTGTATGGATGTAGATAGTCACTGACAGCAAACAAATAAGCCTCAGTGACTTGACAGGAAAGATATCACCGTCCTGCCTTAAGTACTAGATCAGTATAGAGATAAAATAACATTTGTATTTGTATTTATTAAGGATCCCCATTAAATACAGCAGCAGTGCTGATGAGATGGATCAGATACTAAACTCAGCAAAAAAAGAAACGTCCTCTCACTGTCAACTGCATTTATTTTCAGCAAACTTAACGTGTAAATATTTGTATGAACATAACAAGATTCTTACAGGAAATCACGCACAGAACGAGCAGTATGGCTGGTGGCATTGTCATGCTGGAGGGTCATGTCAGGATGAGCCTGCAGGAAGGGAACCACATGAAGGAGTCTTCCCTGTAACACACAGCATTGAGATTGCCTGCAATGACAACGAGCTCAGTCCAATGATGCTGTGACACACCGCCCCAGACCATGACGGACCCTCCACCTCGATCCCGCTCCAGAGTACATGCCTCAGTGTAACGCTTATTCCTTCGACGATAATCGCGTTGTTGTCGGTGATGTCTGGTGAGAACCTGCCTTACAACAGGCTTTCAAGCCCTCAGTCCAGCCTCTCTCAGCCTATTGCTGACAGTCTGAGCACTGATGGAGGGATTGTGTGTTCCTGGTGTAACTTGGGCAGTTGTTGTTGCCATCCTGTACCTGTCCCGCAGGTGTGATGTTCGGATGTATTGATCCTGTGCAGGTGTTGTTACACGTGGTCTGCCACTGATCAGCTGTCCGTCCTGTCTCCCTGTAGCGCTGTCTTAGGCGTCTCACAGTACGGACATTGCAATTTATTGCCCTGGCCACATCTGCAGTCCTCATGACTCCTCGCAGCATGCCTAAGGTACGTTCACACAGATGAGCAGGGACCCTTGGCATCTTTCTTTTTTGTGTTTTTCAGAGTCAGTAGAAAGGCCTCTTTAGGGTCTTTAGGTCTTTCATAAACGTGACCTTAATTGCCTACCGTTAGTGTCTTAATGACCGTTCCACAGGTGCATGTTCATTAATTGTTTATGGTTCATGGAACAAGCATGGGAAACAGTGTTTAAACCCTTTACAATGAAGAATCCGTGAAGTTATTTGGATTTTTACTAATTATCTTTGAAAGACAGGGTCCTGAAAAAGGGACGTTTCTTTTTTTTTGTTGAGTTTAGCTAACTGTTTGGTGGGTGGCACACATCACACTGGCTGTGAATGGAGTGGATTCAAATAAAATAAATACAGATAAAAATACAGATAAGAATAAGAGATACGGGAGACCCGCCCGGCTCCCGCAGCGCGCCTACACCGGCCTTGAGGACGACCCGGGGGGCGAGGCGCAGGGCGATCCTGATGGAGGCGATGGAACTCCTTTGACATAGCTGGATCCAATCTATCGCCCACCGGGACCCAGTACCCCTCCCAGTCCACAAGGTACTGCAGGCCCCTCACCCGGCATCTCGAGTCCAGAATGGCCCGTATCGTGTATGCCGGGGACCCCTCGATGTCCAGAGGGGGCGGAGGGACCTCCAGAACCTCACCTTCCTGCATGGGACCAGCTACCACCGGCCTGAGGAGAGACACATGAAACGAGGGGTTAATACGATAATACGAAGGAAGTAACAATCGATAACACACCTTGTTTATTCTCCTCAGGACTTTAAATGGCCGCACACACTGCGGACCCAGCTTCCGGCAGGGCAGGCGGAGGGGCAGGTTTCGGGTCGAGAGCCAGACCCTGTCCCCCGGTGCAAACACGGGGGCCTCACTGCGGTGTCGGTCAGCGCTCCTCTTCTGCCATCCACTCGCCTGACGCAATGACTCCTGGACGACTCTCCAGGTCTCTCTTGTTTTTGTGGAACCTGGTCGATACAAAACGAAATTGGGTGAAATACATGGCCCACCTTGCCTGACGAGGATTCAGTCTCCTAGCTGATTGGATATACTCCAGGTTACGGTGGTCAGTCCAGATGAGGAAAGGGTGCCTCAAGCCAGTGTCTCCACACCTTCAGGGCCTTAACCATAGTCAACAACTCCCTGTCCCCCACATCATAATTCCGCTCCACTGGCCTGAGCTTCTTCGAAAAAAAACACAGGGGCGGAGCTTCGGTGGCGTACCTGAGCGCTGTCAGAGCACGGCTCCAACCCCAGCCTCGGATGCGTCCACCTCTACTATGAACGCCAAAGAAGGGTCCGGATGCGCCAACACTGGCACGTCAGTGAACAGCGCCTTCAAACGATGGAAAGCTCCGCCCGCCTCTGCTGACAACTGCAAACGCACCGCCCCCCCCCCCCCCCCCTTCAGCAGTGAGGTAATAGGAGCCGCTAACTGGCCAAAACCCCGGATAAACCTCCGGTAGTACTTGGCAAACCCTAAGAACCGCTGCACCTCTTTTACCGTGGTCGGAGTCGCTGACAATTACGCATGGCTTTGACTCCGTCACCCTCCATTACCACCCCCAAAGTGGAAATGAGATAACCCAGGAAGGAAATGGCTCGTTTGGAAAACTCACATTTCTCCGCCTTCACGTACAGGTCATGCTCCAGCAGTCGCCCAAGAACCTTGCGCACCAGAGACACATGTGTAGCGGAGAAGATCAAGATATCGTCAATATACACCACCACACCCTGTCCGTGCAGATCTCTGAGAATCTCGTCGACGAAGGATTGAAAGATTGCTGGAGCATTCTTTAACCCGTACAGCATGACGAGGTACTCATAATGGCCAGATGTGGTACTAAACGCGGTAACTAAAACCCACAGTGATGGAATTGAGACCTTGATAATCAATACACGCAAACCACCCTCCTTTTTCTGCACGAAAAATAAACTAGAGAAGACGGGTGACATCTAGGGCCGAATGTACCCCTGTCCCAGGGCTTCCGTGACATATGTCTCCATAGCCAACGTCTCCTCCTGGGACAAAGGATACACGTGAATCCTGGGTAGTGCAGCGTTTACCTGGAGGTTTATCACGCAATCCCCCTGCCGATGGGGTGGTAATTGGGTCGCCTTCTTCTTACTGAAGGCGATAGCCAAATCGGCATACTCAGCGGGAATGCGCACGGTGGAAACATGGTCTGGACTCTCCACAGTTGTCGCACCGATGGAAACTCCTACACACCTGCCTGAACACTCATCAGACCACCCCTGGAGAGCTCCCTGTTTCCATGAAATCTTAGGATTGTGAATAGCCAGCCAGGGAATCCCCAGCACCACCGGAAACGCAGGTGAATCGATAAGGAACAGACTAATCCGCTCCTTATGATTCCCCCGCGTAATCATCTCCAAAGGAATCGTGGCCTCCCTGACCAGCCCTGACCCTAATGGTCGACTATCTAAGGAGTGCACGGGGAAGGGGGGGTCTACCTTGACTAACGGTATCCTCAACCTATGGGCGAGTCCGCGATCTATAAAGTTCCCCGCTGCGCCTGAATCGACTAGCGCCTTATGCTGGAGAAAGGGCAAAAACTTAAGGAAACAAATTTATAAAAGAGTGTGGTGCTGACTCACCTGGGGTGACCGAGGAGTGTTCTGCCTGCCCTCTCGACTCCCAGATGGACTCCAGCACCGACCGGAAGTGTGCCCTCTCCGGCCACAACGGGTACAGGTGGAGCCTCCTCTTCCGGTCTCCTTAGATGCAGCCCCCCCATAGCTCCATCGGAATGGGAGTTGGAGGGCCAGGAGGTGGAACTGACAGGACACTTTCAGAACGTCCGCGAGCAGCCAGCAGATGGTCTAGCCGGATCGACATGTCTATTAGCTCATCCAGGCTGAGCGTAGTGTCCCTACAAGCCAGCTCCCTGCGGACGTCCTCTCTCAGGCTACACCTGTAATGGTCTATCAGGGCCCTGTCGTTCCACCCCACTCCAGCAGCCAAGGTCCGGAATTCCAGCACGAAGTCCTGCGCGCTCCTCGTCCCCTGCCGGAGATGGAACAACCTCTCACCCGCCGCTCGGCCCTCCGGAGGGTGGTCGAACACGGCCCGGAAATGGCGGCTGAACTGGCCCCTCGCTTAGTAATGGCCCCTCGCTGAGTTGGGCCCGTTCCAGACGGCATTGGCCTACTCCAGGGCTCTACCCGTCAGGCAGGACACTCACGCACTCTTCGTCCGAGGGAGACTGCCGAACGGTGGCCAGGTAGAGATCTAGTTGTAGCAGGAATCCCTGGCACCCTGCTGCCGCTCCATCGTACTCCCTCCGAGGCGTAATATGCAGAGCGCTGGCACCGGATCCCGCTGGAGGAGATGGTAGAGTTGCTGGTGGGAGGGTAGGTGGGATAGTAGGGAGACCACTCCTCTCCCAACGGTCCATCCTCTCCATCATTTGATCCATGAATGTGTGATGAAGGACTCTGTCCTCCATCATGGGGAGAGGGGTGGTCGCTGCTCCTGCTGACTCCATAAAGGTGGTGCGGGCTTCTGTAACGTCGGGAGAGTGATGGGTGTGGAGTCAGGCGCAGAGAGCAGAAGTTTCACGGGAAAAAAACGCTTTAATGTCCTCAGTAAACAGGAACAGGTACAAAAATGGGTGAAGCCAAAACACAGGCACAAACACAACCCAAAGACCACTGTTACATAAACCGGACAGCGAAAACCCAAAATCAACAATATACCACCTACGTACAATAACAACAAGCCCGCACAACCACAAGCGGGCTAAACAAACTTAAATAATACCCACCCCAAAACCCCAACAAGGAACAGGTGAAAACAATTACACAAAAACAAACGAAAAGGAAAAAGGGATCGGTGGCAGCTAGTAGACCGGCGACAATGACCTCCGAGCACCACCCGAACAGGAAGGGGAGCCACCTTCGGTGATATTCGTGACAAATACAGAGTCAATGTGCGGGGACACAGGTTCTTTGAGGTTGTATGTACATGTAGGTAGAGTTATTAAAGTGACTATGCATAGATGACAACAGAGAGTAGCAGTGGTATAAAGAGGGGCTAAGAGGGGGTGTGGCGGGGGGGGGGGGTTGCAAATAGTCTGGGTAGCCATTTGACTAGATGTTCAGGAGTCTTATGGCTTCGGGGTAGAAGCTCTTTAGAAGCCTCTTGGACCTAGACTTGGTGCTCCGGAGATCTGTCAGTAATTTTGTAGAAAGTAGTTTTTCACACAATGCTTTACATCCACCATAAACAAGCCTGGGGCGACAATAGTGAGCAATTACTATGGGTAAAATGTGAAAGGGAACCTGATAAAGCTGACGTGTTAGGGAGGCGGCCATTCTCTTCTTGCTAGTACTGGAAAAGAGCTCAAATCAGGATTTGAGTCGATTCCATCTTAACAAAGTAATTCGGGGGATAAAGTGAAACTCTGTTCCTGTATGGAGACAAATTCCTCTTTGAAATGAATGGCATCATGGTATCCCTCCTATTCAATAACTTGACACAGTTAAAATAGAACTGACCTCCATAGTTCATACAGGGGTTTATATGGTCGATTTCTGTCAGTATAAAGACGTGTTATGACCGGATTGGCTCCTAAAGGGATAGTATTCACTCATTTTCCATGCACTACACTCTTAGAAAAAAGGGTTCCAAAAGGGTTCTTTGGCTGTCCCCATAGTAGAACCATTTTTGGTTCCAGGTAGAACACCTTTGGGTTCCATGTATACCTCTCTGCGTAAAGGGTTCTACCTGGAACCAAAGGGGTTCTACCTAGAACCAAAAAAGGGTTCTTCAAAAGGTTATCCTCTGAGGACAGCCGAAGAACCCTTTTATGTACGTAGTGAAGGTTATGTAGTAGTAGACCTAGACAATCAAATAAT
Organism: Oncorhynchus mykiss; assembly: GCF_057628025.1. Lineage (NCBI taxonomy): Eukaryota > Metazoa > Chordata > Actinopteri > Salmoniformes > Salmonidae > Oncorhynchus > Oncorhynchus mykiss. Next base: position 79,249,849 of record NC_143022.1, read on the forward strand.
ACACTCGCTTTTCTGACTCTTTGCTTTCTACTTTATTAAAGCTTATTGTATGTAGTTGGCATCAGTGACTTATGGATCATGAGAGATGGGTCCTCTCACTTGAATAATGCAGTGGGAAGACATTGTACAATACTTTGTAGTGGTCTTTAAACATACTTGAGAGGCAGAATAGACAATCTATTTTCTCTCTGAATTAATGTGATTGCACAATGTCCCTAAGCTTGGTATTTTGCTCACTTTTCATGTATAATAGCTTTCCCAGTCAATCATATTTAAGTTCGTACAGCCTGCACAGATGGCAAGCATAACCGAGCACTATCCGCTGCTCAGGCATTCATTGCCATCATCTGACCTAGAGAATTGATAGAAACCCTGCTGTTCTGTTAGCGCCACCACAAGCATCACAGAGGCATTGTCCCTGTAGCAGGCGGCATTGACAGTAGTGGTAGTGTCACAGCAGAAAAACATGTACATGTGTTGAGGGCATTCCAGTAAGGAAACCCCTGTCTATATTTTTTTATTATATTTTTCTATTGAGACAAGAAAAGTGTTGTACTGTACCGTGGTCAGCTATTTCCTCTCTCATGTGGAAGCGACAACTTTAAGGAGGAGTCACATGTTATAATGAGTTGTATAGAATGTATTAAAAAATGTTTTCTTGAGCAGTACAAGGCAGGTAAAACTTTGTTTCCCAAAATAAATGATTTGTCTGAAGGTTATTGTTTGAGTGTGTACCATGGAGATGAAAAAAGCATGTAGTCTAAATCACTCCAACTAGTGTTGTGTCAAAACCAAAACCCAAAGAGACAGAATTCACTCCTTTTTCATTTCGTTGTACGTAAACAAGCGAGAATAAGATCATATTTTGGGTTTGTTAACAGGATTGTCTGCCGTCATCAGTTTCCATGGTGAAACAACTGACCTTGAATCAGCAGAACCTCTGACACTGGGCTTTAGGTGTAAGCAAACGCAGGTCACTGGGGTTAGCAGTCACAAAGTTCATCCTACTCATGCTCTCTGTTTACCCATAATACCTAGTGGACGGCTCAATTACAATATAATGATTAGCAATGATATAGTCACTCACTTTTAATTATCGACAGCCATTACAACCAGCTAGTTAACATAAACAATTTGTCTTGGGCCCCACAGGCTAATGTGGTCATTTCAATATGGCATGATACTCTGCATGACATGTTTTCTCTCACGTTGATTAGCTGTTTTACAATTACGATGCAACATGGCCAGTTAAAAAGACAAGGTGCTGCCTGGCCTGCACTGTGCTGAATGCTAAACTGGGGCGTGGGAGAGAAGTTAGAGGCTGGAAGCTCAGCTACCTCTCGTTTGACTGACACCTGTTAGGTTCTGGGATGATTGATTTGGATGGTGTTATTGAAAGAGATTGGATAGCATTGTCAGAGAGGAATTGCGACATACATTCATCAGATTCATCCACAGGAATGTCCCTGTGGTTGTTTTGCTGCTGGAATTAGGAAACGTATCACGTATTGTCTTTGTAATGTGTAATTTGCTCTCATTGCATTCCACCCCCACCCTCTCTCTCCCCCCTGTCCTTTTCTCTCTGTTTCTCTTATCACTGATTTTTCTCTCTCTGTTTTAGATTATATCAAGTTAATGGAAACAATTCATCTCATAAGGTTAACAATGAATAAAATGTAATCAGGGAATCAGATTCATGTATCGTACTTGTGGGATTATGCACATTTATTAACTGAGATGATGAGGGAGATTTTCCCCAGCCAGTAAAACGTTCTCTGGGAGCAAACAGATGAATAAATCCAACCAATATTGTAATACAAAATATCAAAGAAAGGGAGCCCATGGGATCCCAATGCACTTATACAGTGCAACCCACTGTAAACCATAATAAAATACGATTATACTGTTGGGGGCAACTTTCTCCCCTTCATGCTGAATCCCTCCATTATCCAACTCTAGTGAGAGTAGAATACTGCAGGACTGGGTGATAGGAGCGATTGGGGGGGATGTTCCTCTCTAAATGCTTCTGGCCATGTACTTCCCTTATGTCTCACAGACATATGTATATTTCATTTAGCCAGCACCCAGGAGTCCTAAAAGCCGCTCCAGTCAGCCCGTAGCAGCGTTTCAGTGACAGAGGCGCCACGTTAGCAGATGTTGCTGTGAGAGGCTAGGCAGACATGACTCACGGACCGGCCCCTAGGGTAACTTCACAGAGCCACCACACCGTGGTGTAGCAGAGGAGACCCTGACTGGGCGGCAGGAGCGGAGTGTAGAGGGGATGGATGGTACTACAGTATGGAGAGCTGTTTCTGTAGCCTTTGGATAGCATTGGTGCTACTTTGTTTTTTAGCAGCAGCCAGCTCCATTGAGCCTGTCTTGGAAAGCAAGATGGCAACATGTTAGGGTGGTCAAGTCTGGATATATACTCTCCCAGCAGGATATTGCTAAGTCATCTGTGAGCCATGTTATCATAGAGATTTGACCAATGAGTTAGTCATTGTAAGGCTATTTTTTTCCACTTTCTGGTCCTCTATCTTTGGAGGCTACAAGACATTTTCCGATAATATACCCAGGCATGAAGAGCTTCCTTGTAAGCTGTTGTAGAGAAGCAAAACTCACAGGTTGGACAATTTAGTTGAGGGGCACCTACTGTATGCCAAAACAACTAATGAGTTGTCCAACCAATTTATGATCTTGGATTATGTTAGCTGTAGTGAGCCTGTCTGCATCTGTAGGAGTGCACACATCACAAAAATGAAAAGACCTATAGAAGGCTGCCAAATGTATCCCAGGCTGGCTGTGCAGTGCTACATTTAGTCTTGTTCCAGCCAACACTGCGTTTCTAAGGATCGATGGGAGAGGTAGAGCGGCAGGAGGGAGGAGGAAAGCCTGTCAGTCATGGGCTAAACGGAAAGAGAGTCCGTCACTATTACACTGCCTCAAGCTAAGAACAGCCTGTGGCAACTTAAGACAGCAACCCAGCCTGTATAATGAGAAAGGACCTAACTACCATGCTGTCAACTGATTAAATGCGATGCCTATAAAATATTAACAACTCTGTGTATGCCGTGTGTATATGGAAGACGAAAGGCGACTGAATGGGTTTGGGGTGGCGGTTTGTACGGCATGCTGTTACCTCTGCAAGCTTGTCACCACAATTTTAAAAGGGGCAAACGTTAATGAAATTGCAATTAACATGAGTAAGTGCTTTACTGGAGGGGACGAGGTGTGTTAGAAATGTTGGGAGAAGTAAACAAACCCAATTGAACAAGACATTTTTTTTTGGGGGGGGGGGGGGGGGGGGGGGGGGGGCTTAAAAGAGACTGTTTATTAGACTGGTTTTAATCATTTAAAATGTAATCTCTTATAGATGCAGATCCTATGGTTGTACTGTCTAGCCTCCCTCTAAGGAATAACTATGTTTTCATAGGTTCACATTTTCAGCCAGTAATCTCTGATACAACCAGCTCTGGGCTTAAACATACATTTAAATGTATCCTGTGTTTGTTTGCAACCATAAAAAACATATGACGAGCATCCATTTAAGGCCCTTTAAACCAACAGTTAATATCCATCACCCATCTGCTTGGTGAAATGAAGATTCTAATTAAGTATATTCAAGCTTATCTTCTCAATAAACTGATGCTAAGTGCTATTTTCCAGGACGTAAATCACCAATTTAGTTTTTTGTCTATCATGAGGTTAAGGCCTTCTGGCTAAATCATGCGTATAGTTGTGTGAATAGGTTGTAAACAGCTCACTCAAAACATTATGCTTTGTAAAAGCATTTTAGTAGAGGGTGATAGCATGCGCACTTTACTATCCAAATGGTTTTATTAGGGAATATGTTGTAATCAGCTCACTCAACACTTTAACCATTAAGGATTCTAGCTTCAAGAGAATAAACTGCCACTTCCTTCTGTGATGTTGCAACAACAAAGAAAGTGCATAGTGAATAGCTTGGTGCTCCTTTCCAATAAATATCGAAGGTCTTATTTTGGTGCCATGATAATCGATGCTTGGCTCACTCTTATCTGTAATAATCACATCAAGGTGGGTCGCCTACAAAGTAATTTTTTCCCCTCGTACATCATCGCACACCTGATAGACGATATATACTGCTGCGCTACGCTCCACAGCTCGGCGACGAACACAATTATGGTGGTGGGGTGGCAAGTGGCGCTGTTTCCCCCTACTGCGGATTCCATCTCTAAAGGTTTTGTGGTGAAATGTATATGACAACTTCTTTCGCAAGGGCATGTTTGGCCATTCTTTCTAAGTGGTACACAAGATACACAGCAGTGCGCTTCTCTGGATAATGTATCTGTACTGTACCTAGGAGAATAAATCCTACACCTAGAACACAACTGTATTTTGAGATCCGTTTGTTGTGTGGACGGTTAGTTTGGTGACATCCAGCAGTTTTACATCAGCACCGTGGCGTCCAGGGGTTTTAGGCTAGTGCAGTGACGTTAAGAACAAATGAATTGTCTCATTATAGTCGCCAGGCTGGGTACCTGGAACCGGTCAGTCAGGCATGAGGTGCATTTGGCCTTGGATGTGCCAGACTGAAAATGTCTACAACATGCTTCCTTGAGCTCACATTAAAAGCTGACAGACGGTAATGGACTTGCCAAGACAGATCCCCATTAACTAGTCCATTAAGCCACCCAACTCCTCACTTTTACCTGTCAGTTAAATAACACCCCACATGTTAAATTAATCACATCTTATTTTAGGAGTGGGAATCCAATCTGTGGACAGATTTTTCAGTTGGCTGTGAATTAAAATATACACTGCTAAATGCCAAGGTGACCCCTCACAGCACAAACAACACACACTTCTATTTGCTGGAGGAGCTTACACTACTGGAGATGAATGGTATGCATGGCCACATTTCTGTGAGTGATTAGACATACAAGGACACACACATTCATTCCTTGATTATGACTGCACTATGCAGTCTAATTAGCAGATCTCTATAATGGCTCCATGATCTCTCTTTCTCCCTGAAGGTTTTTATATTCCTAGAATTTAGTAAGTAGTGCAGCGTTGTGGATCGTGATGTCTTCTTTCTTTGCTGTTGCTTTTAATGGGGATGGTGGTTTGGGAAACTGCTAGGGATGTTGCTTGTAGTAGCAATTTGTTTGGCATTGAGGGGAGATTAGAGTGTGTCTTTGTGTATTGAGGATGCTACCTGACCATTTTTAATAGTCATTCCTGCTGCCACATGGTCCCAAAACAAACATAACTTGTGACTAGACCGAGGAAATGTGATTATGTTCATAGTAACGTCCTGAAATAATCTATTTAGCATTTAAACTACACATTGCTTTTCGATAAATCTAATATTTTTGGCGTATTACACTCAGTTCATATTTCGTCATTTTCTCTGCATCTCTTCTACATTTGTGTTTCTGCCCTGAAGTTTGTATTAATTTCTCTGGTGAAGTAGTGTGCAGCTGAACAACAAACGCTACAGATGTAGGATCTTAATTTGGTCACCCGGTTGCAGGAGAACTTTCCTGCAATGCAGGATATGTAATACTTGTAGTGTGTTTGAGGTTTAAAAAGGCTTATGAAGTTTGTACTTCAAAATATCAGACTTGATTTTCCCTTATGAAACGTGTATCAACCCCTAACAATAATGTCCTTTAATTACCATCCATTTAATAATTCACATTTCCTGTTGCTGCAGGATTTTCCTGCTGAAGTAAACTGGTTCAAATGAAGATCCTACATCTGTAGAGAGTGCTTCCTCATGCATGAAATGAGAGGAAACTTTCTTCTCCTATAGGAAATGACACTGGCTCATCTGCAAAGGTAAAGCTTGTGTACGCTTCAGGCACTTTGTACATTTGGCCGCTCTGCCGAGGCATAGGCTACATGCTTCCGCCCTAAAAGGGTACATACAGCTCAAGCTGCTGTATGGAAAGCATTTGCATCACAAGTCAACTACTGTGGAAGTAACAGGCCTGTCCAGGATGCCAATGTGGAGAAGTATGTTTTTACACAGTGACGACTTCCTTGGACGTGACAGCCTTTAAATGCTCTTTTTGTCCCAGTGCTTTGTGTGACACCCCTTCCATTAGCCCACCACAACGTAAGGAGCGTCCAATGAGGTGTACAGTAGGATGATCCCAACGCCATTGTCCCATGGTGTTATTTCTGTCATCCAACTATATAGCACCTATACAAGTCTTCATCTCTAGACTGCTACAGGCTACCACCCCAGGTAACCATGGGGGACACAGTGCTCCCAATCCTAATTATGTCGTTCAAGACACCTAAGCAAGATATATTGTATACTGGCAAATAGCGTCATTTCAGAAATGTCATGGAAGGGTGACCTTTGGCTGTACAGACATGTTGCCTGAATATGTGGAACTTAATTAAAATGGATGAAACGTCCATTAATGTCATACTGTGCACTCTTAGAGATAAAGCAGAAGTAGAGGATGAGCCATCTGGTTTTCTAGACTGAGATAGATATGAATGGACAGATAATCAAGTGGAAATATGATGCAGTTTATTGAGTCCCCTAAGTAAACTGTCATTTACCATAATGTGTGATGTGAGTTAAAGCAAACCAAGTCTATTACGAGGTTGGCAACATCCATTTAGAGTGTCACCTGCAGAGCTTATATTTGTCTGCAGAGCCCCCTCCCCCCCAGTCCTCTGCGGCACCATTTCTGCTTTGATTAAAATCACAAGCCTTGGCTTACTGCCTACATTGATATTTCATAGTTTCTTCGATCTCCACGTTTTATTTCCAATTTTTTATTATGTCTTTCCATCGTCAGTGAGCTCAGTGGAAATGTCACGTGGTATTTATAGTTATATTTACTTCTGAGATGCTAGATGTTGTGACTTGCGGGGAGGTCAGAGTGTTATGATAGTGGCAGTGAAAGCTGCTGAGAAGTCGAATGTGGTTGGGTGTTTCAGCTAGCTGTCAGACTTAACTACAACCATCAATGTGTGAGGCCAGGATGCCTTTATGCGCTCAGAAAAGTGGACGCATATGCACACTCTACGAAGTAGAAGTTCATTGACTAAGCTATATTACAGTGCATGTTTCTTTCTTTTAACTCTCAGCACAGATAATATATGTCACCATGCTTTCCTTTACAGTTGCTTGGTTTCCATTCAATTGGCGACCGATTAAAACAATACGCCAGAGCTGTTTCCATCCCAAAAATATTTGGGGGTTAAATTCCCATGTACTGAATAAAAAGGTTAAGTGGGTTTCCATCGCATTTTCAACTCTACTGATGGTTATGTCACAACAAGTGTTGCAATATATAGAGAATTTGCTGAAGCCAACATCTGGAGTCAGACCAAAATGCAGCGGGATACGTGTTCATCTTTATTATACGGAACTGAACACTGAATACAAAAATAACAAAAGGAAAACCCGAAACACTTCAGCAAGGTGAAACAAACACTAAACAGAAATACAACTACCCACAACTAAAAGTGGAAAAACAGGCTACCTAAGTATGATTCCCAATCAGAGACAACGATAGACAGCTGGTCCCTGATTGAGAACCATACCCGGCACATAGAAATACAAAACCTAGACATAAAAACATAGAATGCCCACCCAAATCACACCCTGACCAAACAACAATAGAAACTTACAAAGCACTCTAAGGTCAGTGCGTGACAGTAGGCTACCTACCTGATGTGATTATTATGGATAAGAGTGAGCCAAGCATGGATTACTATGCACTTTTACCACCCTGTGAAGTTCATCATAACTTATTTAGTCTGTAGCCGAACTAACTGTATGCTTTCCCAAGTCGTAGTGGGAGGACCAAACAACATATCATCGCGTGACTCCAAGTTTACTTTAAAATGATGGTTATTATATCGGTATTAGTGCAGCGTTATTTATAGACCTTTCCAAGGCCTTCAACACTGTTGTGCATTACATTATCATTCAAAGACCTATATCCATCCTGACCTGTATTCATCCTGACCTATATCCATACTGACCTATATCCATCCTGACCTATATTCATCCTGACCTATATCCATACTGACTTATATCCATCCTGACCTATATTCATCCTGACCTTTATTCATCCTGACCTATATTCATCCTGACCTATATCCATCCTGACCTATATTCATCCTGACCTATATTCATCCTGCCCTGCCTTTCTAAAGTCTTCAAAAGCCAAGTGAATCACCAACCATTTAGAATCCCACCGTACCTTCTCCCCTATACAATCTGGTTTCCGAGCTGGTCACAGGTGCACCTCAGCCACGCTCAAGGTCCTAAACGATATCATAACCGCCATCGATAAAAGACAGTACTGTGCAGCCGTCTTCATCGACCTGGCCAAGGCTTTCGACTCTGTCAATCACCGTATTCTTATCGGCAGACTCAACAGCCTTGGCTTCTCTAATGACTGCTTCGCCTGGTTCACTAACTACTTCTCAGATAGAAATCAGTGTGTCAAATTGGAGGGCCTGTTGTCCGGACCTCTGGCAGTCTCTATGGGGGTGCCACAGGGTTCAATTCTCGGGCCGACTCTTTTCTCTGTATATATCAATGATGTCGCTCTTGCTGCGGGTGATTCTTTGATCCACCTCTACGCAGACGACACCATTCTGTATACATTTGGCCCTTCTTTGGACACTGCGCTAAAATACCTCCAAACGAGCTTCAATGCCATACGACACTCCTTCCGTGGCCTCCAACTGCTCTTAAATGCTAGTAAAACTAGATGCATGCTCTTCAACCAATCGCTGCCCGTACTCACCCTCCCGACTATCATCACTACTCTGGATGGTTCTGACTTAGAATATGTAGACAACTACAAATACCTAAGTGTCTGGCTAGACTGTAAACTCTCCTTCGACTCACATTAAGCATCTCCGATCCAAAGTTAAATCTAGAATCGGCTTCTTATTACACAACAAAGCCTCCTTCACTCATGCTGCCAAACATACCCTCATAAAACTGACTATCCTACCGATCCTTGACTTCGGCGATGTCATTTACAAAATAGCCTCCAACACTCTACTCAGCAAATTGGATGCAGTCTATCACAGTGCCATCCGTTTTGTCACCAAAGCCCCATATACTACCCGCCACTGCAACCTGTATGCTCTCGTTGGCTGGTCCTCGCTATATATTCGTCGCCAAACCCAATGGCTCCATGTCATCTATAAGTCTTTGCTAGGTAAAGCTCCACCTTATCTCACCTCACTGATCACCATAGCAACACCTACCCGTAGCACACACTCCAGCAGGTATATTTCACTGGTCATCCCCAAAGCGAACACCTCTTTTGGCCGCCTTTCCTTCCAGTTCTCTGCTGCCAACGACTGGAATGAATTGCAAAAATCACTGAAGCTGGAGACTTACAGTATATCTCCCTCTCTACTTTTAAGCCTCAGCTGTCAGAGCAGCTTACCGATTGCTGCAGCTGTACACAGCCCATCTGGGTACACAGCCCATCTGTAAATAGCCCATCCAACCAACTACCTACCACATCCCCATATTTGTTTTTGTTTTTCTGCTCTTTTGCACATCAATATTTCTACTTGCACATCCTCATCTGCACATTTATCACTCCAGTGTAAATTGTTAAATTGTAATTACTTCCCCACTATTGGCCTATTTATTGCCTTACCTCCTTACTTTGTTTGAACACACTGTATACAGATTTTTCTATTGTGTTATTGACTGTACGTTTGTTTATTCCATGTGTAACTCTGTGTTGTTTGTGTCACACTGCTTTGCTTTATCTTGGCCAGGTTGCAGTTGTAAATGAGAACTTGTTCCCAACTGGCCTCCCTGGTTAAATAAAGGTGAAATAAATGTAAAAACATTTTTTAAAGGCTCACTGAAATAGGCCTGAATCAGGCTTCTTGCAAATGGCTTGACAGTTATCTGTCAGATAGGACACAAATCTTAGCCTTTTAAGTAGCTCATCTATATGTTTTGTAAACATACAATCTGCTTCTGGCTATTTAGGGAGAGGATATACCTATTTCTTAAAAATAAGCCCACTTTAAACCTTTCCTTTTTAATTAGCCCATCAGTATGTTTTTAAACATTTAATCTTTGTCGATCCAAATGCCCAGATATTTATAGGAAATAACTCAATCAATGGGAGAACCATCCAATGAATAAATATGTAGTCCGTCATAAATAATATTGGTCTATCTGTTAAAACTTGTTATATTCATCTGTATGCAGACGACACTGTTATGAATGCCATTTCCCCAACTGTTCACCAGGTTATGTTAGAGCTGCAATCTGATGCAATATGATGTTGTTGCTTTACAGAAAGCCCTAGTTGTTTTGAAACTTGTACTTAATGTGGACAAGACTAAATATATGTTGTTCTCTATTATATGTTGTTCTCTAATTTCAGAAGGACTACATATTTATTCATTGGATGGTTCTCCCATCTATCGGGTTCGCCTATAAATATCTGGGCATTTGGATCGACAAAGATTTACTGTTTAAAAACATACTGATGGGCTAGCTAAAAAGCTAAGGTTTAAAGTGGGCTTATTTTTAAGAAATAGGTATAGCCTCTCCCTAAATAGCCAGAAGCAGATTGTACAGTGAACTTTCCTGTCGGTTCTTGACTATGGTGACACCATTTACCAGATTGCAACAGCCATCTACCATAGCACCCTTCGCTTTATCACAGGTGAGTTTTAATACTGACCACCACATCCTGTATCAAAGTTTGGTTGGTCCTCATTAAAGTCCCAATGATCACTTCTTTATTCACTTTTTGGTAACAAAGCACTACTACGAAAGCTTCCGACTAACCTAACTTCACTGTTAAAATATAAAACATGAGATACCAAACCCGTTCACAAGATTGGTTGACTCTTGAGGTTCCTCGGGTCTCCACCAGACTAGGTAAATCCGCGTTTAGCTTTAAAGCACCTCATTGCTGGAACCAACTACAAATGCAATTTATTTTTTTGTTTTACCTTTATTTAAGCAGGGAGTCCCCATTGAGACCATGGTCCCTTTCACAAGGGAGCACTGCATATACAATTTCAAAATGCAAAAATCGAATACAATATAAAACAAGTAATATTCAAGGCAAACAATTACATTCCTCAGTAAAAAGGTCGCCAATTATTATGTTTAATTGCCCGAGCAGCACCAGAACGTCCAATTGTATTGGGGCAGCAGGGTAGCCTAGTGGTTAGACTAGTAACCGAAAGGTTGCAAGTTCAAATCCCCAAACTGACAAGGTACAAATCTGTCATTCTGCCCCTGAACAGGGAGTTAACCCACTGTTCCTAGGCCGTCATTGAAAATAAGAATTTGTTCTTAACTGACTTGCCTAGTTAAATAAAGGTTAAACATTTAATTTTACATTCAAAAGTCTAGTGTATTTTGTTTTGTCGATATTTGGAAAGTTTACAGACAAATTTGCTGTTTCCATTAGTGCCTTCAGAAAGTATTCACACTCTTTGACTTTTTCCACATTTTCTTGTGTTATACAGACATCATTTTAAGTTGATTAAATTTATATTTCTTGTCATTGGCCTACATCGTATCAAAGTGGAATTATGTTTTAGATTTTTTTTACAAATAAATAAAAAATGAAAAGCTGAAATATCTTGAGTCAATAAGTATTCAACCCCTTTGTTATGGAAAGCCAAAATAAGTTCAGGAGTGAAATGTCCTTAACAAGTCACATAAGTTAAATTAACTTACTCTGTGTGTAATAATAGTGTTTAACATGAGTTTTGAATGACTACCTCATCTCTCTACCGCACATATGCAATTATCTCTATGGCCCCTCATTCGAGCAGTGAATTTCAAACACAAATACCAGGGAGAATCAACCACAAAGACCAGGGAGGTTTTCCAATGCCTCACAAAGAAGGTCACCTATTGGTAGATTGGTCAAAATAAAAATAAAGCAGACATCGAATATCCCTTGAAGCATGGTGAAGATATTAATGACATTTTGGATGACGTATCAATACACCCAGTCACTACAAAGATACAGGCGACCTTCCTAACTCATTTACCGGAGAGGAAGGAAGACAATGGGGACTTTAAAACAGTTGGCTGTGATGGGAGAAAACTGAGGATGGATCAACAGCATTGTAGTTACTTCACAATACTAACCTACATTACAGAGTGAAAAGAAAGAAGCCTGTACAGAATAAAAATATTCCAAAACATGCTTCCTGTTTATAAAAAGTAAAGTACTAAAGTAAAATTACAAAAACTCTGGCAAAGAAAAACGTTTTGTTCTCAATACAAAGGCATTATGTTTGGGGCAAATCCAACACAACACATCAGTAGTTTTGATATAAATAGGCTTGGAAATCCAAGGCAAGACTTGAAAATGGCTGTCTAGCAATGATCAACAACCGACTTGACAAAGCTTGAAGAATTTATTAAAAAAAATAATTTGCAAATATTGAACAATCCAGGTGTGGAAACCTCTTAGAGACATACCCAGAAAGACTCCCATCTGTAATCGCTGCCAAAGGTGATTTTAACATGTATTGACTCAGGGGGTTGAATACTTATGTAATCAAGACATTTGATTGCTATATTTTTCATATATTTTTTACAAACATGAGTTTTTCTTCCACTTTGACATTATGGAGTAATTTGTGTATTTAAAATATATATATATTTTATTCCCACCTCGTAAAACAACAAAATGTGTAAAAAGTAAAGGGGTGCGAATACTTTCAGAAGGGACTGTATGATAGCTATATAGTGTCACTGACACGTGCTGTGTAGTATTGCATTTTACCTTCCTCTCTGTCCATGGTTTTCATGATCTTTCATCAGGTTCTCTCTCTTTCGCTCTCCCCTCTTATCCTACTCTGAATCTCTCATATTCTCTCTCTCTCTCTCTCTCTCTCTCTCCTTTGTGAGTGAGTATGATGTGGGTAGACTAACCCACTAGCGAGGCCACTCTCTTCCCACAGGCTCTGTTGTCATTTGGCCTTAAGGTCACTGCCTCGCTAAGGGAACGCTTGCCAACTGAGATCAACTGTATTCATCCATCCACAGGGGAATCCAGAGCTCAAAGCTCCCCTCATTAGCCATGTTTAGGAGATTTTCAGCATGCAGGAAACCTACCATTAAAGACAGCAAAACACTCTCTACAACTTTCCTAGGGTCCTGAAAAGGTTATCAAGTATTTCACATGCAAAACTTGTAATCTTTGCTCCCGAAAATGGTTTTGTCTAATTTTAGCACTAAACAACTTGCATTGGAACTGATGCATGCAATGTGTAGATGGTCCAACTAGTTACAAAAATATTTGCTGTTAATTTTAAGATACTTTAGATGTACGGTTAATTTTGGAATAGAAAATATTATTGCAAAAGGTTTGAACCATAAGGATTTTTCTCCATTAGGTGTTCTACCCCGTGATAACTGGAAGAACTAAGCCCACATGTAGACTAGTTTTGCTTTCAAAGATCATTTTCGAAGTGGTTCCCGATATAGGTCACATATGGTTAAAAGCATTGAGGCTAATCACCATATTACCCATTGGTTTAAGAGATCTTACGACGGAATTAATACAGTTCTGAACGAATGCAGTGCATCGCCTAGGATCGTGGAGTATTACATATTTAACGGCCTCCATGATAGAGGAGATACCCATTTACCCTCCTTCTCCTCCTCCTCGTCTTCTTTCTCCTCCCACATCCATCTTATTACTTTCAAGCTTCTAACACTCTTTATATTGGCCTAGTGTGGCTAATTGGCCAATCACACGCCACTATAAAGCGGCTTCAGGCAGTGTGGAGACCTCTACATGGGTCCTGCGCTGTGGCAGTCGTGTACGTCCCCTAACAACATTTATCACGTCTGGTACATTCCCCACCTACTTAATTCAGCTCTTTCAACTCCTCTTGATGTCATCCCCCTTAATGTGGGCAGTACACTGTTTCCCTGAGTCATGGTTTCCCACACCATGGTTCTACGTGACTTGTTTAACAGAGAGTAAATACAGTACATCCCTGGAGAAAACTCTGAAAGACTAGTTTGGGCAGGTCGATAAGGGGAGTATTGTATTCTGGAGGTGGGTTGGTATAGCTTAAAAAAATGTACCATGGTAATACAATAAAAAAAAAACATGGTTTTGTACTAGCAGTGTGTAGTTAAACATCGCAGTTGTTTAGAATGTATTATCATGATGATCTGTGTCCCACCATTTTTTGCGTAAAGTGACCAAAAACGTAGTAATTTATGGTACTCGCTCTGCAATGGCAAAGCCTAGGCCTAGTGTACCCTCTCCAACATCTTTAGAGCTTGGTGAAAAACCCATGGTCTAGTAGTGAAGGGTACCCTCTTAAACCTTGGGACCTGGATAGGGTATGGTGATAAGAATGAATGGAATCTGAAATCTTGAACATAATGTTTAAAATAATTAGTTTATCTGGTGCTTTTCGCTTCAATTTCAGTTGGCTCTCTCTGTCATTCAACTGACTAGGCTACACATATAGATTTCTACATTTGTAAAAAGGTATTCATATTAATTATCATCTTATCTCATGAATATATTTTCATCATGTCGTTCTCAACATATCCCTAACAAAGGCAAGTTACAATGTTTCTCTTTATTTAGGCTCTCTGTTTCAAGTTTTATTAGTCGTATATATGGGATACGCAAGGTATACATCCCCCAACTAAATGCCTACTTTCAGGTTCCTTCTCCACAATGCAACAACAATAAGAAATAGTAAAAATAAGAATAGGAACATGAAGTAAAATGAATATCTTGGCATAAGTATAATACAAGAAGTCAATCATTTATCATCCAATATTTACACATGTATGGTTGAAGGGGGGGATGGGGGGCAAGTGTATTAATACAGCAGTACAATAAGAGCAGCAGCTGTGTGCTAAGGTGGTCAGTCCAGTTAAAGTGTTCAGCAGTCTGATGGCTTGTAGATAGAAACGGTCTCTGAGCCTGTTGGCATCAGACCTTATGCTTCGATTACGTCTGCCCGACTGGAAGAGAGAGAACTGCTCGTGGCTGGGGTGTGTGGGGTCCTTGATGATGCTGCGGGTCTTTCTCAGGCACTGTTTCAAATAGATGTTCTGGATTAGTGGAAGCACGGTCCCAGTGATGGACTGGGCCATCTTTACCACATGTTGGAGGGACTTATGGTCGTGGACGGAGCATTCCCGTACCAGGCCGGGATACAGCGGTACTATTTGGAGAAGACCCGGGGCGGCATGCTGAATTTCTTCACCAGCCTTAGGAAGTAGAGACTCTGTTGCGCCCTCTTGACAAGAGTGGTGGTGTTGTAGGTCCATGACAAGTCCTCGGTGATGTGGATGCCAAGGAACTTGAAACTCATGACTCTCTACAACAGTCTCATTGATGTGGATCGGGGCATGTCCCCTACTCTGCTTCCTGAAGCTAACAATTAACTCCTTTGTTTTGCTGACGTTTAAGGAGAAATTGCTGTCATGACACCACAATGGCAGTTCACTTACCTCCTCCCTATAGGCTGATTCATTGTTGTTGGTTATTAGGCCTACAACCGTGGTGGTGTCATCAACAAACTTGATGATGGAGTTGATGCCGTGCAAAGCCACACATTCGTGGGTGAACAGTACAAGTGTGAACGTTCGTTGGAGTCCTCTGTTGTCATGACTACGACAGGCTAGCGTGACTGGTGCCGATGTTAGTTTCTATGCTAGCTGACTTTTATACATTTATCAAAACGTAATCAAAAAATAACAGCAATAATATCATTACGTTCTGCTTAACTTGGTGTTTCATATTCTATGTTGAATAACTTGCTTACCATGAAGATCAGGTTTAAAACAATTTGTTTATCTAGTGCTTCTCTCTCATTCAACTGACTCACTGACTAGGCAGGCTAACGAGAGAGTCACTGTAGAGTGACAGGCTAGCGCTAGAGTCACTGTAGAGTGAGAGCGTGAAGCAATCACTAGAGTAAGCGGCTCCCTCGGGCCAAAACAAGCACACCTCTTGACTATAAATACATGAATACAAAATGCAAAAATTAAACTACCATATACAGTATCTCACATTCTCCCAATCTCCCACATTTCTGGTTGGCAACACAGGGAACCCAGACATAAGCAAAAAACGTTACTATTAATACAGAAAGTATCACCCCTTTATGTCAGCAACTTGTTTTATTTTTATGTGACGTTACAGACAAACTAGGACCAACAATAGTAGCCTAATGCCTCTGACTTTCTTAGAAACTTGCCCATACTGGCATATAAATGAAAAAAATATAATACCAACCAACCTCTTTTGACCTTTGGGGGTTTATATATTCGATGCATTATACTGCTATTGTACCATGCTACCATTTATCATAATTGTGCTTTGCCATGGTAGTATAATGCAGGTTAAAACCATGATTATTCCATGATCCACATCTATACTATTGTATTAATGACGCAACACCATAGTATTATTTAGGTGCAAGGCAGTACAATCATACTTCAAGGCTAAAACCATGGTATTTCCATGATTCAGACCAGTACCATGGTATATATGATGCCATAGCATGGTAATATTTAGGTACAATGGTAGTACCATCATACTTCAAGGCTAAAACGATGATGCATTTCCATGATTCAGACTATAACATGGTATAAGTGAAAGTACCATAGTAGTACCATGGTACATTTTTGTAAGGGATAGTACCTGTAGCAGGGTGCGGAGTAGAGATGGTGATAAGGTGCAGGGGGATGTGTCTGACAGTCACATTAGCAGATGGAGAGTGATTCACTGAGCTTCACCTGTCAGCATTTGACCCAAACAGGGAGCCCAGCCCCAGACTAAAACGCTCAGAACCTCTCAACCATGATTGATAAGTGGGAATTAAAATCTCTCCTTGAGGGAGGGACAGCTTTCTTACTTTTCCTCTAAAGTACATATGTTCTAAAGCAGGGTGCGGTAGCATACTGTAGGAACATAACTACATTTGAGAAGCCGTTTTCAGACGTGGTTGTGCAACGGTGTGCTATGTTTGGCTACTTTAACAATGCTACTGTAATTTGTCAAGCTCACAATAGCCCAGAGGAATTAGTGTGAATATTAGCAAGTGACAAATCGTCTTTTAATTGATTGACCAGATTAATTATTGTCTGTCTGCACAAACTGATGGTTTGTTGTGAGTGTGTGGGTGGCAACAGTTTGTGATTGATAAAACACATTGAATCAGAGGGCAGAGATGGGTTCTCTGTTTTTTTCTGATTCATTTTCTTTCAAGATGTTTATCTTAACAGGCAGGGTGTAACAGCTGTTGGAAGGAGTGCAGGACCAAGGTGCAGCGTGGTACACGTTCATGCTTTTATTTAGAACTGAACACTGAATAACAAAACAACAACACAGACACGAAAACAGAAAACAACTACCCACAAAACCCATATGGGTAAAAAGCTACCTAAATATGGTTCTCAATCAGAGACAACGATAGACAGCTGCCTCTGATTGAGAACCACACGGCCAAACAACAAAGAAATACAAAACATAGAAACTGAACATGGAATGCCCACCCTAGTCACACCCTGGCCTAACCAAAATATAGAATAAAAGCCTCTCTATGGCCAGGGCGTGACACAGGGTCGTATCTTCAGATTTTGGTGTGTTTGATAACAAGCCTTTAAAATCAACCATATGGTTTTTACAGACACTGTCATAACCAGAAATCTCATTTCACAGATTAACCACGGTCAAAAGGAGTGCATGGTCAGAGAAGAGTTGGATTGAATACCTACTGAAGTATACTGGTGGAAATCTATGGAATTATCGAATGTGTATTGTCTAATTGTAATTGGTTATGTGTATTCCTTCCATTGAATAACCAATGCATCAGAAGATATTTGCAAATCAGATTGGTTTCTGTTTACTGTTAGGATCATGGGCAAATGTGGAATCCGTGTGGCTGGTGTTGTAATCTGTTAATCTTAAGTCTCTTTGGTGATGTCACAATATATACCTATAATTATTTCTCTATTGTCCCTCTAATCACTCTGATATCAATGCAAATGTAATCAAAAATCGAATCAAACACTTTATGAGAGCCCATGAGCTCATCTTGTGCAACTTTTCTATAGGCTCGAGGCCCATGAAAACAGTGATGGCCTCTATTAAAAAGAGGAAGATCCCATCAGCATTCTATGCCTACTAAATGTATTTCTCAACTTTTGTAATATTTAGGAAATCTTAAGCACATTGCTTATCTTTTACAACAGGAGTATAGCCTACCTGGCTGGAATGAAAATGAACCACAGGAAAAGCTTCCTCCATTTAAGCGCAGAGATTACATATTTCGGGACAGGTGCATGATAATGGTTCATTCTAAATCGAAATGAATTCCACACATATATTATTTAGTGTACTGTATGCAAAGACAACATTTAATCAAGAATAGTCTGATGGGTGACAATATTAGCCTATCACTTGTGAATGATATATTATCACTTGTGAATGATGCCCAGTTTAAGGCAAGAAACAACGCCTTTTTTTGTGCCTTTTTCGAATCATAGTTCCACACCTCATGTAGTCTAGCCCATAGGTCTATATGTTTTGAAAAGGTTTGTATCACAACTAAAGTGGCCAAATAAATTCTTAAAATTAAGCACATTAATCCACTTTACAAGGGGTGTAGAGCCTAACATGTAGAGCAAACATACTGTATGCAGCGCGTGACTTTTAACTTGGGTTAAGAACATTTTCACCATAAAAATGCCTTTATAATAAAAGCATTATATGCATAATCCCATTTGTTGTCACTTTTGATACTGTTGTTTTCTTGCATTGCTGTGCTTATAATGTGAAGAAATAGCCTAATAAAAAAGAAACGTCCCTTTTTCAGGACCATGTCTTTCAAAGATAATTCGTAAAAATCAGAATAACTTTACAGATCTACATTGTAAAGGGTCTGGACACTGTTTCTCATGCTTGTTCAATGAACCATAAACAATTAATAAACATGCACATGTGGAACGGTCGTTAAGACACTAATACACTAAGACACTAACAGCAATTAAGGTCACAGTTATGAAAACTTAGGACACTAAAGAGGCCTTTCTACTGACTTTGAAAAACACAAAAAGAAAGCTGGCCAGGGTCCCTGGTCATCTGTGTGAACGTGCCTAAGGCATGCTGCAAGGAGGCATGAGGACTGCAGATGTGGCCAGGGCAATAAATTGCAATGTCCGTACTGTGAGACTCCTAAGACAGCGCTACAGGGAGACGGATGGACAGCTGATCAGTGCTCAGACTGTCCGCAATAGGCTGAGAGAGGCTGGACTGAGGGCTTGTAGGCCTGTTGTAAGGCAGGTCCACACCAGACATCACCAGCAACAACGTTGCCTATGGGCACAAACCCACCGTTGCTGGACCAGACAGGACTGGCAAAAAGTGCTCTTCACTGATGGGGCGCGGTTTTGTCTCACCAGGGGTAATGGTTGGATTCGCGTTTTTCGCCGAAGGAATGAGCGTTACACCGAGGCCTGTACTCTGGAGCGGGATCGATTTGGAGGTGGAGGGTCCGTCATGGTCTGGGGCGGTGTGTCACAGCATCATCGGACTGAGCTTGTTGTCATTGCAGGCAATCTCAACGCTGTGCATTACAGGGAAGACATCCTCCTCCCTCATGTGATACCCTTCCTGCAGGCTCATCCTGATATGATCCTCCAGAATGACAATGCCAC
Source organism: Oncorhynchus mykiss (assembly GCF_057628025.1). NCBI lineage: Eukaryota > Metazoa > Chordata > Actinopteri > Salmoniformes > Salmonidae > Oncorhynchus > Oncorhynchus mykiss. Next base: position 79,269,545 of record NC_143022.1, read on the forward strand.
CAGCCATACTGCTCGTTCTGTGTGTGATTTCATACTAGACAGGAATGTCCGTGTTCTGCCATGGCCAGCCCAGATCTCAATCCCATTGAGCACATCTGAGACCTGTTGGATCGGAGGGTGAGGGCTAGGGCCATTCCCACCAGAATTGTCTGGGTACTTGCAGGTGCCTTGGTGGAAGAGTGGGGTAACACCTCACTGCAAGAACTGGCAAATCTGGTGCAGTCCATGAGGAGGAGATGCACTGCAGTACTTAATGCAGCTGGTGGCCACACCAGATACTGATTGTTACTTTAGATTTTGACCTCCCCTTTGTTCAGGGACACAATTTTCAATTTCTGTTAGTCACATGTCTGTGGAACTTGTTCAGTTTATGTCTCAGTTGTTGAGTCTTGTTATGTTCACACAAATATTTACACATGTTAATTTTGCTGAAAATAAAAGGAGTTAACAGTGAGAGGACGTTTCTTTTTTTGCTGAATTTAGTTTATCAACATTTTCAGCTAAACATTCGGAACTTTTGCATCAAGCGTATTGCGGGAAACGTTTTTTTTATGCTAGTGGTTGAATTCATTTGGAATATTTATTTCTAGGTCAACTTTTGTACTATGGGGGATAGTAGATTGACATAAGCTAGTGCTTTTGCTGTTCATTAGGCCTACTCCTCTTGTTGGCTGACTAAAAGTAAATGTGGACAGTAATTCCAATATGTTCAATATGCACCTCAGAATTGGATAAGGACCCGCACTGTTGCTTCCCTGATGTGTATGTCTTCACTTGTAGTCTGTGACAAAGACACGATCACGTGAGGGAGAGCCATGTGAGTGAGATGAGAGGTGCTTCGGAGCAGGCAGCACTCAGGGAGAAGGGCTGCAAAAGGCATGGATTTGTTTAGATTGTTTTATGGCCACACAAAGGGAATGCCGCCGGGAAATTCAAGGCATTATCAAATGCTTCTCAAATTATGAATGAGAGACTGACAAAGTGTGTGCAGCCTGCGCAAAAAGAAAGCAGAGCTCATGCCTTCAAGCAACTTTTTTCAAATCATCATTAGTCGCATCTTGCAGCCTTACAATGTATTAAAAATCAAAACATATAGCCCAGCTAGTGTAGCCCACAGCCATATGGCATGGCCAGATCAGGACCTAACATAACATAACTTAGAGTATGTTATTCTGTTCTTCTGAAATAGACTACATTTTCTTCAAATCATGTTTCTTTAGACCTGTCTAAAATAAATAATAGGTTTATTGTGAAGGTGTAGGCTATATTACATGGATATATTAGACTTTTTAAAATGTAGATGTTCCAAAGGTCTGCATCAGTGGCTTGTAGTGGATGTCAGGAGATGCTAAATCTGTATATGTTAATTAACTGTCAATTACCTTGAGACCAAAAGTTATTTGCTTGACAATCACCGGCAGACAAAATGTAATCCATCGCCACAGCCAGACTAATGACATGCACTGTGTTTATTAGGTGTGTTTGAAATTCACCCCCCCACACAAATGCATTATTGCTTTTTTGACGGTTAAGGTTTTCTACCCATGCTGAAAACATCTTGCCATAGTACTTAAAACAAGGATGGGTAACTTTGATGGGGGTGGGCGCCACAAAAAATCTGAAACTCATCATGGGGGGGCCGCAGTGGCTCGCGGGTCTGCGTTCCCACATCCATACCCACACATACAGTCAGCGCTCAAGTTTTGGGGGCTATAAGCAAAATTCTAAGTTTTAGAGTTAATTCCATGGAATTCTACACATTTTCAGTTTTACAGCTAATTTCCTGCCATTTCCTGCCATTCTACACATTTTGCCATAGGAGGGAGAGAACTGTTTGCAGTTTTTAATGTGACACCTGACTGAGAGTGACTAGCAAAATCAATGGGGCCCCCCGGTCGGTAATTCAACCATGATTACTACAAGTTGAGATAGCTGGCCGCAAGACTAACTTACAATTTAAACAATGTTAGCTGACATGGGCAAATTGAGAGACGGTCAGTGACTGACATCAGAAGAGAAAAACTGCTGATGCACTACCAAATTTATAAATTGCACCTTGTGTATTCTACTATTCTAACTCTCAACAGTAAGTTGAAACCCTGACGGAGTTCCGGAATAAGGCCTGCAGTTGAACGGACATGAAGAGTCAGATACTCGCGGCATATGAATGACAGGGTCGTCCACCCTAGTGAGAACATTTAGGAGTCATTATTCCATCATTATCATCCTTGCCAGTGCCTCTGAAGACCTCTGAATGTTAGAGAGAGGCTTGTCTGTAATGTGACTGAAATATTTGTATAGCCTTTATTCCAGGAGAAAATGAACACAGCATCTTCTTTTTACACTGACCCTTACAGAAAAAACACATAATTTCATGTGAAATTTCACATGTGAAATCATGTGAAAGTATGTGTTTTTGGAACACTTATTTGTCACCTGTGCCAAACACAACCTTACAGTGAAATGCTTACTTACTAACCCTTAACCAACAATGCAATTTTAAGACAAATAAGTGTTAAGAAATAATTTACTAAATCAAATCAAATGTATTTACATAGCCCTTCTTACATCAGCTGATATCTCAAAGTGCTGTACAGAAACCCAGCCTAAAACCCCAAACAGCAAGCAATGCAGGTGTAGAAGCACGGTGGCTAGGAAAAACTCCCTAGAAAGGCCAAAACCTGGGAAGAAACCTAGAGAAGAACCAGGCTATGAGGGGTAGCCAGTCCTCTTCTGAATGTGCCAGGTGGAGATTATAACAGAACATGGCCAAGATGTTGAAATGTTCATAAATTACCAGCATGGTCAAATAATAATAATCACAGTAGTTGTCGAGGGTGCAGCAAGTCAGCACCTCAGGTGTAAATGTCAGTTGGCTTTTCATAGCCGATCATTAAGAGTATCTCTACCGCCCATGCTGTCTCTAGAGAGTTGAAAACAGCAGGTCTGGGACAGATAGCACGTCCGGTGAACAGGTCTCAGGCAGAACAGTTACTAAAATAAACTGAAGTAAAAAAATAACTAATAATTAAAGAGCCACAATAATAAGGTTATATACAGGGGGTACCGGTACAGAGCCAATGTGCAGGGGGCACAGGTTAGTAAATGTAAAATTTTTTTTACCTTTATTTAACTAGGCAAGTCAGTTAAAAACAAATTCTTATTTTCGGCCTAGGAACAGTGGGTTAACTGCCTGTTCAGGGGCCGAGCAACAGATTTGTACCTTATCAGCTCAGGGATTTGAACTTGTAACCTTCCGGTTACTAGTCCAATGCTCTAACCACTAGGCTACCCTGCCACCCCAATTAAAGTAATATGTACAGTACATGTAGGTAAAGTGACTATGCATAGATAATAAAAAGAGAGTAGCAGCAGTGTAAAAAGGGGGTGGGGGGGGGTCAATTTAAAAAGTCCGGGTAGCCATTTGATAAGCTGTTCAGAAGTCTTATGGCTTTGGGGTAGAAGCTGTTAAGAAGCCTTTTGGACCTAGATTTGGCTCTTGCTGTGCGGTAGCAGAGAGAACAGTCTATGACTAGGCTGGAGTCTTTGGCCATTTTTAGGGCTTTCCTCTGACACCGCCTGGTATATAGGTCCTGGGTGGCAGAAACCTTGGCCCTAGTGATGTACTGGGCCATACACACTACCCTCTGTAGTGCCTTGCAGTCGGAGGCCGAGCAGTTGCCATACCAGGTTGTGATGCAACCAGTCAGGATGCTCTCGAAGGTGCAGCTGTATAACTTTTTTTTGGACCATGATAGTTCTTTGGTAATGTGGACACCAAGGAACTTGAAACTCTCAACCTGCTCCACTACAGCCCCGTCGATGAGAATGGGGATGTGCTCGGCCCTCCTTTTCCTATAGTCCACGATCTTTGTCTTGATCATGTTGAGGGAGAGGTTGTTATCCTGGCACCACACTGCCAGGTCTCTGACCTCCTACCTATAGGCTGTCTCATCATTGTCGGTGATCAGGCCTACCACTGTTTTGTCATCGGCAAACTTAATGATGGTGTTGGAGTCGTGCTTGGCCATGCATTCATGGGTGAACAGGAGGCACAGGAGGGGACTGAGCATGCACCGCTGAGGGGCCCCATGTTGAGGATCAGCGTGGCAGATGTGTTTTTACCTACCCTTACCACCTTGGGGTGACCTGTCAAGAAGTCCAGGATCCAGTTGCAGAGGGAGGTGTTTAGTCCCAGGGTCCTTAGCTTAGTGATATTTTGAGGGCGCTATGGAGTTGAACGCTGAGCTGAAGTCAATGAATAGCATTCTCACGTAGGTGTTCCTTTTGTCCAGGTGGGAAAGGGCAGTGTGGAGTGCAATAGAGATTGCATCATCTGTGGATCTGTTGGGGAGGTATGCAAATTGGAGTGGGTCAATCAAAACTAATTGTATTTGTCACATGTGCCGAATATACCATGAAATGCTTAATTCCAAGCCCTTAACCAACAACGCAGTTCAAGAAATAGAGTTAAGAAAATGTTTACTAAATAAACTATTGAGTCAATGTGCGGGGGTACACTTTAGTCGAGGTAATTTGTACATGTAGGTAGGGGTAAAGTGATTCTTGTCTACAGCTGCTCAATAGGTGCCCTTCTGTGCGATGCATTAGAAAATCTCTCTGGTCTTTGTGGTTGAATCTGTTTTTGAAATTCACTGCTTGACTGAGGGACCTTACACATAATTGTATGTGTGGGGAACAGAGATAAAGTAGTCATTCAAAAATGATATTAAACACGATTATTGCACACAGAGGTCATGCATGTGAAAAATACAATTTGATTGAATATTCTAATAATTAACTGCAATTAATGTAGAAAACTAATTGACTTAAATGTTTTGTACTTTCTGTGCTGTCATTTCAACCACTGACTTCCTCTACTAAACTGTCCAACTGAACTTGTGTTTGCCAAGCCAGTGGGGAGTACAAAGGGACTTTGAGCTGCTGAGGGTTCAGGTCATGGGTGATTCATTCGAATGTGAAGGTGCCTCTGGGAAAATAGGTTCCTCATTCCCCTAAATGCCTCCAAGTAGCTTGTTTGGTAGTCAAGTCCATCTCTCCCTCTCTCATCAATTTCTCTGTTTCCCCCATTTCCTTCTCTCACCCTCCTGCTGTTTTTGGTCCTGTCATTTCAAGAATTTCCATTTATATCTCCCCGATTGTCTCTCTCTCTCCTCACTCTCTCTTTCACTCTCTTCCTTCTCTATTTTCAACCCCTCATCACGCTCTTTAGTTGCCCCAGTGCTCCTGATTTACAATGGCTTAATGTAGTCCTGTGCTGGGAGTCGGCAGATAAATGTCCCATTTGTCACATTAATAGTCCCTCCACGCCAGCATCCTAGTATGACTCCATCCACAGTCGCCCCCTTCCTCATCCTATGCCCCCCCCCCCCCCCATCCTTGTGTGCTGCTTGGCAGATCAGAGCAACATTGCCATAGCTGATCTTCCTGATTTCTGATGCATTTTTTGTCCAGCTATAGTTTCTTTCTCCCTTTTGTCATGTGTAACCACACTCCGTGCTCTGTAGTCATTCGTCATTGTTTAACCTTCTGTATTGTTCTAGGTGGCTGGTCTTTGTGCATTGTAATGCTTTTGTTTTGGATTTCACGTCATTATGAGCATGCGAGTCTCTCTAAGCATTTCAAAGAGATTACACTTAATTGGGTGATTTTTAACAAACAGTGGGCACACATTTAATTACTGTTGCATTCCATTAGCGCTTTGTTTGTGCTCAGATAAAGGATAAAAAGAGGCCTGTTGACTATATGACAAATGTTGACTTGAATTCCAAATGTGGTGATCATGTTTTTCGTGTTCAAATAAGATTAGTAGTAGAGGATTATATTTGGTATGTATAGATTGTAACTCTACACAGATACGGCTCTACCATCAGCCACAAATAAAGCTCCTCATTTCTCTAGTCTGGAATTTTCTGCAGAAGTTTTAGATTGCACAGAATATTTTCTGGTGATACTAGACTCTGAAATTCAGTGTAAAATCTGCCTGCTTGGGAGAGGACCTATTTAGTTGACCGGACAGCTATTTATACATTTTATGGGGGCAGAGAGCAGTACCTTTACTCATGAAATGATCAGGTGCACTGACTATACTCATTGATGCAAGACAAGTATTCATTAACCCAAGGCCTGGTTGACTGAAGGTTTCCTGCCTTATTAAGACGGAATGAGAGTCCCCTGTTAATTAGACTTATACTGTAGGTGTCTCCTATGAGTTTATGTGTGTAGGTGAGAGTGTGAGATTGTGTGAAGTTTGGAAGATCTACAGCTCCTACACTCGAACCAAACTTTTTCAACTTATGACGGTACATTTTATTTGATATTTTAACAAAGACATCCACTTGTGTACTTGGCAGACAGCAGCTTTCAAGCACTGGTAAATGTACATTTTATATGTTTTAATGCCTCCAAGCTCACACTTTATAACCAGACGCTCACTGACAGATGTGCAACATTCATAAAATATTTACTACTACTTATAATGGGCAGCTTATCAGGGTAAATTTGAAGCCATAGATGTTAAGACTCTGTATAAATATTTTACTGTACCCTCAGTAATTCGTCCCAACAGACAACTTGAACTTTTTTAAAAGATCTTACTGAGATTTTCTCCAAAGCACACACACATAAACAAACAGCAGGAGGAAGTGGTGGCTGGACCAACTATGTCAGAAACTACAAATATTACAAAAATGGATTTGTATGTTAATCTGGGTGACACAGATTTCAGAGATGACATGTTTCTGTGGTGGTGGGGGTGGGGGTGGGGAGGGGTGAGGGGGATGCAAAAGGGAAAGAGGGATTTATTACTTAACTTGCTGTAGTACTTGTGCATTTTTTTGGTGATATTAAAGGGATGTTTTGTTTACTTTTCTAAAGGCCCTACCCACCCTTTCACCCATCCTCTTCCTGTTGTCCCAGTGCCCATGGCTGTATGTGCCCTCAGTTCCTTTCCTGCCCATACCCTGGCCTGCTCTACTTTTCTCTGCCCATGTCCTGCCTTGCCCTACTGGGTCCTACCCTACCAATGTCCTGCACTGCTGAGCTCTATCCTGACCTGCCCTTTAACTGCGGCCCCTCCACCTCACATAATTTCTGAAGCCATAAGTCCCTTCTAAATTCCCTTGTTTGATCTTCAAGGGGCATTTTATTATCTCCATCTTTATCTTTGTTATTTCTACAAACAGAACGCACTACTTTCATTTGACTAGTACTGGTTCCACGTGCTCTATGCTGTCTAGTTGGATTGTCTGAAGTTTGTCTCATCATGTCCCTCTCATCCTTGTCCCTCTTTAGCCTGTGAGCTGATGAACCAGGGCATACTGGCACTGGTAACATCTACAGGCTGTGCATCCGCCAACGCCCTCCAGTCCTTGACCGACGCCATGCACATACCCCACCTGTTTATTCAGAGAAACGGCCAGGGCACGCCTCGCACCGCCTGCCACCTCAACCCAAGTCCTGACGGGGAGAGCTACACCCTGGCCGCCCGCCCGCCTGTACGCCTCAACGACGTCATGCTCACCCTGGTCACTGAGCTGCGTTGGCAGAAGTTCATCATCTTCTATGATTCTGACTATGGTGAGTGGGGGAGAGGGGTGGGGTATAGGGTGAGTGGGGGAAAGGGGTAGGGTATAGGGTGAGTGGGGGAAAGGGGTAGGGTATAGGGTGAGTGGGGGAAAGGGGTGGTGTATAGGGTGAGTGGGGGAAAGGGGTAGGGTATAGGGTGAGTGGGGGAAAGGGGTGGTGTATAGGGTGAGTGGGGGAAAGGGGTAGTTTATAGGGTGAGTGGGGGAAAGGGGCAGGGTATTGGGTGAGTGGAGGAAAGGGGTAGGGTATAGGGTGAGTGTGGAAAGGGGTGGGGTATAGGGTGAGTTGGGGAGAGGGGTGGAGCATAGGGTGAGTGGGGGTGAGAGGTGGGGTATAGGGTGAGTGTGGAAAGGGGTGGGGTATAGGGTGAGTGGGGGAGAGGGGGGGGGGTATAGGGTGAGTGGGGGTGAGAGGTGGGGTATAGGGTGAGTGGAGTGTTGTGTGACCATTACAGGTTTTATTTTTTGTATGTGTGACCTTCTAAAACCCAGTTCTCCAATGGGGAAGGCCAGTACAATATTAAGGATGAGGATGATGATGATGATGATGATGACCATAACCGCAGTAGCCAACTAGCAGTAATCAATAGGATTTGTTTTCTTCCCTTAATATGATATTGTTGTTTTGGACAATGCACAAAGCTGATAAATATTTAAAGGGATAGTGCAACATTATTTACACTGAACAAAAATAAAAACGCCACATGCAACAATTTCAAAGATTTTACTGAGTTACAGTTCATTAAAGGAAATCAGTCAATTTAAATTAATTCAATTAATCTATGGATTTCACATGACTGGGAATACAGATATGCATATTATGGTAGGGACGAAAACCAGTCAGTATCTGGTGTGACTACCATTTGCCTCATCCAGTGCGACACATCTCCTTTACATATTCAGCTAGCGGGATATACGCTACACTGGCAAGATAGAACAGCACACTCCGGTAAGACGAGGGGGGGCAGTCTGTGCATATTTGTAAACAACGACTGGTGCATGAAATCTATGGAGGTCTCTAGATTTTGCTCGCTTGAAGTGGAGTATATTGTGATAAATTGCAGGCAACACTACTTGCCTAGATAGTTTTCAGCTCTACTTTTCGTGGCTGTTTATTTAAAACCACAGGCAGATGCTGGCACTAAGACCGCACTCAGTCAGCTGTATAAGGAAATAAGCAAACAGGAAACCACTCACTCAGAGGTGGTGCTCCTAGTGGCCGGAGACGTTAATGCAGGGAAAATTAAATCAGTTCTACCAAATTACTATCAACATGTTAAATGTGCAACCAGAGGGAAAATAATTATAGATCACATGTTCTCCACAAACAGGGAACATAGTCCCTATGCCCGAGAACACAAAGGCAACCTGCCTAAATGACTACAGACCAGTAGCACTCACGTCCGTAGCTATGAAGTGATTTGAAAGGTTGGTAATGGCTCACATCAACACCATTATCCCAGAAACCCTAGACACACTCCAATTTGCAATCCACCCAAACAGATCCACAGACAATGCTGTGGATCTCTAATCTCTATTGCACTCCACACTTCCCTTTCCCACCTGGACAAAAGGAACACCTATGTGAGAACGCTATTCATTGACTACAGCTCAGTGTTCAACACCATAGTACCCTCAAAGTTCATCACTAAGCTAAGGATCCTGGGACTAAATACCTCCCTCTGCAACTGGATCCTGGACTTCTTGACGGGCAGCCCCCAGGTGGTGAGGGAAGGTAGCAACACATCTGCCACGCTGATCCTCAACACTGGAGCTCCCCAGGGGTGCGTGCTCAGTCCCCTCCTGTACTCCCTGTTCACCCACGACCAGGCACGACTCCAACACCATCCTTAAGTTTGCAGACAACACAACAGTGGTAGGCCTGATCACCGACAACGAATGACGAGACAGCCTATAGGGAGAAGGGTCAGAGACCTGGCCGGGTGGTGCCAGAATATCAACCTATCCCTCAACGTAACCAAGACTAAGGAGATGATTGTGGACTACAGGAAAAGGAGGACCAAGCACGCCCCCATTCTCATCGACGGGGCTGTGGTGGATCAGGTTGAGAGATTCAAGTTCCTTAGTGTTCACATCAACAACAAACTAGAATGGTCCAAACACACCAAGAAAGCCTTGAAGAGGGCAAGACAAAGCCTATTCCCCCTCAGGAAACAAAAAATATTTGGCGTGGATCCGGAGATCCTCAGAAGGTTCTACAGCTGCAACATTGAGAGCATGGTTGCATCACTGCCTGGTACGGCAATTGCTCGGCTTCCGACCGCAAGGCGCTACAGAGGGTAGTGCGTATGGCCCAGTACATCACTGGGGCTAAGCTGCCTGCCATCCAGGAACTCTACACCAGACGGTGTCAGAGAAAGGCCCTAATAATTGTCAAAGACCCCAGCCACCCCAGTCATGGACTGTTCTCTCTACTACCGCATGGCAAGCGGTACCAGAGTGCCAAGTCTAGGACAAAAAGGCTTCTCAACAGTTTTTACCCCCAAGCCATAAGACTCCTGAACAGGTAATCTAATGGCTACCCGGACCCCTCTTTTTACCCTGCTGCTACTCTCTGTTTATCATATATTCATAGTCACTTTAACTATACATTCATGTACATACTACCTCAATTGGGTCGACCAACCAGTGCTCCCACACATTGGCTAAACGGCTATCTGCATTTTGTCCTGCCACCTACCACCCGACAACCCCTCTTTTACGCTACTGCTACTCTCTGTTCATCATATATGCATAGTCACTTTAACCATATCTACATGTACATACTACCTCAATCAGCCCGACTAACCGGTGTCTGTATGTATGTCACTTTTATAGCCTCGCTACTGTATATAGCCTTTTTACTGTTGTTTTAATTCTTAACTTATCTATTGTTCACCTAATACATTTATTGCACTATTGGTTAGAGCCTGTAAGTAAGCATTTCACTGTAAGGTCTACAGCTGTTGTATTCAGCGCTCGTGACAAATCAACTTTGATTTGATTTGATTTGATCAGACTGTTGATTGTGGCCTGTGGGGTGTTGTCTCACTCCTCTTCAATGGCTGTGCCAAGTTGCTGGATATTGGCGGGAACTGGAACAAGCTGTCGTACACATCCATCCAGAGCATCCCAAACATGCTCAATTGGTGATATGTCTGGTGAGTGTGCAGCCATGAGAGAACTGGCACATTTTCAGCTTCCAGGAATTGTGTGCAGATCCTTGCGACATGGAGCTGTGCATTAATATGCTGAAACAAGGTGATGGCACGACAATGGGCCTCAGGATCTCTTCACGCTATCACTGTGTATTCAAATTGCCATCGATAAAATGCAATTGTGTTTGTTGTCCGTAGATTATGCCTGCCCATACCATAACCCAACTGCCACCATGGAACACCCAGCAAACTGCTTGTCATACGATGCCATACACGCAGTATGCCTTACACATCTGCCCGGTACAGTTGAAAATGTGAAGAGCACACTTCTCAAGCATGCCTGTGGCCATCGAAGGGGAGCATTTGCCCACTGAAGTGGGTTTCGACGCCAAATTGCAGTATGGTCAAGACCCTGGTGAGGACAACGAGCACGCAGCTGAGCTTCCCAGAGACGGTTTCCGACAGTTTGTGCCGAAATGTTTCAGTTGTGCAAACCCACAGTTTTATCAGCTGCCCGGGTGGTTGGTCTCAGATGATCCTGCAGGTGAAAAAGCCAAATGTGAAGGTCCTGGGCTGGCATGCTTACACTTGATCTGCAGTTGTGAGGCCGGTTCGACGTACTGCTAAATTCTCCAAAACAATGTTGGAGGCGGCTTATGGCAACAGCTCTTGTGGACATTCCTGCAGTCATCATCCCAATTTTACGCTCTCTCAAAACTTGAGACATCTGTGGCATTGTGTTGTGTGACAAAACTGCACATTTAAGAGTGGCCTTTTATTGTCCCCAGCACAAGGTGCACCTGTGCAATGATCATGCTGTTTAATCAGCTTTGTGACATGCCACATCTGTCAGGTGGATGGATTATCTTGGCAAAAGATAAATGCTCACTAACAGGGATGTAAACAAATTTGGGCACTGGGATCTTTTATTTCAACTCATGAAACACGGGACCAACACTTTACATGTGTTGTAAAAGGCTCCCGAGTGGTGCAGCAGTCTAAGGCATTGAATATCAGTGCTAGAGGCATCACTACAGACCCTGGTTTGATCCCATGCTGTGTCACAACCCACCATGTTAGAGATTCCCATAAGGTGATGCACAATTGTCTGGGTTAAGGCTGGGGTAGGCCATCATTGTAAAATAAGAATTTGTTCTTAACTGACTTGCCTAGTAAAAATAAAACAGGTTGTGTTTATATTTTTGTTCGGTGTCCTTACCCAGGGTCAGGTTAATTCACGGATACCATTTTTATGTCTCTGTGTGCATTTTGAAAGAAGTTGAAGGTAGTTTCTAGAGCCATTGATTCCAATTGCACTCATTAGTATGTTCTGTTTACAATGAACGGCACATCTGAACTGCCAGGATGAAAATATTTTTGAGCTCAGAATTTCTGCTCCAATGCCTTTAATTACAGTTTCATTATTAAGTTGTTTTAGGTGCTACTGAAGCATAGTTTAAATATTACTCCCTGTCAACATCTGTAAATCAATCCAATGAAATCACTTCATAAACGATCATCACTACAGGCTCTCATGGTGTTATCAGCATAATATCAATAGTACATCTCCTCATATCACAGTATAGGTAAATAATATATCAGGGACCTCCATAACGAGTTATAAAGATCAGTGTTTAGCGATTCATAACATTTTCAAACGTTTCCAGCATCACATTCATGTTGATTGCCCAAACGTTGTGGTAAATCCTTGGTCATGTTAATATTAAAGGTGTAATCTGTCATTTTATTTATGTTTTTATGCACTGCACGCTGATTGGGTTAGATGGAATGTACGTTTTTCATGTGTGCATTTGTTAGTTGAAACCTATCCTAGGCAGCCGATAGTGGGCTAAACATGGTGTGCAACATCCTAAGTTGTGAGAAAAACGAAAAGAGTGGTGGGAAATTGTGTTTTATAAAAACAGTACACTTACTGTATCTTTCCAGTTGTTTTTTTTAACTTCCCGCCATTAAAGCTAGTTAAGGAGGGAAATGATGCCTTTGCAGCCTGAATGGAGGATTCTTTATGTACAAGCCGGTACACAAAGAGTACGAGTGTATTACTAGCTGGGCACATCAATCCCTGATGATAGTGCAGATCTAGCACCCACTATCGGCTGCCTGGGCTAGTTGAAACCTTATTGCTTGTGCATTTCATACTATGGCCACAGGGAAAAGAGCAATAACAGATTGCACGCTTGACACTGTACTTGGACAAGCTCGTCTTCATTAGCTGCATGATGACATTATGACATCAGAGCGCATTTCTGTTTTCTCATATCCTTATTTCTATTTCATAAATCTCACCTATAACTCCCTTTAGGCTAGACCTTTTTTGACCCACTTTTAGAACACGGCAAGCATTAGAATGAGCAATGAATCGCTGAGGGCACTAACTGTTGTACAGAAGTTGTACACACATGCATAGCTGTTTGACACTAGTGGTAGGGATACCTTATCATGGACTCATGCTTCACACACTTTCAGTAGACACCTTTCATACAGATGATTGTGTATTCGTTTTCCTGTTATAACTCAACTCAAGAGGTAGTCATGGCATTTTGGCTGAATAAGATGCAAATAATCAACGATAAGAGGACACAAGAAGTATGACTAGCCAACATGTTAATTCTGAGTTTAACCAGGCCCCATTAGTGTTAAATAATGAATAAGGAGACCTTTTTTGATGAGGCAGTCTCCTTAGCTAATTATGCTCATTAAGATCAGCAACCCTGACATCCACATTCCTTGAGTTACACTCTTTAACTCAATTAAAAAATGTATTATCTAATTCAAACAGGTATTTCAGAGCAGTCTAAATACTGTCAGTGCCGACCCATTATTTACCAAAAACTTAATGCAAAGACAAATATGTCATGAGGCTGTGTTCAGTAGATTCAAAGTTTTAGTCAGGGAACAGAGATGTTGAATTTAAAGTAATAATTGAGCTGGTGAGGAATGATTAGTGCATGCAAGTTAGCTCACTGAAGTAAATGGGTGATTGATTTAGCCAATTTAAGTGGAGTGAAGACTGACTCTTGGGCTTTGTCGATTGCAGTGCAGTACACTTGTTATTTGCTGGGAGATTTGGTCTAAAGCAGGTATTCCCAAACTGGAGAGGCTACAATGCGATGCCGTAGGGGGTACGCCAAATAAAAATGTGATTTACATTTAAAAAATTTAAAAAACGGTCCATTTCTATTTTACAACGGGGCTACACATTTGGGTGAGGCTTTGCCTGGGGTACACGCAATGCCGTCGAGGGTACGCCAAACACAAAAGGTGATAAAAAAATAAAAAAAAATGTATCCATTGATATTTTCCAATGGGGCTATGCATTTGGGTGAACATAACAACACAATGTCAAATAGCCTAGTCAAATAATTAACATCCAATCACATTAACCGTTACTCTCTCGCAGGAATTCCACTAACGGTCTGTATGTAGCCAAACGTAGCTGCTGCTCATGTTGGTATCTGTAATGATGGCGCAAAAGCCATGACAGGGAGACCTAGTGGAATGGTAACGAGCGTGCAAGCAGTTGCTCCCGACGCCACTTGGATACACTGCTGCAGCATCCACCGAGAGGCTCTTGCTGCCAAGGGAATGCCTGACCGCTTGAAAGAAGTTTTGGACACTACAGTGAAAATGGTAATTTTGGCCACTGAACTCTCCTGTATTTTCTGCATTTTGCAGTGATATGTGCAGCGACCATGTAAGGCTTTTACAACATACAGAAGTGCGCTGGTTATCAAGGGGCAAAGTATTGACACGTTTTTTTGAATTGAGAGACAAGCTCAAGGTTTTCTTTACTGACCATAATTTTCACAAGTCTGACCGCTTGCATGATGACGGGTTTCTCAGACGACTGGCCTATAAGGGTGATGTTTTTTCTCGCCTGAATGATCTGAATCTAGGATTACAGGGACTCTCCTCAACTATATTCAATATGCGCGACAAACTTGAGGCTATGATTAAGAAGTTGGAGCTCTTTTCTGTCTGCATTAACAAGGACAACACATGTCTCTCCATCATTGTATGATTTTATTGTGTGCAAATGAACTCAAGCTTATGGACAATGTCAAATGTGATATAATGAAGCAGCTGTGTGAGTTGGGTGTGCAATTACGCAGGTACTTTCCCAAAACTGATGACACAAACAACTGAATCCGTTATCCCTTTCATGCGCTGCCTCCATTCCAATTACCGATTTCTGAACAAGAGAGCCTCATAGAAATTGCAACAAGCGGTTCTATAAAAATTGAATTTAATCAGAAGCCACTGTCAGATTTCTGGATTGGGCTCAGAGTATTTTGTCTTGGCAAATCGCGCTATGAAGACACTGATGCCCTTTGCAACCATGTACCTATGTGAGAGTGAATTCTCGGCCCTCACTAGCATGACAACTAAATACAGGCACAGACTGTGTGTGGAAATTATTTAAGACTGAGACTCTCTCCAATACAATCCAACATTGCAGAGTTATGTGCATCCTTTCAAGCACCCTCTTCTCATTAACCTGTGGTGAGGTATTCACCATTTTCAATGAACAAATACGATTTTATATGTAAGATGGTTAAATAAAGAGAAAAATCATTGATTATTATAATATTATTATTTGTGCCCTGGTCCTATAAGAGCTCTTTGCCACTTCCCACGAGCCGGGTTGTGACAAAAACTCACACTCATTCTTATGAGAGAGAGGTATGTGGCAGGGTCTACAGTCAATCACAGACTACAAAAGGAAAACCAGCCCTGTCGAGGACCATGATGTCTTGCTCCCAGACAAACTAAACAACTTCTTTGCTCACTTTGAGGACAATACAGTGCCACTGATGAGGCCCGCTACCAAAACCTGCGGGCTCTCCTTCACTGCAGCCAACATTAGTAAAACATGTAAATGTGTTTTAGACGGCATCCCCAGCCATGTCCTCAGACAATTGACATTTTGGGGATATAACAAAGGAATTTATCGAACAAAAGGACCATTTGTGATGTTTCTGGGACGTATTGGAGTGCCAACAGAAGAAGATCTTCAAAGGTAAGGCATGAATTATATGGTTATTTCTGACTTTCGTGTCGCACCTGCACAGTTGAAATAGGATTTTCATGTGTTTGTATGATGGAGTGCTGTCCTCAGATAATCGCATGGTCTGCTTTCGCCGTCAAGCCTTTTTGAAATCTGACACGGTGGCTGGATTAACAAGAAGTATTTTGCGCTCTGCAATTTCACCGGATGTTACGCTAGCGGAACGTCTAGCTGTAACAGGTTTAAACAGCCATCACTAACATTGAGTGGCTACTGCCAACATACTGACTCATCTCTAGCCACTTTAATCATGAAAAAATGGATGTAATAAATGTATCACTTGCCACTTTAAACAATGTCACTTTATATAATGTTTAATACCCTACATTACTCATCTCATATCTATATACTGTACTCTATACTGCATCTTGCCTATGCCGTTCGACCATCGTTCATTCATATATTTTTATGTACATATTCATTCCTTTACACTTGTTTGTATAAGGTAGTTGTTGTGAAATTGTTAGGTAAGATTACTTGCTACATATTACTGCACGATCGGAACTAGAAGCGCAAGCATTTCGCTACACTCGCATTAACATCTGCTAACCATGTGTATGTGACAAATGACATTTGATTTGATTTGATGTTTAATAAATGTATATTGTGTTTGTGGCAGGCTTACAATTATGGCAAAATTGTACGCAGCTGGAGGTCAAATGTTTGAAGGAGTACGGGACTATAAAAAGTTTGGGAATCTCTTGTTTATTGGATATCACAGGGTGGTTGACAGTTCTGCTAGTTCCGCAAGTGTGATAGCCACTTTAGAACTGTATCCTGATTGTGTTGACCTGCTTGCTTTACTTGTCACCTACCCTGCCTGAGCATCAGTGGCGGTCAGTTCCGTTCAAGATTAGGGAGGACTATAAATTTTTTATGAGCATGGCCTTATTTCTATTACAGTATATTGGATGATGGTCATTCATATTCCATTCACCCAGCTCAATGTAACATTGATAAGTTTAGGCTACTAGATGTGTACACATTTCACTTTCATAGCAGCCACATACAGCATTATCACTTTGCTCATTGTATAATTCCTTCTCGCATCTGCTTGCTCTCCTCCACTCACCTTTTCCCTTCACTTATGGACATCAGTGTACAACACAACAGCTGTCTGTGAAGAGGTGCAAAAACGTAATACCATAACAGCTAACCGCTACACATTGTCAGCATATTAACGTTTTAGTCAAAAAACTAGAACGCGTTACTAAACCCACAGTCTAATAGATGCAAACAATCACGCAGTACAGTCTAGATCAAGCAGGTTAGCAGTTACACCGGCAGGCCGGTTGCAATAAATTAATAAAACCAGAAGCTTACCTTGACTTGGAAGAGTTGCAGTGTTGGATAGCCTTAGCCAGCTAACTAACATAAATAGCATTCATCTCTGTTTGAGTCAGGTTGTTGAGTAGGCTAAATTAGATGCATTAGCTAAGTAAGTGAAAGGTAAATTAAGAAGAAAACATATACAACGAAATGTCTCTCTCTCGCTCTCTCTCTCTTTCTCTCTGTTGCTTCTCCTTAATTTTTGTAGAAATGTATATTTTAAAAAGTGTTCAACTGTTGTCTTTGAGTCAACTACTCACCACACTTTATGCACTGCAGTGCTAGCTAGCTGTAGCTTATGTGTTTAGTACTACATTCATTCTCTGATCCTTTGATTGGATTGAGCAAATGTTAGTTCATATTGCAAGAGCTCTGATAGGTTGGAGGACGTTCTCAAGTCGTCTTAATTATTGTGTAAGTCTATGGAAGGGGATGAAAACCATGATCCTCCTAGGTTTTGTATAGAAGTCAATGTACCCAGAGGAGGATGGAAAATTGCTGTCCTCCGGCTAAACCATGGTGCTACCCTAGAAGGTGTTGTTGAGGCTTCTGTAGACGTTCATTGCAAAACAGTGTATTTTAATCAGTTATTTGGTGACGTGAATATATTTACTGTAGTTTTAACTAAAAAGGATATTTGTATTTTTCAGAAATTCACAAAGTTAGATGGTCCTCTGCTTTCTCCTCTGAGGAGCCTCCACTGATGAGCACTGATGGTTGAAAGACCTATGTTTCCAACACATTTATTTCACCTATCAAGTTACTTCAGATTGCTGCTCACGCTGGAAAGAAGACAAGTGATTTAAGAACATATAATGTTCTCTGAGTGTGATCGTGTCTAAACACCTCTCCACTTCTTCTGCCTCCTGTCTATCTATAGTCTGAGGAGTAAGCAGCAGGCCATTGATGCTCTAGAAGGTCTTTCACCAAAGCAGCAAATCAGCACATTAATACCTGGAGAGTATTACTGAGGACAATGAAATATGTGGAGGGGGTTGAGGGAACTGTAGCTGTAGCAGGGTGCTTCTATATGGTATGTAGATATAAATATAAGACAGATAACCTATTGTAGCGTTAATATAGTGTATGTGACAGCACTGCTATGTTAACCCTGACAATTACACTCAATGTTTTGACTGCAACCAATTATTTGGAAAGGCACACACCTGTCTATATACGGTCCAAAAGCTGACAGTGCATGTCAAAGCAAAAACCAAGACATAAGGTCGAAGGAATTGTCCATAAAGCTCTGAGACATGATTGTGTCGAGGCACAAATCTGACGAAAAAAAATTCTGCAGCATTGAAGGTCCACAAGAACACAGTGGCCTCCATCATTCTTAATTGGAAGAAGTTTGGAAATACCAAGACTCTTCCTAGAACTGGCCGCCCGGCCAAACTGAAGAGAAGGGCCTTGGTCAGGGAGGTGACCAAGAACCCAATTTTCACTCTGACAGAGCTCCAGAGTTCCACTGTGAATATGGGAGAACCTTCCAGGACATCCATCTCTGCAGCACCCCACCAATCAGGCCTTTATGGTAGTGGCCAGACAAAAGCCACTCCTCATTAAAAGGTACATGAGGGTTTGCCAAAATGCACTTAAAGGACTCTCAGACCATGATAAACAAGATTCTCTGGTCTGATGAAACCAAGATTGAACGCTTTGGCCCGTCCAACTTGACAGAGCTTGAGAGGATCTGCAGAGAAGAATGGGAGAAACTCCCCAAATACAGGTGTGCCAAGCTTGTATCATCATACCCAAGAAGACTCGAGGATGTAATCACTGCCAAAGGTACTTCACCAAAGTATTGAGTAAAAGTCTGAATATTTATGTAAACGTGATATTTCAGGATTTAAAATAAATAAATATGCAAACATTTTGAAAAACCTGATTTTGTTTCGTCATTATGGGGTATTGTGTGTAGATTGATGAGGGGGAAAAACAATTTAATCCATTTTAAAATAAGGCTGTAATATAACAAAATGTAGAAAAAGTCAAAGAGTCTGAAACCTTTCCGAATGCACGAAATGTACTAATTATATGAATGTTAATGCTTTTAACGACTTTGCCATCACTAGCCGGCTTCCACCCAGTTACGCAACCCTGTACTTTAGCGGCTGCTGCCTTATATACATAGACTTGGAATCACTTGTCACTTTAATAATGGAACACTAGTAATAATAATAATAACACTAGTCACTTTAATGTTTAAATAATGTTTACATACTGCTTTACTCATCTCATATGTATTTACTGTATTATATTCTCCTGTTTATTCAATGCCACTCCGAAATTGCTCAATCTAATATTTATATATTTCTTAATTTCATTATTTTACTTTTAGATTTGTGTATTGTTGTGAATTGTTTTTAGATACTACTGCACTGTTGGAGCTATTAACACAAGCATTTCGCTACACCCGCAATAACCTGCTAAATATGTGTATGTGACCAATACCATTTGATTTGATTTGATTTGATTTGATAAAATGGTGGAACTAACAGTGATGTAAGTTGTGTTTGTGCAGAACTGATAACGATTTGTCTGTATATATTTCCTCAAAGCACACTTGTCTTCTGTATTTCCAATGATGTTCTGTCAAAAAAATTGCTGCCACTTCAAGACCCCGGTGCTTGCCTACAGAGCAGCAAGAGGAACTGCACTCCCTAGCTTATGCGTTTTTTTGTCTAAAAAACCTTTTTGTGGAAGGTACTATGCAGTGCACAGACCCTCTCGCGCAATCAACTTCATTGAGATATGTCTAGCCTTTTATTAAAGAATGTGAAACAATGGTGTGTCTCTGTTTGCTGCTTTTCATTAAATCATGCAATAGCTGTTCTTTAAATGACCCTAAAATGTGTTAATATGGGCAGAATATCTATAGCAGGGCTCTCCAACCCTAATCCTGGAGAGCTACTCTCCTGTAGGTTTTCACTTCAACCCCAGTTGTATCTAACCTGATTCAGCTTACAAACCAGCTAATTATTAGAAACAGGTGTGCTAGATTAGGGTTGGAGCGAAAGCATACAGGACTGTAGCTCTCCAGGAACAAGGTTGGAGAGCCCTGATCTATAGGCGACAGCATACCGAATTTTGATCAGTTATGAAAATATAACATGCAGACGTTTCAGTTAAAACAGATTATTTGTCACATGACTATAGAAATTGAAACATTGTAACTTTAGAGACACAAAGTAACAATAGCCTATGATTAAAGGGTAAGGCTATACTGGGCTCTCACCGTCATCATCATTATTCACATAATTCCAATTCAATCAAGTCATGATTATCAGCTTTGGTATGAGCATGCTTTCCGAGTAAGGAGGGACACATGGGTAGGCCTACCAAAGGAAAACGTCTGAAAACAAAAATGATGACATTTGGACCACAGAAATCAAATGATTATATAAAATGTATGTATTTTCCTTTACATTTTAAGAGTCTAATAACTAAATGTAATATAGGACAATATCATAAAATCCATTTGGCCTATGTTTAATTTAGTGTCATTATGTTCTATTTCTGTTCTATTTCTGTTCTATTTCAAAAGAACAGAATACCATATTTTGTGTTGACTGTATAGGCTATTATACTAAAGATCTATCCGAGGTTCAACTTTAAGGCAAGGGCATCTTTTAAAACTATTTTGATAATTACGTCATGTCTTGATAATATGAATTATAATGTAATCCATGTTGTTTTGAAATCAGTATTTGTCCATCTCCCATTGTTCCCATTTTCAATCAAAAAAATATGCATGAGAGATTCAACATTGGAATGTAGATTTTTTTTTTTTTTTTTTGGGGGGGGGGGGGGGGTTATTTTAAATAAATGTTTTAGGCTTAATTATTTTTGCCCCATCAAACAAGCTTATTTATTCATAAATACATTGTTTATAGTGAATGGTTGGTGTTAATGGATGGTGTTAAAAATAGATACAACTAAAATACATAGCCTTCAGCTTTAACATAACCATATAAACAGATGTATATACAATATTCTGCTCATATGAACAAATATATATAGGTCTAGGCTACAATATTCTGCTCATATGAACAAATATATATAGGTCTAGGCTACAATATTCTGCCCATATGAACACAATTAATTTAATTTCTGTAGGCTATATATACAATGTTCTGACCTTATGAATGAAAATAAAAACACTATTTAAAACCATACATGCTTGAATAGAAAGCAGTAAATATACACATTGTTTCACATTCTTTAATAACAGACTCATGAACCCAATCAGGCATTAGTAAACATAGACAATACTGTTTCACATTCTTTAATAACAGACTCAATGTGTTGTAGCCTAATGCTGATGAAAGCGAAAGAAGAGTGGAGTAAGGAGTTAGCTTTTGCTGCAGTGGTGCTTCGCCCTCCCTACCTGCAGGCTATGCTCAAACCCTACACCCCAACACTCTTTTCGGACACCTCTGGTTCTTGACCATATGGGGGTCAGCACCCGCTCATCCCAGTCAAATCTCTTCTCCCTCCTGGCACCCCAATGGTAGAACGAGCTTCCCCCTGACATTAGGACAGCAGAGTCCCTGCCTATCTTCTGAAAACCCACCTCTTCTTGAAGTATCACGACTAATCCCACAACACCCCTCCTCTCAATGATGAGCTTTGTGATTTACATAAATTCACTGAAAACCCACAGTAACACAGTAAACTTGGTTATATTAACAGTATTGCACTTTTCATGTAGCCTACTTTTGGCCAGTTAATAGCCTAACCTCCGATCATGCAACATTACGGACTACGTTCAAATCTTGTTGCTGCAGGATTATTTAGTCTTGACATTATAGGTCAAAGATACTTCATTGAGGAAAAAAGTATTTATTCCATTCCAGCAATTAAAATGAGCCTGTCCTCCTATGGCTCCCCACACCAGCCTCCTCTGGTGTGTAGGCTAATCCGTTATTAAGATTTAAGAACTAAGCTGTGGTATATATGACATGCTCCTTTTCTAACATTGTGTAAATCATAGTGCCAAGACTTGGCCTAACCTGAACAGGCCAAAGTTGTGTCAAGCAGTCAGAAAAAACATGAACACTATTCTAAACATAAGTTTGATATCAAACTTTGGTCCATAGCCCATAGCTCCATTGCATTTGGTATAGCTCTCATGTTCTTATTCTGTTGGAATGTAGGCTTTAATGGAGCATCGATAGCTAGTGAAGTGGGGATTTGGGCTATCTCAGCTTTGAATCTGTTACGGTAGCAGTGAATCTCTGCAGAAGTGCTGAAATGGACTAGAATGGGAGTTTGTCCTTAGATGGCTACGGTCAGTGGATGTTGTGTTTAGACTAGAGTTGCTACAGTAATGTTGTCACACTGACTGTTTGGCTGTTTGCTTTTATCTCTGTCAAAGCAGCTGGTTTTGTGTCCTATGGGGTAAACTCAGACAGTGTTAAATGATGTGTGTTACTAACCAGGTTTCCAAACTTTTTATGCAAGTAAAGTACATAAAATGATAAAAAATGTCATGACAGGCCTGATGGAAAAAGCTAATTTGTCTGTAATCTTTCCAAATGTTGACAAAACAAAATAAGCTAGACAAGGTGGGATCTTTTTGTGTCTGTAAAATTCATTATGTGAGAAATGTTGGTGGAAACATATGCACAAATATTGATATAATAACCATTATATCGAAGTAAACTTGGAGTCATGAGAAGACATGTTGTGTGGTCCTCCCACTATGACTCACCGGGAAAGCATTCAGTTTATTAGGCTACTGTCACGTTCTGACCTTAGTTCTTTTGTTATGTCTTTGTTTTAGTATGGTCAGGGCGTGAGTTGGGTGGGTTGTCTATGTTTTTTTTTCTATGTTGTGTTTTGTGTTTGGCCTGGTATGGTTCTCAATCAGAGGCAGGTGTCGTTAGTTGTCTCTGATTGAGAATCATACTTAGGTAGCCTTTTCCCACCTGTGTTTCGTGGGTGATTGTGTCCTGTTCTGTTGTTTGTGTCACCATTCAGGACTGTTTCGGTTTTCGTTTTCATTCACTTTGTTATTTTTGTATTTTTTCGTGTTCAGTGATTATTAAAGTATCAAGGACACTTACCACGTTGCGTATTGGTCAGATCCTTGCTACTCCTCCTCAGAAGAGGAAATCCGTTACAGCTACAGGTTAAAGAAATGAGGATGAACTTTACAGGGTGGTGAAAGTGCAAGGTGATGCTCCTTTCCAATTAATATTGAGGGTTTTATTCTGGTGACATGATCATCGATGCTTGGCTGCCGCTGGACAAATATAAATAATAAATACTTTTGTCCCTAATAATCTCATCATGTAGGCTATACCCTCCTACTTGTTGTTTATTATCTATGCATAGTAACATGTACATATTACCTCAATTACCTCAACTAACCTGTACCCCCGCACATTGACTCAGTACCAGTACCCCTTGTATATTGCCTCGTTGTTGTTATTTTATTGTGTTACTTTTTTTTAAAACTATCGTTTATGTAGTAAATATTTGATTACCTCTTATTTTCTTAACTGCATTGTTGGTTAAGGGCTTATAAGTAAGCATTTCACAGTAAGGTCTACTACATTTGTTGTATTCGGGACATTTGACAAATAAATATTGATTATATTAGATTTATAGGCCTACAAGCACTGTATCTGTGAGCTGTTGGCTACATGACAATACCAGAGTGGGCACACTCACTATATAAGGCAAACTTTTTTCATGGGAAAACCATCATTAGAGATGAAAATGCTTTCTATTCTCAACAAGTTCATTTGATGGAAACATCTCTGATGTGAATATGTGCATATTTTTTTAATGCATATTTTAGAATATTCACGTGAAAATGTGTTAGCGATAGTTTCCACATTGTTTATCTACAAGTGCTAGAGGACTAGTGTCCCACCCAGATTATTACAATTTGAAAATGATATTTTCTTGCATGTTCATGCAAAGTAGATTGTAAATCCCATGTATGCATGTGCTGTATAAACATCTCCAACAGTTGTCATTTGGAGACTGATGCTGCTTTTTATTTGGGAAGTGACCTGCATCTTTCCAGACTGGTAGCATTGCAAGGACGTGCAGTAGTTGAAATAAGGACACAGTGAAGTACACAAGTTTTATATAAATAACCTCTGTCTGGCAAATACTGTCCTATCCCTGCAACTTTCATCCCTGTTCTTGGACCATGAATCATCAACAGAGTACACTGATGTTTCTGCTGTTTTTTACTTTGAAAAGCCCACAAATAGAGTCCATTTTGAGGAGTAAAGAAGCGTAATGCTTCAACCGAAAAACTAACTTCTTTCAGTTTGCATTTACAGATCACGCCTTCTGCAGTCACCAAAGCAGACAGAGAACAGCAAAACGAAGTGAATGATTAATTCTACCCTCTCCTCTACTCTGCTTGCCGTCTTGCAGTGAAGTGACATTGACAAATATGAAGTAGTGTGTTTACATTAGACTTTTGACCACAACCAAGAGACAGTTTAGAAGACGTGTTGTACTGGATCTGTGCTGGGACTCTCTCGAGAGGCAAGAATGTCATTGTTGGGTTGAATGCACGATAATAGAAACCATTGTGGTGTTTTCAGTGGAAGTCAAATCAGGTCACTTTTGTTATCAACTGTTTCTCTCGTCAGTCCCTCTTGACTGAACCCTTTGCTGGTTTCTATCCCTGTCTTGATCAGCAACAAACCTGTGATGCCAGGTGAAAACAAATATCTTCTCAATCAATAACATCAACTGACCAAGAAAAAGAGAATACTAGCAAAAACTGCAGGCATCTTTTAAAACTAACATCTACTTTGAAAACAAAAAAGTGAAAACATTTAAATATTGAGAAAGGCTATTGGAATGTGCATATGCACTGAGAGTACAAAACATTAGAAACCTGTGCTCTTTCCATGACATAGACTGACCAGGTGAATCCAGGTGAAATCTATGACTCCTTATTGATGTCACCTGTTAAATCCACTTCAATCAGTGTAGATGAAGGGCAGCAGACAGATTAAATAAGGATTTTTAAACCTTGAGACAATTGAGATATGAATTGTGCATGTGTGCCATGCAGAGGGTAAATGGGCAAGACAAAATATTTAAGTGTCTGTGAACGGGATATAGTAGTAGGGGCCAGGCGCACCGGTTTGAGTGGGTCAAGAACATCAACGCTGCTGGGTTTTTCACTCTCAATTGTTTCCCACATGTTTCAATAATGATCCACTACCCAAGGACATCCAGACAACTTGTTTGAAGCATCAAATCAAATGAAATCAAATGTTATTGGTCACATACACATATTTAGCAGATGTTATTGCGAATGTAGCGAAATGCTTGTGTTCCTAGCTCCAACATTGCAGTAATATCTAACAATTCACAACAATAAAAACGAATCTAAAAGTAAAATAATGGAATTAATAAATATATAAATATTAGGACGAGCAATGTCGGAGTGGCATTGACAAAAATACACTGGAATAGAATACAGTATATACAGTTTAAGTCAGAAATTTACATACAGCTTAGCCAAATACATTTAAACTCAGTTTTTCACAATTCCTGACATTTAATCCTAGTAAAAATTCCCTGTCTTAGGTCAGTTAGGATCACCACTTAATTTTAAGAATGTGAAATGTCAGAATAATAGTTGACAGAATTATTTATTTCAGCTTTTATTTCACATTCCCAGTGGGTCAGAAGTTTACATACACTCAATTAGTATTTGGTAGCATTGCCTTTAAATTGTTTCACTTGGGTCAAACGTTTTGGGTAGCATTCCACAAGCTTCCCACAATAAGTTGGGTGAATTTTGGCCAATTCCTCCTGACCGAGCTGGTGTAGCTGAGTCAGGTTTGTAGGCCTCCTTGCTCGCACACGCTTTTTCAGTTCTGCCCACAAATTTTCTATACGATTGAGGTCAGGGCTTTGTGATGGTCACTCCAATACCTTGACTTTGTTGTCCTTAGGCCATTTTGCCACAACTTTGGAAGTATGCCTGGGGTCATTGTCAACTTGGAAGGCCCATTTGCGACCAAGCTTCAACTTCCTGACTGATGTCTTGAGATGTTGCTTCAATATATCCACATAATTTTCCTACTTCATGATGCCATCTATTTTGTGAAGTGCACCAGTCCCTCCTGCAGCAAAGCACCCCCACAATATGATGCTGCCACCCCCGTGCTACACAGTTGGGATGATGTACTTCGGCTTGCAAGCCTCTACCTTATTCCTCCAAACATAACAATGGTCATTATGGCCAAACAGTTCTATTTTTTTTCATCAGACCAGAGGACATTTCTCCAAGAACTACGATCTTTGTCCCCATGTAAAGTTGCAAACCGTATTCTGGCTTTTTTATGGCGGTTTTGGAGCGTGGCTTCTTCCTTGCTAAGTGGCCTTTCATGTAATGTCGATATAGGACTCATTTTACTATGGATATAGATACTTTTGTACCTGTTTCCTCCAGCATCTTCACAAGGTCCTTTGCTGTTGTTCTGGGATTGATTTGCACTTTTTGCACCAAAGTACGTTCATCTCTAGGAGACAGAACACGTCTCCTTCCTGAGCGGTATGGCGGCTGCGTGGTACCATGGTGTTTATACTTGTGTACTATTGTTTGTACAGATGAACGTGGTACCTTCAGGCGTTTGGAAATTTCTCCCAAGGATGAACCACACTTGTGGAGGTCTACAATTTTTTTCTGAGGTCTTGGCTGATTTCCTTTGATTTTCCCATGATGTCAAGCAAAGAGGCACTGAGTTTGAAGGTAGGCCTTGAAATACATCCACAGGTACACCTTAAATGACTCAAATGATGTCAGTTAGCCTATCAGAAGCTTCTAAAACCATGACATAATTTTCGGGAATTTTCCAAGCTGTTTAAAGGGACAGTCTTCGTGTATGTAATCTTCTGACACTACTGGAAATGTGATACAGTGAATTATAAGTGAAAAAATATGTCTGTAAAAATTACTTGCATCATGCACAAAGTAGATGTCCTAACCGACTTGCCAAAACTTCAGTTTGTTAACAAGACATTTTTGTAGTGGTTGAAAAAAATGTTTTTTAATGACTCCAACCTAACACGGAACCCAAACCGCGAGCACCATCGTGCGCCATCATGCATAAATCTATTTTGTCCCCCCACACCAAATGTGATCACGACATGCAGGTTAAAAAATTAAAACAAAGTCTGAACCAATTATATTATTTTGGGGACAGGTCGAAAAGCGTTAAACATTTCCGGCAATTTAGCTAGCTAGCTTGCACTTGCTAGTTTATTTGTCCTTTATGGCTAGCTTGCTGTTGCTAGCTAATTTGTCCTGGGATATAAACATTGAGTTGTTATTTTACCTGAAATGCATAAGGTCCTCTACTCCGCCAGTTAATCCACACATAAAACGGTCAACCGAATCGTTTATAGTCATCTCTCCTCCTTCCAGGCTTTTTCTGCTCTTGACTTTATATTGCGATTGGCAACTTTCATAAATTACGTGTATTACCACCACTGACCTCGTTCGTCTTTCAGTCACCCACCTTGGTATAACCAATGAGGAGATGGCACGTGGGTACCTGCTTCTATAAACCAATGAGGAGATGGGAGAGGCAGGACTTGCAGCGTGATTTGCGTCAGAAATAGAACTGACTTCTATTTTAGCCCTTGGCAACGCAGACACTCGTTGGCGTGCAAGAGCAGTGTGGGTGCAATAATTTAATAAAAATAGATTTAAAAATTTAGTTTGCAACGCTCATGCACGTGAGCCGTGTAGTCAGCCTGTTAGTGTATAAGTGTAACTTCCGACTTCAACTGTACATATGAAATGATTAAAGCAGAATGTAAACATTATTAAAGTAACTAGTGTTCCATTAATAAAGTGACCAGTGATTCTATGTCTATGTATATAAGGCAGCAACCTGGTGTAACGGCTTTCTTCTGTGGACGAAGGACCAGACCAAAGCGCAGCGTGGTTAGTGTTCAACATGTTTAATAAAGACAATAAACATGAACACTACAAAATACCAAAACAACAAATGTGAAAAACCGAAACAGTCTTATCTGGTGCATAGACACAAAGACAGAAGACAGGAAACAACCACCCACAAAACCCAACACAAAACAGGCTACCTAAATATGGTTCCCAAACAGAGACAGTGACTAACACCTGACTCTGATTGAGAAGCATATCAGGCCAAACATAGAAATGGGAAAACTAGACACACAACATAGAATGCCCACTCAGCTCATGTCCTGACCAACACTAAAACAAAAAAAAACACAAAATAACTATGGTCAGAATGTGACACCTGGAAGGTGCAGGGTTGAGTTACCAGGTGGTAGCCGGCTAGTGATGGCTATTTAACAGTCTGACGGCCTTGAGATAGAAGCTGTTTTTCAGTCTCTCAGTCCCAGCTGGATGATAGCGGGGTGAACAGGCCGTGGCTCGAGTGGTTGATGTCCTTCAATATCTTTTTGGCCTTCGTGTGACATTGGGTGATGTAGGTGTCCTGGAGGGCAGGCAGTCTGCTCCCTGTGATGCGTTGGGCAGAACGCACCACTCTCTGGAGAGCCCTGCGGTTGCGGGTAGTACAGCGTCTTTACCGGGCGGTGATATAGCCCGAAAAGATGCTCTCAACTGTGCATCTGTAAAAGTTTGTGAGAGTCTTAGGGGCCAAGCCAAATTTCTGAGGTTGAATAGGTGCTGTTGTGCCTTCTTCAGGTGATATGATCTTTAACTAGCCTCTCAAAGTACTTCATGATTACAGAAGTGAATGCTCCGGGGTGATAGTCATTTATCAATGGTGGACATCTTGAAGGAAGTGGCGACCGCAAACTGGGATAAGGAAAAATATTGAATATGTCCATAAACCCTCCAGCCAGCTGGTCTGCGCATGCTCTGAGGATGCGGCTAGTGATGCCGTCTGGACCGGCAGCCTTGCGAGGGTAAACTTTTTGACGCTACCCATCCCGTTAGCGGGATCATTTTCATCAGCAACCGCTGATTAGCATAGTGCCACAGTCAAATAATCTAACAAAAAAATATTCATATTCATGAAATCACAAGTGCAATATTGCAAAACACAGCTTAGCCTTTTGTTAATACACCTGTCGTCTCAGATTTTGAAATTATGCTTTACAGCGAAAGCAATCCAAGCGTTTGTGTAAGTTTATCGATAGCATAACAAAACATTATGTACACTAAGCATTAAGTAGCTAGGTCACGAAAATCAAAAAGCAATCAAATTAATCATTTACCTTTGATGATCTTCGGATGTTTTCACTCACGAGACTCCCAGTTACACAACAAATGTTTATTTTGTTCCATAAATATTATTTTTATACCCAAAATACCTCTGTTTGTTTGTCACGTTATGTTCAGAAATCCACAGGAAAGAGCGGTCACCACAATGCAGACAAAAATTCAAAATAATATCCATAATGTCCACAGAAACATGTCAAAAAAATGTATAATCAATCCTGCAGGTTTTTAAAATATATATTTGATAATATATAAACCGGGTGTGTAAGTTTTTCAATAACACCGGGAGAAACAATGGCCGCTTTACTCTGTAGCGCAAAACTCACTCTGAGAGCCCCCACCTATCCACTTACACAATGTGATCTTTCACCCTCATTTTTCAAAATAAAAGCCTGAAACTATGTCTAAACACTGTTGACACCTTAGGGAAGCCATAGAAAAAGGAATCTGGTTGATATCCCTTTAAATGGAGGATAAGCATGCATAGGAACAGAGAGATTTCAAAATAAGAGGCACTTCCTGATTGGATTTTCCTCAGGGTTTTGCCTGCAATATCAGTTCTGTTATACTCACAGACAATATTTTTAAAGTTTTGGAAACTTTAGAGTGTTTTCTATCCTATTCTGACAATTATTTGCATATTCTAGTTTCTGGGGCTGAGAAATAGGCAGTTTCAAATGGTACGTTTTTTAGCCAAAAATGAAAATACTGCCCCCTACATGCAAAAGGTTAACACGCTTATATGTCTTACTCGACCATGGGGAACGAGAGCCCACAGTCCATGGAAATGGTTTGCATCGATGGCACTGTGTTTACCTCAAAGTGGGCGAAGAAGGTGTTTTGCTTGTCTGGGAGAAAGACATCGGTGTTCACGGTGTAATCCGTGATGGTCTGTAGACCCTGCCACATACATCTCATGTCTGAGCCATTGAATTGTGACTCCACTTTGTCTCTGTACTGATGTTTTGCCTGTTTGATTGCGTTACGGAGGGAATAACTACGCTGTTTGTATTCAACCATATTTCCAGTCACCTTGCCATGGTTAAATGTGGTGGTTGAGGGAGAGGTTTGCTACCATCTATCCACGGTTTCCAGTTTGGGTAGGTTTCAATAGTCACAGTGGGAACAACATCCCCTATACACTTCCTAATGAACTCATCTTGATGAGTCATCGTGTCCGTGAATACATCAATGTTATTCTCTGAGGCTACGCGGATCATATCCCAGTCCGCGTGATCAAAACAATCTTGAAGCATGGATTCCGATTGGTCAGACCAGCGTTGAATACTGGTACAATACTGGTACATTGGTACATCCTTTTTGAGTTTCTGCCTATAAGAAGGGAGGAGCAAAATGTAGTCGTTATCTGATTTGCTGAAAGGAGGGCTGGGGAGGGCCTTGTAGGCATCCCAGAAGAGAGAATAGCAGTGATCTAGTGTTTTCCCAGTGCGAGTACTACAATCAATGTGTTGATAGAACTTTGGTAGCATTTTCCTATCTTGGGGGGTGATAAGGTCGGCATATTGTAGGTCGGGCGAACAAAATGACTTGAGTTTTTGTATGTTATCACAATCACACCATGAGTGGTTAATAATGAAACATACACAAGTTCTTTATTCCTGTCTGCGTGATTTACTGAGAACCCAACTGGCTGTATGGACAGAGACAGTATATCCGGTGAGAGCCATGATTCTGTGAAACAGAGTATGTTACAGTTTCTGATGTCACTCTGGAAGGAGATCCTTGCCCTGAGCTCATCTACTTTATTGTCCAGAGACTGAACATTAGCGAGTAATATACTCAGAAGCGATGGATGGTGTGCCCGCTTCCTGAGTCAGACTAGAAGTCCTCTCCGAATACCTCTTCTCCGCTGGCGGCGTCTTGGAGCAATCTTTGGGATAAGTTCAATTGCCCTGGGGGTTCAAACAAAGGATCAAATTTGGGAAAGTAATTTTCCCGGTCATAATTCTTTCCACCTGTATGTAATAACACAAAAACGTTCTGGGCTTATAATGTTTTAAATAATATACACAAAAAAAACAAATACAGCAAAGGTGCTTAGGAGCTAGCGCAGAGTTGCCATGTCTGTCGGCGTCATCTTACTAGCATTGGAGTCAACACGGGCCAGCATCCCTGTGGAATGCTTCCGACACCTTGTAGTCTATGCCCCGAAGAATTGAGGCTGTTCTGGGGGGAAAAGGGGATGCATCCCAATATTAGGTGTTCCTAATGTTTTGTACACTCAGTGTATAATACCTAAATAAAGTCAATTTTTTTGTAGTGAATCAAAACTGGCCCTGGATGCGTCATGCTCCTCCCTGGGCGGTGTCGAGATTACCTGGGATTCATAATGAGTGTGGAGTGGGACATCTGTCACTGCCCTCTTTATGTCCTGCTCTCTTCTCAGAGGAGGAGGTATTAGACTGGTATTAGGTGGGAGATTGATTTAGCTGCCGCACATCGCAGGAGATTGGCCTTCAAGGGATACTTTGGGATTTTGGCAATGAGGCCCGTTATAGACTTATCGAGTCAGATAAACTTGTGAATTAAAATTGCATGTCTCTGCGTGCAATTTGAAGGTAGTTGCTACCTAGCGCTAGCACAACTTCCAGTTAGCATTAGTGCAATGACAAGAAGTTTATGGGTATCTGCTAGGATGCTAGAGACTTAAACAGAGACTTAAAAAAACCTATCCACAAGTTAATCTGACTCTGGGGAAGTAGATACAGTGCCTCATTGCCAAAATCCTGAAGTATCCCTTTAATGCATAAAGAAAGTCAGAGACGGTTCAAAGTATTGTATCCATTTTATTATTTTTCACTAAATGTAGTGGTGTAAAACAACAGTAACCATTTTTGGGCCCGATATCTTTAAAAGAAGTCTAACTATGGAAAGAGCAGATGTTTGTAATGTTTTATATACTCAGTGTATGAAGTGCCTTCAGAAAGTATTCCCACCCTTTGACTTTTTACACAATTTTTTTGTGCTACAGACTGAATTTAAAATGCACTAAATGTTGCTTTTGTGTCACTGGCCTACACACAATACCCCATAATGTCAAAGTGGAATTATGCTTTTAGAATGAACAAATTCATTAAAAAAGTAAAGCTAAAATGTGTTGCATTAACAAGTATTTTTCCCCTTTGTTATGGCAGGTCTAAAGTTCAGGATAAAAAAAATTTGCTTAACAAGTCACATAACAAGTTGCATGGACTTACTCTGTGTGCAATAAGTGTTTAACATGATTTTTGAATGACTACCTCATCTCTGTACCACACGCATGCAATTATCTGTAAGGTCCCTCAGTCGACCAGGGAGGTTTTCCAATGCCTCACAAAGACCTATTGGTGGACTGGTTAAAATAAAAACAATAAAAAAAAGACACTGAATATGCCTTTGAGCATGGTGAAGTCATTCCTTACACTTTGGATGCTGTATTAATACACACAGTCACTACAAATATACAGACATCCTTCCTTCCTAACTAAATAACATTTATTGGTCACATACACTAATTTACCAAAAGTATGTGTATGTCGACACCTGCTCGTCTATGTCACGATCGTCGTATGAAGCGGACCAAAGCGCAGCGGGGTATGTGTTCATGATGATTTTTTTAAATTAAAGAAAGCAATGAGCACTGAATACAAACTATGCAAAACAATAAACGAATAACGACCATGACGCTATAATGAGAACTGCGCTGACACAAGCAACTAACATAGACAATCACCCACAAACAAACCGTGAAACCCAGGCTACCTAAGTCTGATTCTCAATCAGAGACAACTAATGACACCTGCCTCTGATTGAGAATCATACTAGGCCGAAACATAGAAATCCCAAAATCATAGAAAAACAAACATAGACTGCCCACCCCAACTCACCATACTAAATAATGACAAATCAAAGGAAATAAAGGTCAGAACGGGACGGTCTAACATCAACATGGAGTTGCCCCCCCCCCTTGCTGCTATAATAGCTTCCACTCTTCTGGGAAGGCTTTCCACTGGAATTTTGAACATTGCTGCGGGGACTTCAATTCAGCAACAAGAGCATTAGTGAGGTCGGGCACTGTTGTTGGGCGATTAGGCCTGGCTCATAGTCGGCGTTCCAATTCATCCCAAAGGTGTTTGATCGTGTTGAGGTCAGGGCTCTCTGCAGGCCAGTCAAGTTCTTCCACACCGATCTTGGCAAACCATTTCTTTATGATCCTCACGTTGTTCATGGAGACATTGTCATGCTGAAACAGTGAAGTGCCTTCCCCAAACTGTTGCCACAAATTGGAAGCACAGAATCGTCTAGAATGTCATTGTATGCTGTAGAGTTAAGATTTCCATTCACTAGAACTAAGGGGCCTGCCCAAACCATGAAAAACAGCCCCAGACCATTATTACTCCACCAAAATTTACACTCTGCATTCGGGCAGGAAGCGTTCTCTCTCCTGGATTGGCATCCGCAAAACACAGATTCACCCGTCAGACTTCCAGATGGTGAAGCGTGATTCATCACTCCAGAGGACGCAGTTCCGCTGCTCCAGAGTCAGCTGGCGGTGAGCATTGCACATGCTGATCTTAGGCTTGTGTGCAGCTGCTCGGCTATGGAAACCCATTTCATGAAGCTCCCGACAAACAGTTATTGTGCTGACGTTGCTTCCAGAGGCAGTTTGGAACTCTGTAGTGAGTGTTGCAACAGAGGACAGATGATTTTTATGCGCTATGCGCTTCAGCACTCGGCAGTCCTGTTCTGTGAGCTTGTCTGTCCTACCAATTCACAGCTGAGCCGTTTCACCTTCACAATAACAGCACTTACAGTTGACCGGGTCAGCTCTAGCAGGGCAGAAATTTGACCAACTGAACTTGTTGGAAAGGTGGCATCCTATAACGGTGCCACGTTGAAAGTCACTGAGTTCTTCAGTAAGGCCATTCTACTGCCAATGTTTGTCTATGGAGATTGCATGGCTGTGTGCTCGATTTTACACACCTGTCAGCAACGGGTGTCACTGAAATAGCCGAATCCACTAATTTGATGGGGTGTCCACATACTTTTGTATATACAGTGCATTCGGGAAGGTATTCACACCTCTTTGTAAACATTACAGTCTTATTTATTCTAAAACGGATTAAGTTGTTTTTTTCCTCATCAGTCGAAACACAACACTTCATACTTTATTAAAAAACTCAACAGAAATACCTTATTTACATAAGTATTCAGACCTTTGACTAGAATACAATATATATATATATATATATATATATATATATATACAGTGCCTTGCGAAAGTATTCGGCCCCCTTGAACTTTGCGACCTTTTGCCACATTTCAGGCTTCAAACATAAAGATATAAAACTGTATTTTTTTGTGAAGAATCAACAACAAGTGGGACACAATCATGAAGTGGAACGACATTTATTGGATATTTCAAACTTTTTTAACAGATCAAAAACTGAAAAATTGGGCGTGCAAAATTATTCAGCCCCTTTACTTTCAGTGCAGCAAACTCTCTCCAGAAGTTCAGTGAGGATCTCTGAATGATCCAATGTTGACCTAAATGACTAATGATGATAAATACAATCCACCTGTGTGTAATCAAGTCTCCGTATAAATGCACCTGCACTGTGATAGTCTCAGAGGTCCGTTAAAAGCGTTGAGAGCATCATGAAGAACATGGAACACACCAGGCAGGTCCGAGATACTGTTGTGAAGAAGTTTAAAGCCAGATTTGGATACAAAAAGATTTCCCAAGCTTTAAACATCCCAAGGAGCACTGTGCAAGCGATAATATTGAAATGGAAGGAGTATCAGACCACTGCAAATCTACCAAGACCTGGCCGTCCCTCTAAACTTTCAGCTCATACAAGGAGAAGACTGATCAGAGATGCAGCCAAGAGGCCCATGATCACTCTGGATGAACTGCAGAGATCTACAGCTGAGGTGGGAGACTCTGTCCATAGGACAACAATCAGTCGAATATTGCACAAATCTGGCCTTTATGGAAGAGTGGCAAGAAGAAAGCCATTTCTTAAAGATATCCATAAAAAGTGTTGTTTAAAGTTTGCCACAAGCCACCTGGGAGACACACCAAACATGTGGAAGAAGGTGCTCTGGTCAGATGAAACCAAAATTGAACTTTTTAGCAACAATGCAAAACGTTATGTTTGGCGTAAAAGCAACACAGCTGAACACACCATCCCCACTGTCAAACATGGTGGTGGCAGCATCATGGTTTGGGCCTGCTTTTCTTCAGCAGGGACAGGGAATATGGTTAAAATTGATGGGAAGATGGATGGAGCCAAATACAGGACCATTCTGGAAGAACCTGATGGAATCTGCAAAAGACCTGAGACTGGGACGGATATTTGTCTTCCAACAAGACAATGATCCAAAACATAAAGCAAAATCTACAATGGACTGGTTCAAAAATAAACATATCCAGGTGTTAGAATGGCCAAGTCAAAGTCCAGACCTGAATCCAATCGAGAATCTGTGGAAAGAACTGAAAACTGCTGTTCACAAATGCTCTCCATCCAACCTCATTGAGCTCAAGCTGTTTTGCAAGGAGGAATGG
The DNA here is from genome assembly GCF_057628025.1 of Oncorhynchus mykiss. NCBI lineage: Eukaryota > Metazoa > Chordata > Actinopteri > Salmoniformes > Salmonidae > Oncorhynchus > Oncorhynchus mykiss. The sequence goes on from NC_143022.1 coordinate 79,305,537, forward strand.
GAAAAAATGTCAGTCTCTCGATGTGCAAAACTGATAGAGACATACCCCAAGCGACTTACAGCTGTAATCGCAGCAAAAGGTGGCGCTACAAAGTATTAACTTAAGGGGGCTGAATAATTTTGCACGCCCAATTTTTCAGTTTTTGATTTGTTAAAGAAATATCCAATAAATGTCGTTCCACTTCATGATTGTGTCCCACTTGTTGTTGATTCTTCACAAAAAATACAGTTTTATATCTTTATGTTTGAAGCCTGAAATGTGGCAAAAGGTCGCAAAGTTCAAGGGGGCCGAATACTTTCGCAAGGCACTGTGTATATATATATTAAATGTGTAAAACAGTACATAAACATTATTAAAGTGACCAGTGTTCCATTATTAAAGTGACCTTTGTTCCATGTCTATGTACATAGGGCAGCAGCCTCTAAGGTTCAGGGTTGAGTAACTGGGTGGTAGCCGACTAGTGGCAGTGACTAAGTTCAGGGCAGGGTACTGGGTGGAGGCCGGCTAGTGATGGCTATTTAACAGTCTGACGGCCTTGAGATAGAAGCTTTTTCATTCTCTCAGTCCCAGCATTGATGCACCTGTACTGACCTTGTCTTCTGGATGATAACGTAGTTATTAACAGGCTCATGCTTGGGTGGCTGAGGTCCTTTATGATTTTCTTGGCCTTCTTGTGACACTGGATGCTGTAGATGTCCTGAAGGGAAGCCATTGCCGGAGAGGAAAGAAACCGCTGAAGGATTTCACCATAAGGCCAACGGTGACTTTAAAACAGTTACAGAGTTTAACAGTTGTGATAGGAGAAAACTGAAGATTGAGCAACAACATTGTAGTTACTCCACAATACTAACATAAATGAGTGAAAAGAAGGAAGCCTGTCGAGAATAAAAATATTCCAAAACATTGATTGTGTTTGCAATAGTAAAACGGCAAAAAATGTTGCAGTTTTTTGTCCTGAATACAAAGAGCTTTTTGTCCTGAATACAAAGAGCTTTTTGTCCTGAAAACAAATAGCTTTTTGTCCTGAATACAAAGAGCTATGTTTGGAGCAAGTACAACACATCCCTGAGTACCGCTCTTCATATTTTCAAGCATGGCGGTAGCTGTATCATGTTATGGGTATGCTTGTCATCGGCAAGGACTAGGGTTTTATTTTTTATAAAAAGAGCTAAGCACAGGCAAAATTGAGGTTGAAGAATTTAAAAAAGAATAATGTGCAAATATTGTATAATCCAGGTTTGCAAAGCTCTTAGACACCCAGAAACACTCACAGCTGTAATCACCGCCTTAAGGTGATTGACTCGAGTGTAAATACTTGTGTAAATATTTCATTTTCAATACATTTGCAACCATTTCTAAATACATGTTTTCACTTTGTCATTATGGGCTATTGTGTGTAGATGGGTGTAATCCATTTTGGATTCAGGCTGTAACACAACAAAATGTGGAATAAGTCAAGGGGTATGAATACTTTCAGAAGGCACTGTACTTTGTCGTGACGATATAGAAGATAGATGTGTTCTAGACAAGTATGCCCATACCATCTATTGGCAGATTTGGTGATCTGGAGAGGTAATTGTTTTAAAAGCGAGTGGCGAGTTCCTACATGATTTCCTGATTTCACAGTTGGACCACAAGTTAAATCATGGTGAAATTGTTTATTTTACCCACTGATAGAAAATAGGCTTTCACCAAATCAATAGACTGAAGAGTACAGTTTGGACAGTACAACAGAAATTACGCTCCAGGTTATGTTCATTTGTTCATTGTGAGTGAGTTTATTGTGGCCAGACATGGGCCTATAGTTTTGCCCGAAGGAGCACAAGGAAGAAAGCAGATGTGCACATTATGTCGGTCTGCTGCATGAGTTTGGTCAAGTGTTTTCTTGTTATTGTAGCCCTGAGCAGTATGAACACAACAATGTATGTTAGCACTGTCAGTTCTCTATTCTCTCTAGCGAATTTGTTCATGCAGCTGTATGCTGTCTGATTTACAATGCGTGTGTGTGCTTGTGTGTGTGCTTGTGTGTGTGTGTGTGTGTGTGTGTGTGTGTGTGTGTGTGTGTGTGTGTGTGTGTGTGTGTGTGTGTGTGTGTGTGTGTGTGTGTGTGTGTGTGCACGTAATGTGCGCGTGCATGTGTGTTTTTGTTTGGCTTTCACCAAATTGACAGGATTTTCATGATTTTTTTATCCCTTTAAGTTCACCCACATATGCACCTGTATATGTACAACCACACACACACACACACATACATATGCACACACACACACACACACACACACACACACACACACACACAATGAGGATGCCATGGCCTCCACCGCCCTTGCATGTCAAGCTCTGATCAGAGGCACTGAAGTCGATTAGAGTCTGAGTAATCTAATTAGGCTGCATTAACATAGATGGAGGTTGATATCATGATTGACAGAGGAACGGGAGGATGAGGTCTTATCTTTGTAATGGCATTTGCCTCAGTACACAAAAGGCTGATGCATATAGAACACATTTCCATCAAGATGTACTGTATGCGATGCTATTGCTATTTTCCGTCTGCCCACAATACTTTTTTTATCAAGGTGTTATGACAGCAAATGTTTTCTAAATAATGCTGCAGTTATTTTCACCACAAATGTATTGAATCATACGCAAAGGTTATTAAATGTGTTTGGGCATATTTTTTTGTGTGATGAAACTGAGCCTCATAGCAGATTCACTGCAAGACCTTGAATTCTCTCTCCGGGAAGGAGTATATTTATTCCAGATTTTGTATTCAGAAGTGATGCTTGAGAAAACATGTCCAGAAATCTGACCCATAATTCCCCATTAATCCTCTTTTCTGCCCCCTGTCCATGGCCAGGATAGTGTAGCTGTGCTCTGGAAGGCAGCCCTAGGTTTAGCACTGGGACTTTGATGTCAGTGTCAGCCATCTTAGCCTGGGCCCTCACCCTGAGATGTTGCATGGCCGCCTTTCATCCAGGATACATTTTGTGGTGGTATGAGAGAAATGCCACTGAAAACTCTTTTTTTTTAAAGGCAGGACCAAAGTTGACGTTGTGTTATTCTCCATACATTTGCCTTGGGGAATGACTTGAGTAAACCTGTCCATTGTCCTTGAGGCCTCATTTCTAGTCCATTACATTTACTCTCATTCTCTGGTTTCAAGATGAAAACAGAAGTGTTTTTTTCACAAAGGGAAATCGTGAAACCAATAACTTATTTTCCCTGTTTCACAATAAGCTAGGTAAACTCGAGACAGGGAGAGAAATAAAGAGAGAGATAAAGAGAGAGAGAAAACACCACACTTTTGCTTCAAAATGATTTGGGGATCAGGAGAAAATACAATGTCTAAAGTATGAATCCTGAAGAGTACATTTTGGAAAGTACAACAGGTTGTGTTCATTGTGAGTGAGGTTATTGTGGCCAGACATGGGCCTATAGTTCTGACCAAAAGAGCACAAGGAAGAAAGCAGATGTGCACAGTATGTCGGTCTGCTGCATGAATTTGGTCAAATGTTTTCTTGTTATTGTAATTTCCCTTTGTGGCCCTGAGCAGTATGAACACAACAACATACAACTTATTAGGTACACCCATCTAGTACCTGGTCGGACCCCCTCTGCCTCCAGAACAGCTTGAATTATTTGGGGCATAGACACTTTGCTCAATTGGGATCATGGGACCTAAAGTGTGCCAGGAAAACATTCCCCACATCACTACACTGCTGCCACCAGCCTGTACCATTCAGGATGGGTCCATGGACTCATGCTGCTTGCACCATCAGCATGATGCAACAGGAAACGCTGGAGACGCTTCTTCTTGTTTTTAGCTGATAGGAGTGGAACCCTGCGTGGTCGTCTGCTGTAATAGCCTCTTCGGGACGAGTTGTGCGTTTTGAGATGTCTTTCTGTGCACCACTGTTGACCTGAGACATTATTTGTCTGTTTGTGGCTCGCCTGTTAACTTGCACAATTCTTGCCATTCTCCTTTGACCTCTCTCATCAACGAGCTGTTTTCTCCCACAGGACTGCCAATGGCTGGATGTTTGTCACACCATTCTCGGTAAACCCTAGACACTGTCATGTGTGAAAAGCCCAGGAGGCCGGACATTTCTGAGATACTGGATCTGTCATGCCTGGCACTGATGATCATACCACGCTCAAAGTCGCTTAGGTCACTCATTTTGCAGGCTCTAACATTCAATCGAACAGCAACTGAATGTCTTGTTGCCGGTCTGCCTGCTTTATTTAGCAAGCCACGGTCACTGTCTGTAGGAGCAATCCATTTTCTTGAACAGGGTGGTGTACCTAATAGGCTGACTAGTATGTTAGCACTGTCAGTTCTCTATCCTCTCTAGCGAATTTGTGTATGCAGCTATGTGCATTCTGATATACAATGCATCTGTGTGTGTGTGCATGTGTGTGATCGTACATGTGTATGCGTGTGGAGACTCCACCTCTGTGGACTGTCTGCTCTGAACACTGATGAGGGTCCTGAATAACTAATTAATCCTCTAGAGGTGCAATGAGAGAAGAATGGGAAAAACCACAAACCCACACACAGAGAAGATTGCCACTATTCCCACTGTGCAGAGTGAGACACTCTTTGCAAATGGCACGGTTCACCTCTCTTTAAAAATCCAGTTTGACATTTGGCATGGCTGCAGCTACAGCTGTTGGCTTGTTAATTCTCTGTGGAGATCCCGGCATCCCTCCCCCTTTAATTTGCCTGTTCTGCACAACATCTCTGGAGAGGCTTCCCTCCACATTTCTCTGGGGGATGCACACCCGCCACTAACTTCACTGACTGTAACCTATAAACAGAGAAAATCTGTGTATTGAAACTGAAGCATTGGTAGGTATACAACAGAAATTCAAACACATTACATTTTTTGGCTTATAACAAAAGGAAGCAAAGCTGTTTGATGCTGATCGCTGAAAGCTTTTCACAATTAGCCTTGAACATGCCAGAGTGGAGAATGAACTGACAAACCTGTCCAATATCCTTTAGAGAAGGGAGGCACGTCTGTCACTTTTCCAGGAAGGCCTTTTGGACCTAAACGTCAATGTTGTGAGCAAAAATGTAATAAAATAATCAGTTAATCAGTTCAACTTAGTTACAGTTGCACCTGCCTCTGATGTTCCTGTGTTTTTTGGCTGTACTTTCAACTGTTTATCTCTACTTTTCTTTCAGACATCCGTGGACTGCAGACATTCTTGGACCAGGCGTCTCGGCAGGGTCTGGACGTGTCTCTGCAGAGGGTGGACCGCAACGTGAGCAGGGTGTTCACCAACCTGTTCAGCACCATGCAGACTGAGGAGCTCAACCGCTACCGGGACACGCTGCGGCGGGCCGTGCTTCTCATGAGCCCCCGAGGAGCACAGGTGTTCATCCACCAGGTGAGGGGTGTGGTCACCAGCAAACTACCCTCTGTTCTGTTTGGGATTAACTGAAAGGTCAAATGGTGATGTTATTTCGATATGGGGAAATCTTAAATGACCCTGCAGAGGGAGTTGAAATGTGGAGATGAAATTAGATGTACCGTATCACAGGCCAACTGGACAGTGAAACAGGTGAATGCCCTACATATCCCAGAAAGAATTTCAACTGGTTATCATCCTGAAAATTAAGCATACGCACTGTATATTAATAAATTACAACACAGATAGTGAATACACCATGGCTTTAAAGTTTTGATACCCGTTTGATCTCCCCCCTGTGAATTCCACAGCATCTGTTTTTCTCACTACTAGGTTTAGGCAGATTGTGCGTGATTTGATCTCCATTTCAATTAATTAGAGGCTTTTGGGGGTCATAAAAAAAAGAAAGTTGCCGTCTTGTAGCTCATGACTGTTTTGACAGGTGAGTTGCTTCCTGCCGTGAGACATGATCCACAACTCAAAATATTGGTGGATATGTGCATACATGCAACCTCAAGTGCATGTTATATATTTTCCTACTCTTTAATCTTAACAAATAAGCAGTAAGCCTCTGTTGTTCCCGCAACTGCAATCACTCTCATAGATTAATAACACACATCCTTCATTTACCTAGCACTCCAGAGGCCAAATTATAATATTATCATGTATAAACCAGCAAGGGAACAAGTATGTTAATGATATAGAAAATCATTAAAGGCCCAGTGCAGTCAAAAACTTCCACACTATGAGGTTGGAATAATACTGTGAAATTGTGAAAATGATGATAATGCCCTTTTAGTGTAAGAGCTGTTTGAAAAGAACGCCTGAAATTTCAACCAGTTTTGGCGGGACGGAGCTTTGTCCTGCCTGGTGACATCACCAGGTGTTAAATTTGTTAATAGACCAATGAGAAAGTGAGTTCCAAACCTCTAGGCCAATAACAGCTAGCTTTCAGTTTCCCCCTCCCCACTCAGAACAATCGCAGACAGTCCTAGCAAAATTCTGTCTGTAATTACATTAAAGTAGCTAATATGAAAATATACTGTTACCGTATGGTAATGCAATTGGATGAACAGCACCATAACCATGGCTACGTGATTTGAAATGGCAATGTTGTCATGGTGATTCCACTCTAAAGAGGGTTGCCAGCTGACATACGACACCTCCTGGTGGCCATGTTGGAAGACCACCACATCAATTCGTCCAATGACAACAGCTGAGTGGCTACCCTAAGCTGCATAATAACAGTGCCTAAAACTAGTCTAATCACTAGTTGGTCAATTTCTGTGCAGTATTTGACTGCTCTAACAAGGCAAGAAAGACAATGGGGGAAAGGTGTTTTTACAGATTACCCGCAATCATGAAACACCAAGGAGATAACTCAAGAACTCTCAGAAAAGCGAAGAAACCTTTTTGCCTGTCAAGACCTGAACCCAGACAGCTGTCAGTACAGGGTCTGCTCTGATCATTTCATCACTGGTAAGTCTAATCAATTACAAGTTTAGTTTAGCTGTTAGCTGTTATGCTAACCAGGTGTTAACAACAAGACTCAAGTTAGCCAACATTAGCTAACTAGCTAAATAGCTTGTAGTCTAGCTATTAGCATGCGTCTCTCTCATAGGCGACACATGAGTTTCAAGTTTTGGGGAAGCAATTTTTTCACCATACCTTTATTATAAACATTGCATACATCTATCATCACATTTGTAGACTAATGAAAGTCTACTCTTCCTAATGTGATAAGTAGATTGGATAGTTATAATTTATTAGGCTATTAATATAACTGAATCGAATCACTGTGCATGGCTGAGCCCATAGTGGCATAGGCCTATAGGCTATATCAGATACATTTCTTCTTTCTTTGACCTAGAAAAAATTTAGCTTTTGATAAACAGATTTCATGCAATTCTACTTAACTTGATATGACTGGAAACATTAGCAGAATCTTTTTTAATATAACAAATCATGGGGTAGCCTAGGCCTACTCTGCTGACACTGACAAACAGATAAATTTAACTTTTTATGGCTGCAGGGGCAGTATTGAGTAACTTGGATGAAAATGTGCCCATTGTAAGCGGCCAGCTCCTCAGTCTCAGTTGCTATTATATGCATATTATTAGTAGTATTGGATAGAAAACATTCTGACGTTTCTAAAACTGTTTGAATTATGTCTGTGAGTATAACAGAACTCACATTGCAGGCAAAAAACTGAGAAATTCCACTTCCTGTTTCTATTTTTTCTGGGGGTGGCAGATTTTCAACCAAGCTCTCATTGAAATTACAGCGAAATATGGATGAGTTTTCACTTCCTACGCCTTCCACTAGATGTCAACAGTCAATAGAACTTTGTCTGATGACTCTAATGTGAAGGGGGGTCGAATGAGACAGGAAATAGTCACCGCTGCTACGAGCTGACCATGCTTTCACCATTCGCGTTCACAGGGGAAGGACCTGCGTTCCACCTGTCATCTGAAGTGTTACGGAACTTTTGGACATTTCGTCACGTTATAGTGGACGCGCTTTGTGACTTTGGAATTGTTTACTAAACGCACTAACCAAAGTAGCTAATTGGACATAAATAACGGACATTTTCGAACAAATCAAGCATTTATTGTGGACCTGGGATTCCTAGGACTGCATTCTGATGAAGTTCATCAAAGGTAAGGAAACATTTATCATGTATTTTCTGGTTTCTGTTGACTCCAACATGGCGGCTAATTTGGCTACTGTTCTGAGCTCCGTCTCAGATTATTGCATGGGGATTTTTTTATATAAATATGAACTTTATCAAACAAAACATGCATGTTTTGTGTAACATGAAGTCCTATGAGTGTCATCTGATGAAGATAATTCAAGGTTAGTGATTAATTTTATCTCTATTTCTGATTTTTGTGAATGCTATATTTTGCTGGAAAATGGCTGTGTTTATTGTGGTTTGGTGGAGACCTAACATAATCGTTTGTAGTGCTTTTGCTGAAAAGCATATTTGAAATCGGACACTTTGGTGGGATTAACAACAAGATTAACTTAAAATACATGTATGTTTTTCGGAATTGTAATTATAAGATTTCTGTGGTTTGAATTTGGCGCCCTCTATTTTCCCTGGTAGTTGTCATATCGATCCCGTTAGCCGGATTGCAGCCATAACAAGTTAAATAACCTTGTCTTGAATGCAACCATCTAATCTAGGTCTACGAAAAGGGGACACAAATTGTACAATATGACATCCATCTAGGCTGGAAGAGGACATTATGCCACATTCAAAAGAACTGGGAACTCGGAAATCTAGACTTCTGACTTCAGTGCATTCAAAACAACTGGGAACACAGGGACAAAAACGAGCTCAGACTGAATAAAAAAATTGTAAAAATCAATGGCCATCCAACTTGGAATTCCAAGTCGGAAACTCAGGCATTTTTCTAGAGCTCTGACTTTCCGACCTGAAGATCACTGTTGTCTTGAACCAGTTCACCCAGTTGTCTTGAAAGCACCATTATTGTCCAAAAAAACTCCAGTGGCACTGACCTAATTATAATTTGTTGAGAACTTCATTCATAAGAGGACGGAAACTGTACATTACAGCAAAGGACAAAGGCCTCAATGGAATATGACAACCTCCTGTGTTGACTATTATTTGTTCCAGTCCAACAATATATTTCATCTTTATATGACACTAAAATACCTGAATGAATTAAGCAATGGTATACTGTAGGTGACATGAGGAAGTGATATGCAAACATCAGGTATGCTTTTCATTTGTTTAGGTTCTGAAGGTTAACCAGCTGACCTCTATCAAGACACCAATGTCGACTGTAAAGATGAACGATGCTGCAGCAGCATCAGTTTCTACTTCTACTACTTTGTCATTTTCCAGATATGACAGGAGACATCCCTCAGTTAGACAAAATGGTTGTCATATGCTATGACTTGGTCAATCTGAATGATTCTGTTGTGCCGTTTGAGAAAAGAGCACCTTCACCTTGTCAGCATGACAAAAGTGCACCCTTAAACCGAATGAAGGTTGTAGCAATAGCTACTGACTTAACAGAAACATAGTTTCACAGTAATTTAGTTATGTACACATGTACACTACCGGTCAAAAGTTTTAGAACACCTACTCATTCAAGGGTTTTTCTTTATTTTGACTATTTTCTACATTGTAGAGTAATAGTGAAGACATCAAAACTATGAAATCACACATAAGGAATCATGTAGTAACCAGAAAAGTGTTATATATTTTATATTTGGGATTCTTCAAATGGCCACCCTTTCCCTCGATGACAGCTTTGCACACTCTTGCCATTCTCTCAAAGTTCCCACATATGCTGAGCACTTGTTGGCTGCTTTTACTTCACTCTACAATCTGACTCTTCCCAAACTAAATTTGGTTGAGGTCGGCCAGGTCATCTGATGCAGCACTCCATCACTCTCTTTCTTGGTAAAATAGCCCTTACATAGCTTGGAGGTGTGTTGGGTCATTGTTCTGTTGAAAAACAAATGATAGTCCCACTAAACCCAAACCAGATGGATTGGCGTATCGCTGCAGAATGCTGTGGTAGCCATGATGGTTAAGTGTGCCTTGAATTCTAAATAAATCACAGACAGTTTCACCAGCAAAGCACCCCCACACCATAACATCTCCTCTTCCATGCTTTGCGGTGGGAAATACATACACGGAGATCATCTGTTCACCCACACCAAGACACAGCGGTTGGAACCAAAAATCTAAAATTTGGACACCAGACCAAAGAACACATTTCACCGGTCTAATGTCCATTGCTCGTGTTTCTTGGCCCAAGCAAGTCTCATCTTATTATTGGTGTCCTTTAGTAGTGGTTTATTTACAGCAATTCGACCATGAAGGCCTGATTCACGCTTGATTCTCCTCTGAACAATTGATGTTGAGATGTGTCTGTTACTTGAACTATGTGAAGCATTTATTTGGGCTGCAATTTCTGGGGGTGGTAACTTTAATGAACTTATCATCTGCAGCAGAATTGATGCCCTCTCCCACTCCAAACTGAAAAATCATATAATTACAAAACATTAAGAACACCTTCCTAATATTGAGCCTCAATTCGTCGGGGCATGGACTCTACAAGGCACATGTCCCACAGTTGTGTAAAGTTGGCTGGATGTCCTTTGGGTGGTGGACCATTCATGATACACATAGGAAACTGTTGATAGTGAAAAACCCAGCAGCATGGCAGTTCTTGACACAAACCGGTGCGCCTGGCACCTACTACCATACCACTTTCAAAGGCACTTAAATATTTTGCCTTGCCCATTCACCCTCTGAATGGCACACATACACAATCCATGTCTCAATTGTCTCAAGGCTTACAAATCCTTCTGTAACCTGTCTCCTCCCCTTCATCTACATTGATTGAAAGGGATTTAACCAATTACATCAATAAAGGATCATAGCTTTTACCTGGATTCACCTGGTCAGTCTGACATGGAAAGAGCAGCTATTCTTAATGTTGTGTACACTCAGTGTATACCCCTGAACGTTATTGTAACGTCTAATAACTGTTTTCTAATCAAAATCTTAAGATGTTTGATTGTTTTCATTCACAGTTACATTTTTCATGTTTGTGCCACAGCAGCTTAGACCCCAGCTACATTATGGAAGTAAACCATATGGCTATGGTAAACAGTTAACCACTGAACCAAATTGTGTTTTCAGATTGTGTATTTTGGGATGAAATAGTGCAGCTAGCGAGTTTTGGATTTCTAATCCCTTTTAACATTAAAGCTCTATAGGCAAATGGCCACTGATGTTTGATTTTGTAAAAAAAAAATGTCCTTCTCCTTCCTTGACTTCCTAAATGTTTGTATTTTACATTGCTCATTTGTCAGAATTTTGAATTCACAAACAGAAGCGTAATTTGAGTCTTTTCAGCAGCTTTTTCCCACAGCTATTCCCATCCTAACCCGCCAAGACAATGCGTAGTAGGACGTTAGTACCCAGCCAGGCGCTAATGTGTCTCTCTCTCCTCAATGAATGAATAATTTTCTTTTTTTATTTTTTTATTTCACCTTTATTTAACCAGGTAGGCTAGTTGAGAACAAGTTCTCATTTGCAACTGCGACCTGGCCAAGATAAAGCAAAGCAGTGTGACACAGACAACAACACAGAGTTACACATGGAGTAAACAATAAACAAGCCAATAACACAATAAACAAGTCAATGACACAGTAGAAAAAATAAATTCTATATACAGTGTGTGCAAAAAGCCTGAGGTAGGCAATAAATAGGCCATAGGAGTGAATAATTACAATTTAGCAGATTAACACTGGAGTGATAAATGAGCAGATGATGAGCAAGTAGAGATACTGGTGTGCAAAAGAGCAGCAAAGTAAATAAAATGAAAACAGTATGGGGATGAGGTAGGTAGATTGGCTCGGCTATTTACAGATGGACTATGTACAGCTGCAGCAATTGGTTAGCTGCTCAAATAGTTGATGTTTAAAGTTGTTGCGGGAAATAAAAGTCTCCAACTTCAGTGATTTTTGCAATTCGTTCCAGTCACAGGCAGCAGAGAACTGGAAGGAAAGGCGGCCAAATGGGGTGTTGGCTTTAGGGATGATCAGTGAGATACACCTGCTGGAGCGTGTGCTACGGGTGGGTGTTGCCATCGTGACCAGTGAACTGAGATAAGGCAGAGCTTTACCTAGCATGGACTTGTAGATGACCTGGAGCCAGTGGGTCTGGCGACGAATACGTAGCGAGGGCCAGCCGACTAGAGCATAAAGGTTGCAGTGGTGGGTGGTATAAGATGATTTGGTAACAAAACGGATGGCACTGTGATAGACTGCATCCAGTTTGCTGTTGGAAGCTATTTTGTAGATGACATCGCCAAAGTCAAGGATCGGTAGGATAGTCAGTTTTACTAGGGTAAGTTTGGCGGCGTGAGTGAAGGAGGCTTTGTTTGCGAAATATAAAGCCGAATCTAGATTTGATTTTGGATTGGAGATGTTTAATATGAGTCTGGAAGGAGAGTTTAAAGTCTAGCTAGACACCTAGGTACAGTGGGGCAAAAAAGTATTTAGTCAGCCACCAATTGTGCAAGTTCTCCCACTTAAAAAGATGAGAGAGGCCTGTAATTTTCATCATAGGTACACTTCAACTATGACAGACAAAATGAGAAAAAAAATCCAGAAAATCACATTGTGGGATTTTTAATGAATTTATTTGCAAATTATGGTGGAAAATAGGTATTTGGTCACCTACAAACAAGCAAGATTTCTGGCACTCACAGACCTGTAACTTCTTCTTTAACCTCTACTGACTCCCCATCCATCCATGCGGGAGCGTAATCATCGCCTGAAACGAATTAGCATAATGCAACGGACATCAATATCCCTAGAAAATATTCCTATTCATGAAAATCACAAATGAAATATATTGAGACACAGCTTAGCCTTTTGTTAATCACCCTGTCATCTCAGATTTTCAAAATATGCTTTACAGCCAAAGCTAGACAAGTATTTGTGTAAGTTTATCGATTGCCTAGCATAGCATTTTGTGCAGCTAGCAGCAGGTAACTTGGTCAAGGAAATCAGAAAAACAATCAAATTAAATTGTTTACCTTTGATGAGCTTCGGATGTTTTCACTCACGAGACTCCCAGGTAGATAGCCAAAGTTCATTTTTTCCCAAAATATTATTTTTTTAGGCGAAATAGCTCCGTTTGTTCTTCACGTTTGGCTGAGAAATCGCCCGGAAATTGCAGTCACGAAAACTGCGAAAAATATTCCAAATTACCTCCATAATATCAACAGAAACATGGCAAACGTTGTTTATAATCAATCCTCAAGGTGTTTTTCTAATATCTATTCGATAATATATCCATCGGGACAATTCGTTTTTCAGTAGGACCAATTGGAGTAATGGCTACCTCTGTATTTTACGCGAGAGTCACCCTGGGAGTCATCAGGTGTCCACTTACGCAATGTAGCCGCCTACGGCTATTCTTCAACATAAATGCGTAAAACTACGTCACAATGCTGTAGACACCTTGGGGAATATGTAGAAAGCATAAGCTGGTTGATAGCACATCCACAGCTCAATAGGGACTCATTGGAACGCAGCGCTTTCAAAATATGGGGCACTTCCGGATTGGACTTTTCTCAGGCTTTCGCCTGCAACATCAGTTCTGTTATACTCACAGACAATATCTTTACAGTTTTGGAAACGTTCGAGTGTCCACAGCTGTCAATTATATGCATATTCTAGCATCTTGTCTTGACAAAATATCCCGTTTAAAACGGGAACGTTTTTTTTCCAAAAATGAAAATACTGCCCCTAGAGTCGCAACAGGTTTTAAGAGGCTCCTCTGTCCTCCACTCGTTACCTGTATTAATGGCACCTGTTTGAAATTGTTATCAGTATAAAAGACACCTGTCCACAACCTCAAACATTCACACTCCAAACTCCACTATGGCCAAGACCAAAGAGCCGTCAAAGGACACCAGAGACAAATTTGTAGACCTGCACCAGGCTGGGAAGACTGACTGAGGTTGATACCGTTCTCGTTGACATTTTACTTTGTAAAAATAAGCTGTTACGATATTACTAATCACATTTATTGTAAGGGAAACAAAAACAAGCAACATGTTGCAGTAGGCCTTTAGAATAATGCAAAACATCTGGGACTCTATCCAAGTTGATGAGCAAGGGGAAACAAATAATAGTTAGCCTAAACAGCTGGCCCATTGAAACTACACCCAAACTATACTGAAACTAATTTCACACAAAATAAGAGTTAGCCTTTAGACAAGATTAGATTTACAATAGTCTAATGAGTGACAGTATTATCAGTTGTCAAATTGTAACTTTATCAAATCGTCTTTCAGAGTCACATGCAGGTAAAACATTTAGATTTCTGTATAGTATTAGAAAGAGCATATGCTGCAGTTTCTATGACACTTACCTTGGTCAAATAACTCAAAATTCAAGAGGTGCAGCTCTATTTCCAAAAGTCATTTTTTCCAAGAATATCTGCACTGTTCATGCTTTCAGAATCACTATTTTGTTTTCTTTTTTCAACACATTTTCTCATTTCCACAATGCGTCTTTAGACCTGTGAAAACAAAATTATAATGGACTTCTTTGTGGTGGAGTTGAACTAGTGGTTTTCTGTTTTTACTTATAGCCTACAGTAGAGTAACATAAACTAATAAAATACTCTTTTGTTTTTTAAAATAGTTGTTTTTTTAGTTTTCTAATGTTACCTAAGACCTTTTGTAAACACAACCAAATAAGTATTCTTCTAATAGCATATATACAACTGTCGAAAATTGGCTTTAGGCATACATTTTTCACTAGGACTTTGTAGAATTATACAAAAAATATCCTTGACTCTATCTAAACAAATACCTATTGTTGTTATACTTTTACATGGATATATTTCTTCATGCAATTCATACTCTACAATTGTTTATGCTCTATTTATCAAGCTTTGGTGCTTACAGTATGTTTGTGCACCCTGCAGGTTGATATGCATCTGATGCGTCTGCTCAATGGTATTCCCGGCAACGTTCTCTCGCGGGTACTTACTGGCTGAAAGGCCATGCGGTTCTAGTGTTAAACATTGGATTTGCCTATTTCTTCTGCATCCGTAGATACCAAGTCTGTGTGATTAATGGGGGCTGACCTAGAGCAGTATTTTTTGAGACAAGGGCAGATCCCGAAGGGGGCCGGGTCTTTTATACAAGATGTCTATTGAGTTCAAATGGTTTGAGCTACAAACTATTAAAAGCTATCTATGAAAATATGAGACTCTCACGAACAAGCACATGTAACACAAGTCATTATAAGGTAAGGGGTTGTTCTACATAGAAGATAATTGGACTCACATGACATAGTGTTTATAATACTGTAATAAACTCACAACCTTCACACATTTGTCACTGACTAGTTGGATATGAATTTCCCATTTAGCAAATAATTGATGTACTTACAGCATTCATATAAATTCATTTTATTAGGTTTATACTTTGGCAGGCCTTATTTTTTATTGGCATTTGTCAATAAAACTACAAAATGTTTTGTGTTCTACTTGTAGCCCTGGTTGTTCTGAAAATAAAATGGTAAAACACCTAATTGTTAGGCTAAATATAAGGGCTGGACATGCAGATGAATGAAAGTCAGATCAATTAAAAGCCATTTTTTTGCTGGAATCTCGAGACTGATAGTGTTGGTGTGCTTTGGGAAAGAGTCTTTGTCGATGTCTCATTTAGTCAAGAAAACACCACAGTGCAGTACACCCAGATTGAACGTGCTGCTTACAACCAGCTGCTTTTCCATAATGGTTTACTGTAATCATACATAAAAACAGACTTAAAGCAGGCAGGTAGAGATTCTCAGATTGTCAGTAGACACTGGGGGGCTTTAGAGAAGCGCCTGGAATTTCAAACCTTGGAGGTAATAAATTGTCTCCTATCTTGATGACCTTGACTGGCAGTAGTGGATTACAGTACGATGGTTGTAGTTTCCTAATTTCCCGTGATAAATTGTAACATTTTCAATATCTGGCTCTCTTTGGGGGGGATACAATATAAATTACCACCGTGGCTTGTCAAGGTAATGTCATTTTTGGATGATTCATCCTATTCATCATTGGAATATTCTCAAGATTGTGTGATGTCATAGTTAAGTCACTGTAAAACATAAATAAGTAGCAGGCAGGATAAAGAACAACATGAGTCAAGTAGACAGTTGTGATGCTCATGACTTCATGCATGCAAGTTGACGTTACCATGGACTGAGATGATCTTTGCAGGCAGTTCCTGAGCATTGACACAGGGAAAACACATTCAATGTCTCAGGGCCCTCAAGAATCATTTATGTCTGTTACTTTGTCAAGATGGTGGATGACTACTTCTTTAGAAATCAATCTTTACTTGTCAAGAGGAAAATTGATAAGCCATTGATGATTAAAACCATGGCTGAAATGTTGTCCAAGTTGCAATAAACAATGGTGTATTGATGCCAAGGATAGTGAAGTGGTTGTGTTCTGTAAAAGCGATCACTTTGATATGCTATTGCGGGCTGCTTTGTAGACGGACAGCGGTGATGACTTGTCTAACCGAGACTCAGAGCCACTGACATGACAACCCGGGGGAACTATACACCACCCACCCTCCTCTCCCTTCCTGAAGGGATAGCAATAGATAGCTTTTGACAGTTACACTCCCTCAATAATATATATACATATAGCAATAACTCAGCAAAAAAAGAAACGTCCTTTTTGCAGGACCCTGCCTTTCAAAGATAATTCGTAAAAATCCAAATAACTTTACAGATCTACATTGTAAAGGGTTTAAACACTGTTTCCCATGCTTTTTCAATGAACCATAAACAATTAATGAACATGCACCTGTGGAACAGTCGTTAAGACACTAACAGTTTACAGATGGTAGACAATTAAGGTCACAGTTATGAAATCTTAGGACACTAAAGAGGCCTTTCTGCTGACTCTGAAACACACCAAAAGAAAGATGCCCAGGGTCCCTGCTCATCTGTGTGAACGTGCTTTAGGCATGCTGCAAGGAGGCATGAGGACTGCAGATGTGGCCAGAGCAATAAATTGCAATGTCCATACTGTGAGACGACCACGTGTTACAACACCTGCACAGGATCGGTACATCCGATCATCACACCTGCGGGACAGGTACAGGATGGCAACAACAACTGCCCGAGTTACACCAGGAACGCACAATCCCTTCACCTGTGCTCAGACTGTCTGCAATAGGCAGAGAGAGGCTGGACTGAGGGCTTATAGGCCTGTTGTAAGGCAGGTCCTCACCAAACATCACTGGCAACAACGTCACCTATGGGCACAAACCCACCGTCACTGGACCAGGCAGGACTGAAAAAAAGTGTTCTTTACTGACGAGCTGCGGTTTTCGGATTCACGTTTATCGACGAAGGAATGAGCGTTACAGGAATGAGCCTGTACTCTGGAGCGGAATCAATTTGGAGGTGGAGGGTACGTCATGGTCTGGGGCGGTGTGTCACAGCATCATCGGACTGAGCTCGTTGTCAGTTCAGGTAATCTCAAGGCTGTGAGTTATAGGGAAGACATCCTCCTCCCTCATGTGGTACCCTTCCTGCAGGCTCATCCTGACATAACCCTCCAGCATGACAATGCCACCAGCCATACTGCTCGTTCTGTGCATGATTTCCTGCAAGACAGGAAGTGTTCTGCCATGGCTAGTGAAGAGCCCGGATCTCAATCCCATTGAGCACGTCTGGGACCTGTTGGATCGGAGGGTGAGGGCTAGGGCCATTCCCCCCAGAAATGTCTTTGAACTTGCAGGTGCCTTGGTGGAAGAGTGGGGTAACATCTCACTGCAAGA
Source organism: Oncorhynchus mykiss (assembly GCF_057628025.1). NCBI lineage: Eukaryota > Metazoa > Chordata > Actinopteri > Salmoniformes > Salmonidae > Oncorhynchus > Oncorhynchus mykiss. Next base: position 79,323,320 of record NC_143022.1, read on the forward strand.
ACTGGCAAATCTGGTGCAGTCCATGAGGAGGACATGCACTTCAGTACTTAATGCAGCTGGTGGCCACACCAGATACTGACCTCCCTTTGTTTAGAGACACATTATTCCATTTCTCTTTGTCACATGTCTGTGGAACTTGCTCAGTTTATGTCTCAGTTGTTGAATCTTGTTATGTTCATACAAATATTTACACATGTTACATTTGCTGAAAGTCAACTCAGTTGATAGTGAGAGGACGTTTCTTTTTTTTGCTGAGGTTATATATATATACAGTGCCTTGCGAAAGTATTCGGCCCCCTTGAACTTTGCGACCTTTTGCCACATTTCAGGCTTCAAACATAAAGATATAAAACTGTATTTTTTTGTGAAGAATCAACAACAAGTGGGACACAATCATGAAGTGGAACGACATTTATTGGATATTTCAAACTTTTTTAACAAATCAAAAACTGAAAAATTGGGCGTGCAAAATTATTCAGCCCCTTTACTTTCAGTGCAGCAAACTCTCTCCAGAAGTTCAGTGAGGATCTCTGAATGATCCAATGTTGACCTAAATGACTAATGATGATAAATACAATCCACCTGTGTGTAATCAAGTCTCCGTATAAATGCACCTGCACTGTGATAGTCTCATAGGTCAGTTAAAAGCGCAGAGAGCATCATGAAGAACAAGGAACACACCAGGCAGGTCCGAGATACTGTTGTGAAGAAGTTTAAAGCCGGATTTGGATACAGAAAGATTTCCCAAGCTTTAAACATCCCGAGGAGCACTGTGCAAGATAATATTGAAATGGAAGGAGTATCAGACCACTGCAAATCTACCAAGACCTGGCCGTCCCTCTAAAATTTCAGCTCATACAAGGAGAAGACTGATCAGAGATGCAGCCAAGAGGCCCATGATCACTCTGGATGAACTGCAGAGATCTACAGCTGAGGTGGGAGACTCTGTCCATAGGACAACAATCAGTCGTATATTGCACAAATCTGGCCTTTATGGAAGAGTGGCAAGAAGAAAGCCATTTCTTAAAGATATCCATAAAAAGTGTCGTTTAAAGTTTGCCACAAGCCACCTGGGAGACACACCAAACATGTGGAAGAAGGTGCTCTGGTCAGATGAAACCAAAATTGAACTTTTTGGCAACAATGCAAAACGTTATGTTTGGCGTAAAAGCAACACAGCTGAACACACCATCCCCACTGTCAAACATGGTGGTGGCAGCATCATGGTTTGGGCCTGCTTTTCTTCAGCAGGGACAGGGAAGATGGTTAAAATTGATGGGAAGATGGATGGAGCCAAATACAGGACCATTTTGGAAGAAAACCTGATGGAGTCTGCAAAAGACCTGAGACTGGGACGGAGATTTGTCTTCCAACAAGACAATGATCCAAAACATAAAGCAAAATCTACAATGGAATGGTTCAAAAATAAACATATCCAGGTGTTAGAATGGCCAAGTCAAAGTCCAGACCTGAATCCAATCGAGAATCTGTTCAAAGAACTGAAAACTGCTGTTCACAAATGCTCTCCATCCAACCTCACTGAGCTCGAGCTGTTTTGCAAGGAGGAATGGGAAAAAATGTCAGTCTCTCGATGTGCAAAACTGATAGAGACATACCCCAAGCGACTTACAGCTGTAATCGCAGCAAAAGGTGGCGCTACAAAGTATTAACTTAAGGGGGCTGAATAATTTTGCACGCCCAATTTTTCAATTTTTGATTTGTTAAAAAAGTTTGAAATATCCAATAAATGTCGTTCCACTTCATGATTGTGTCCCACTTGTTGTTGATTCTTCACAAAAAAATACAGTTTTATATCTTTATGTTTGAAGCCTGAAATGTGGCAAAAGATCGCAAAGTTCAAGGGGGCCGAATACTTTCGCAAGGCACTGTACATGAAGTTGATGCAAAGAGTCTATATTTGCAGTGTTGACTCTTCTTTTTCAAGACCTCTGCAATCCGCCCTGGCATGCTGTCAATGAACTTCTGGGCCACATCCTGACTTATGGCAGCCCCTTCTTGCATAATCAATGCTTGGAGTTTGTCAGAATTTGTGGGTTGTTATTTGTCCACCCGCCTCTTGAGGATTGACCACACGTTCTCAATGGGATTAATAAGGTCTGGGGAGTTTCCTGGCTAAGGACTCAAAATATCAATGTTTTGTTCCCCGAGAAACTTAGTTATCACTTTTGCCTTATGGCAAGGTGCTCCATCATGCTGGAAAAGGCATTGTTCTTCACCAAACTGTTCCTGGATGTTTGGGAGAAGTTGCTCTCGGAGGATGTGTTGGTAACATTCTTCATTCATGGCTGTGTTCCTAGGCAAAATTGTGAGTGAGCCCACTCCCTTGGCTGAGAAGCAACCCCACACATGAATGGTCTCAGGATGCTTTACTGTTGGCATGACCCAGGACTGATGGTAGCGCTCACTTCTTGACACCAGGCCGTCTTCCAAAAGTCTTTGCCTCACTGTGCGTGCAGATGCACTCACAACTGCCTGCTGCCATTCCTGAGCAAGCTCTGTACTGGTGGTGCCCCGATCCCGCAGCTGATTCAACTTTAGGAGACGGTCCTGGGGCTTGCTTTTTTGTGCGCCCTGAAGCCTTCTTCACAACAATTGAACCGCTCTCATTGAAGTTCTTGATGATTATTACTGGCAGCAATATCCTTGCCTGTGAAGCCCTTTTTGTGCAAAACAATGATGACGGCACGTGTTTCCTTGCAGGTAACCATGACTGACAGAGGAAGAACAATGATTCCAAGCACCACCCTCCTTTTGAAGCTTCCAGTCTGTTATTCAAACTCAATCAGCATGACAGAGTGATCTCCAGCCTTGTCCTCGTTAACACTCACACCTGTGTTAACGAGAGAATCACTGACATGATTTCAGCTGGTCCTTTTGTGGCAGGGCTGAAATGCAGTGGAAATGTTTTTGGGGGATTCAGTTCATTTGCATGGCAAAGAGGGACTTTGTAATTAATTGCAATTCATCTGATCACTCTTCATAACATTCTGGAGTATATGCAAATTGCCATCATACATACTGAGGCAGCAGACTTTGTGAAAATTAATATTTGTGTCATTCTCAAAACTTTTGGCCACGACTGTACTTTCATAAAATGATCCTTCAAAGGTATGGATTGCTTTCATACATTTTCCATAGTCCGCTTACAGGGTAAGGACACCAACATGTAATTTGGGTGAACTATCCCTTTAAGAGCATGGCTATAGCCTTACAGTAGCACTGTGTCATCTTGCCCAAGGGTCCACCAACCCAATTGTATAATTTATCCCTGCTGAGATAACTATTCCCTCTGTCCAACATCTACTCTTTTCTTAATATTTACTGTGGTATCAATCTGTGGTATTGATATCCCTATCTTTCTCTTTGCTTAATGTCTACCCTCTCCCCAGTGTCACCTCTAACTTTATCATCAACTTCAGTAGTGTTAACATTCTCATTATAATAAACCCTAACCACTCTTATCTAGACTCTAGACTCTGGGGAGAGAATGGAGACTAGGGAGAATGGCTAAAGTGACAATAGATGGAAGGGGCAACTCACCATTCTCCATAGTCTCCATTCTCTCCCCAGAGTCCAAGAATCCACTCTCCCCAGTGTCACAGATGGTAATCCACTCTCCCCAGGTTCACAGATGGTAATCCACTCTCCCCAGTGTCACAGATGGTAATTCACTCTCCCCAGTGTCTCATATGGTAATCCACTCTCCCCAGTGTCACAGATGGTAATTCACTCTCCCCAGTGTCACAGATGGCAATTCACTCTCCCCAGTGTCACAGATGGTAATCCACTCTCCCCAGTGTCACAGATGGCAATCCACTCTCCCCAGTGTCACAGATGGTAATCCACTCTCCCCAGTGTCACAGGTGGCAATCCACTCTCCCCAGTGTCACAGGTGGCAATCCACTCTCCCCAGTGTCACAGGTGGCAATCCACTCTCCCCAGTGTCACAGATGGTAATCCACTCTCCCCAGTGTCACAGATGGCAATCCACTCTCCCCAGTGTCACATTTGGTAATCCACTCTCCCCAGTGTCACAGGTGGCAATCCACTCTCCCCAGTGTCACAGGTGGCAATCCACTCTCCCCAGTGTCACAGGTGGCAATCCACTCTCCCCAGTGTCACAGGTGGCAATCCACTCTCCCCAGTGTCACAGGTGGCAATCCACTCTCCCCAGTGTCACAGGTGGCAATCCACGCTCCCCAGTGTCACAGGTGGCAATCCACTCTCCCCAGTGTCACAGATGGCAATCCACTCTCCCCAGTGTCACAGATGGTAATCCACTCTCCCCAGTGTCTCAGATGGCAATCCAATCTCCCCAGTGTCACAGATGGTAATCCACTCTCCCCAGTGTCACAGAGGGCAATCCACTCTCCCCAGTGTCAGATGGTAATTCACTCTCCCCAGTGTCACAGATGGCAATCCACTCTCCCCAGTGTCACAGATGGTAATTCACTCTCCCCAGTGTCACAGATGGTAATTCACTCTCCCCAGTGTCACAGAGGGCAATCCACTCTCCCCACTGTCACATATGGTAATCCACTCTCCCCAGTGTCACAGATGGTAATCCACTCTCCCCAGTGTCACAGATGGTAATCCACTCTCCCCAGTGCCACAGATGGTAATCCACTCTCCCCAGTGTCACAGATGGTAATCCACTCTCCCCAGTGTCACATATGGTAATCCACTCTCCCCAGTGTCACAGATGGTAATCCACTCTCCCCAGTGTCACAGATGGCAATCCACTCTCCCCAGTGTCACAGATGGCAATCCACTCTCCCCAGTGTCACAGATGGTAATCCACTCTCCCCAGTGTCACAGATGGTAATCCACTCTCCCCAGTGTCACAGATGGTAATCCACTCTCCCCAGTGTTACAGATGGTAACCTTTTACCTTTGGACCTTCCTGAATCTACTGATGTGAGATGGATAGGGCTGGACATAACTTGTGCTTGTTATCACCGGATGATTCATTGCCTCAACACAGAACACAGTGATGGCACCAAAAATCTGTTTCCAAGCACAATCCGCCCGCCGCCCTTCCCATGATCCATCACTACTACCCAGCTGCAACCCTGCCCACAGTGTTAATCAAAGTGGCCAACTATAATTAAGCATTTCCAATTCTGTTTTCAGCACTAGAATTTTAAACACAAGTACATGTCTCAGCACAGCTATCCAAAAAGAATCTCTATCTCAATTAGACTAGCCACAATGATAATGAAGGTTGCTGGTGTTGATTGCTTAAGTGGTGTCACTTGGAGGAAGGGAACTCTTCATTTTGGGCACATAAAGTAGTACTACAATAGCAAGGTAAGTGTTAGACATTGAACAGAAGACTCAAATCCAACTCAGTTGCAATGCAACCTAGCATGTCCCCATGCTGGTTTTGCGCTGGTTTTGCTATTACAGCAGAATCAACATGGGGATATTTTGTTATCCCAGAAGATATTATGTGATCCTTTTTTAGGAGGATATATTATTTCATTATTGTATACAACCACTCAGTGTTGGATTTCCCTCAATTATCCATAAGATGTGTTGTTAATCTTTTAATGCAAAGGGACACTGCTTACATTTAATGTTAGCTCATCATGACTTCAAAATTCATCTTACCAAATATCTACAACATATTATGAAAACCAGGGCAGCACACATTTGTCTGTTCCTTATTTATATTGATCAACATTAACAAATCCCACTTAAGAGGAATGTAAATTAGAAACATATATCAAAAAGTTATTAATTCTAAGATGAATGTTGGATCTAGGGTTTGAAAAATAACTTGCACTCATGCATGAAATAAGTTTCTGTATTTATGTTCTTGTGTCAACCTTGTGTTCTGTTTTTTTGTGTTCTTGAACATATCCCTGTCTTTCATTGTTCATTGATTTCACCTGTGTTAGTTACTCACCTGGTCTCATCAGCTCCTTATTATGCTCAGTTCATTCTGATTGTGCCTTTGTGAGGTATTGTTCATTTTGACTCTACTAAGCCTTTTTCTAGCTCGTTTGTGAGAACGAGTTATAGCCTTCAGTCCTAGTTTTGATTCACCTGCCTGTTTGCCTACCTGTGTATGACCATTGCCGGCCTGGGACCACGATTCCTGCCTTCTGCGAAGGCGAAATAAACACATGCCGTGCTCTGTCCGTGAATCTACACCTTTTTCTCCCTGAATATTCATTACAGAAACGGTGCTAGACTTCCATCTGACCTTTGTACTGTATGTATTAATTTCTATTAAATACTTTTTGAATGAAAGGCATATTGATTGTAGAATTAGCCCTGTCTCAAGAATGGGACTAATAACTCAGATCTCAGTGCAGTTATAAAGTAAATAAAAGCTCAGCACATACAGTGTATTGGCTTGTGGTTGTTTCCAGTGTGGATATGAACACATTTTCATTCAGACAAGAATGAATGAATAGTACGTTGCTCACCACCTACTTACTCTCTTTTTGATTTTCTTGTACACAAAGATGCACCATCTTGTCTTGGTGATGAGATGCAACCAGCGGTGCAAAATTTCCCAGGAAATCCATAGAGTTCAGGGCAATGTGAAGCTGTGAAGACCCCAAAGGACCCAGTGGATGGGGGCAAAGGTGGCTGCGGTGATGCCTGTCTTGGTCAAAGGGGTCTCAGGAGTTTATCTTGGTTACTGTTCAGTCTTATCATTCCTCCTCTCTGACTGTAGAGCAGCCACCGTTGGCCTCCTGTCCTCTCCCAGTGTCCCTGTATGTGACTCTTCAATTCCCTTTTCTTCACAATAACATCATGACAAATTGAGCCTGCCATTGAGCGATCTATCATTGCCTTACATCTCATCCTCCTTTGCCCTCTGCTCTCTCCCCTGCTCCTTCTTGCAGAGATTCTCTAGTTGTCCTTTTTCCAACAGATGGCTCTTAATGTAATCACCCTGTTGCAGGAGAACTTTCCTGCATGCAAGAAATGTAAAACTTATAGTGTATTTGTAATTTCAGAATTAGATTTTTTATCAAACCCAACAAAAATGGCCATTAATTATAATCCACATAATAATTCACTTTTCCTGTTGCTGCAGGATTATTTTCCTGCTGTAGCAAACTGGCTCAAATTAAGATTCCACATCTGTACATTCTTCAGAATGGTTTCATGTGTCGCCCTCTGTGCTTTGTATATTTCCCCTTCAATATTCTGATATTGTTTTGACTCTCGTCTCCTTTTGTATCAAACTTTCTCATATCCCTCTCCATCTCTCTCGCCCTCTCTCTCTCTCACTCTACCTCTCTTTCTCTTGCTGTGTCTCTCGCTGTATCTCTCTTACTGTCTTTCCACATACATTACTGCATATCATACCACTCTCTACCTCTATTTCTTTCCCAGTTTCACCACATCTCTATTTCATTCTCTCTCTCTCTTTCTCTGTCTCAGCACCCCCTTTGGCCTCAATAAAACACGATAAGACAAGGTCAATCTCTATCTCACTGTATAATATGTGGTATTCATCATCTTGCACGCTGTAACCTGGGGAGAGGCTGACATAAAGGGAGTAGAAAAAACACACAGAAAAAAAAAATGCAGACATTGTGGAAATCAACCTTTGGCCTCCATTAGTTTCAGCCTTCACCATTCTGAGAGAAAAAACTATTTACTTCCCCAAAATGTTAAAGTCCATTATGCTCATTCAAGAATAATGGATTTTTGTTTCCATTTATATCTGAGTGGGTGTCCAGTGTCATATAATTCTACCTGAAGGGAGTCCTGCAGATATTATCAATACCCTACCATGTGGTGTAAAGCAGGAGTTGCCTATCTGCATGATATAGACAGTCAAGTTGTTAGTTGCATAGTCCCGTGTATAAAAATATGAAATGAACATTCTCCTATGCTGTTTATTTCTCAAGTGGGGAGCTATAATCTAGAAAAATGACTGTATATTCAAGTTCTGGTATTAAAATGGAAATGGCTGCAGTTGGAAAGCTGTTTACATGATGGATTGCTATTACTTATGGTATTATGAATCATATGGGGAAGTAAAATAACTTTTCATAAATAATTTGCCTTTTCTTAAGTAATCCCTTAGAACTGCGTGAGAGGCCTGTTTCATACTGTTCATTTAGGGGGAAAGGATGTGGCCAAAAGCATGATCTTAATAGGGCAGTTGTCATGAAATGTTATTAAGTTGTGATGATGGTGATTTGTAGCAGTAGAAGTCATTTTGACATGTTTATTTTGTTCTGTTTCACCCTTAGACATACCTGTTATACTAACTGTATTGCCCCCCATGTGTCCCCATTGATTATGGCTTCCAGGTATTGTTTATGGGAAGGAACTAGTGCACCAGGGGGCAAAGACAATTTTCAACCATCACCAGTACATTACAGTGATATACCAATCATTAAAAAAAAAAAATGTATATCACTCAATGGGATCTCACTGGTCTATAACCACCATTTTCATCCATTAAGTCACATACAGTGCCTTTGGAAATGATTCATGCCCCTTGACTTATTCCACATTTTGTTGTGCTACAGCCTGAATTCAAAATGGCTCAAATAAATATAAAATCTCTCACCCATCTACACACAATACCTCGTAATGACAAAGTGTAAACATGTAGAAATATTTGCACATTTATTGGAAATTAACAAAAATCTATGTAATCCATTTTGAATTCAGGCTGTAACACAACAAAATGTGGGATAAGGGGTATGAATACTTTCCAAAGGCACTGTACCTGGTCCCTATTTTAGAGATATCTGTCATATCACAAATCCTCTTCCATAAAGGGAGGGGTGAATGTCACCCCGTCCTATATCACAGTGTTCAGTACAGATAAAGAATGGACATGTTTTTAACACAGTTCAATGGACAACATGAACTCATGTCCGGTGAATTGAATTTGTGCATCTCCATGGCGATAACCAAAAGGTATTCACATCTTGACAGAGGGTGATACATTTTCATGGATGTGTGTGATTTCCAGACATCCTTAGTGTTACCTCTTGGACACCTTTTCTTTATTTTTTGAACCAGGCTGGACCTTCAGTCAGCACCAGTGGTGGATTTAGGTATAGGCGACATGTCAGCTGCCGAGGGCTGCCCGCACAAACATTTTTGGAATGGTGACATTTGCGCAATCAGTTTTCTATCACTCATTTGCACGACACGTCAATGATATCATGTTACCGTGTGGGACTGTGGGTCAATTAACCTTGTGGGTGCCCTGATTCTAGTTTGTGAGCTAGGCAGGCTACTGCCTGGGAAGGTCTCCCATTCAGAAGTACGAGATGGGGAGGGGGGCGGGGGTAGGTTGACCTCAGGTCTCCTCACTGGAAGCCCGAGGTAGGGGGGCGGGGGTAGGTTGACCTCAGATCTCCTCACTGGAAGCCCGAGGTAGGGGGTGGGGGTAGGTTGACCTAAGGTCTCCTCACTGGAAGCCCGAGGTAGGGGGGCGGGGGTAGGTTGACCTCAGGTCTCCCCATTGGAAGCCCGAGGTAGGGGGGCGGGGGTAGGTTGACCTAAGGTCTCCCCACTGGAAGCCCGAGGTAGGGAGAGCGGGGTAATATATCAAATAGAGCACCTCTAACTTTGTACAGTACTAATGCAATTAGTGAAATCAGTTACACTACGAAATGCTACCAAAAAAAACACAATTCATTCATAATACTGTGAATATAAAGTTTCACAGACATATTGTTGCATTTTTTTCTGGTTTGTGCAAAATCGCAAAGAATAATATAAAACTAGTCTGCACACCACCAAGGTGAACTGGTTTAGTCTTGATTCTTGGTTGACAGTGTTGGTGGATGGGTAATGTATTGATCCTCAAGTGCCAAATCAACAGAAATTTGTTTCTATTTGTCTTTGTTACTTCTTTTTTTTTGTATTTATGAATCTTATTTTTGTATATATTTTTCAATTTATATAGCTGTGATGTTATGATTATTTATTTGTGTTGTTCCAAATGTGACAGTTAGTGCAGAATGGTGCTTTGTTTTTGTTAAGTGGGAGACTCAAAGTAAGAGTTCTCAGGGTAATTGCTAACCCAACCATTTGGTCCCTTACTGCTACATACTCTGAGCTCGTAGGAAAAAGGTCAAATCAGTTGAAGGTTACTACAGCTACGGAATAAAATAAAGACTTGCATTAGATAGTGCAAGTCATGAGATCTACTCTCTACCACCAGCTTTGATTCTTCTATTGATGTTTAAAGTCTGTTATTTCTTGTTAGTTAAACATTTCATAAACATACATTTTTCTCAAACATTGCTGTATCAGAGACCGTAAGATCCCTATGTAGAGGGAATATAACACTACACCAAATCGCCAAATGTAATTCAGTCATATCATAACTTATTGTACCAACATCTTAATTCCCCGAAATTACTCTAATTTGATAACACTCCGTTATTTAAAAACTGGGAGCTTTCCCAGAGAATCTCTAGAATCAAATGATGCTCATTTTCACTTGGGTATGGCTGCTTTGTAAGTAAATGAAGATGAGCTGTGCATAGCGGATGATTGAAATCCTTAATTGGTCTCCATGAAACTCTGATTCCAAGCCTCGTGTGTGTGAGAAACACGGTAAATGCTGACTGTGTGAGCCAGAACTTAAATTCAGATTTATCACACTCAGTATATAAAAGTAAGCTTAGACTGTGATACCTTAAGTTCCCTTAGGTACCTTAAGCTACTTGTAGGCTATGACTGTGATTATGGTTTGTCTTTGTCGTTTATTTTGACATTGTTCAATCTGTGCAGACAGTTCATACGCATTAGTTATTGTTTAGAGGGCTTATGAGGACATGGCATATGAGGACATGGTTTGCTCACTTTTTATTAAGATCTTGTTTGTGTGTGTGTGTGTGTGTGCGCGCGTGTGCGTGCGTGCGTGTGTGTGTGCTTTATTGTAGGCAGGGAAAGTCGTGCTCAAGATCTATGGTATCCTCATTAACTCACCCACTCACTCACTCAGGTCACATGTTCTGGAAAACCTCCTGGCCCCAGAAGACATTAGAAACACGACATGAAGTCTAACTCCTCAACCCTGTAATTTAGCTTAAGCATACTCCTAACTTGGAAATATCCAGGGATCATGCAAACAATGCAGAAAGGATTGCAAAGGCTCCGTCCTAATCATTTTCAGTGTGGTTTGTTGCAATATATTTTTTTCCAGGACCCCCACTTAAGACTTGCTAATACACTAATACTGCACACTAGCCGCTGGCTGTTCCACGCTCCTTCTCTTAAAACCAATCAAAACAGTTAGGCATGTAAGTCGGCCCCTAATTTTGAGAAGTAGAGTACAGTAGTCCCCTGCTATTGTAATGTTTTTAGAACAGCCTTATAGTTTAAGGCAACACTATAGAAGAAAATGATATGTCATGTGCCACTTTTCTTTTTAATATGCAGGAAACAGTATGTCAATGTATGTCACTTGACATTTGTTTACATTTATGCCATTCAATATACTGGTAGGAAGGTGAGATGGTCAAACTACCTTTGGGAAGGGGGTATAGTTGGATGGAGGGATGAAGACTTTGTGGGCGATGGAGAGATGGTTGAAAAGGGAGAGCATTCTCTCCAGGATGCCCTGTAGACTCTCCTCCAGATACTGTACCTCTCTCCAACAGGCCTTTTCATTCCCCCATTCAAAAAGCTGTAATTGCATCATTTTTCAAGGCCCTTGCCTCTGTCTGGGGACTATGCTGGCCCCATTAATCAAACTAATGGAGAAGTAAGTGATTTCAAAATATAGGCTTTGATCATGTTTCCCTCAGCCCACCCTCCCATCACTCACTTTCCTCTGTCTCGTCGTGTGCCCCTCGTGTATGCGTGCTGAAGCGCTTTTATAGAGTCTATATGGGTTGTCATTAAAAGGGAGATCATATGGTATGCTATGCTTTGACAGCACCATGTTTCTCTGGCTTGATGGGAGTCTTTTCCATGGCTGTACGCTGTTGCATAGGCTTCACAAAATTACTGTCCTAAAAGCACAGTGCAATATTAAAGAGCATAATGTCCCCGGGAGCCACAATTCAGACCCTTTTATTGATCATGATGAGAAAGGTTGAATGAAAGTGCTCCTCAGGTGTATTGAAACGTTCATTGCTAGCAATAAAGCCTTGTAATCATTACTTACGGCCTCTTCAAGAGCATACTGGAAATTAGATTCTGCACAAGCAGGCATTGGACCACAGTTCAAGAAAAACTATATATCCTACTGTTTTCTGTCCGCTCTTTCTCCCTCTCTCTCTCTCTCTCTCTCTCACACACACATACACACACACACACACACATGAAATAGATACTGGATGGCCACTGTTTTGCAAGCTCTGACCCAGCTTTACTATTTTGTGATTCTTTTGTCGTTTATGTTTACTTTACTTTCACGAAATGTGACCCACCGCCTCGATTCGGTACTATGTAGCAAAAAATGTTTTTATTTTTATTTTTTACATTGGATAAAAGTAGAGACACAGAGCTACAAAATTGTATATCATACACTGCAGTTGAGGAACAATGGGAAAGTAATTCTACTTTTAAAGTTGATAAACTTGTAACCCTACTTTAGAGAAAATGGCACTAGAATATTTGGTACACCTACTGGAGAGCTCGTCTTTGTCGACACCCATTCAGCATCGTTTACACCCTCTTAAGCCTTAGCCCCACCCATCTCTTTAAAGATTCACGTGAGGCCATGTGCTAAACACAGGGAGTAAGGTAGTGTAATAACAACCTAAGATTATGACTAGAAGTGGTGAAAGTAGTAGCCTACAATAAGGAAAAACTCCAGGTAAAAATACACTTGATCTAGTACCTTGACTATATCTTAATCTGACTTTGGTGCAGGTCATGTTTTTCTTAACATTACAGTCTCTGTAAAAACACACGATATCAAATCAAATAAAAGTGTATATGTCACATGCACAGGATACAGAAGGTGTCAACAGTACAGTGAAATGGTTACTTGCATATTTGCATAGGAGCAATATCAACAATATAAAGTGTCCAGATAAAATATTTTATAAAAATGTTATAATTACTAGATGATGCCTACCCAGACACACTTGTCTAAATTGATGGGTCATGTGAAAGAAATGCTGTAACCAACCCCCAGCCACATGTAAGTGGATGGGTCTCTACAGAAGGTGTCAACGGTACAGTGAAATGGGTACCTGCATATTTGAATGTGTATAAAGGCACTGCAGATAGTCCAGATGACTGGGAACTCGGCCCCAGTGATTAACTGGTCCGTCTGTTCCATGCATGAACAAGGGAATCTAAACTCAGCAATTAAAGAAACGTCCCTTTTTCAGGACCCTGTCTTTCAAAGATAATTCGTAAAAGTCAAATAACTTTACAGATCTTCATTGTAAAAGGGTTTAAAGTTTAAACTCTGTTTCCCATGCTTGTTCAATGAACCATAAACAATTAATGAACATGCACCTGTAGAACGGTCGTTAAGACACTAACAGCTTACAGATGGTAGGCAATTAAGGTCACAGTTATGAAAACTTAGGACACTACAAAGGCCTTTCTACTGACTCTGAAACACACCAAACGATTGATGCCCAGGGTCCCTGCTCATCTGTGTGAATGTGCCTTAGGCATGCTGCAAGGAGGCATGAGGACTGCAGATGTGGCCAGACTTGTTGTTAATCCCACCACAGTGTCCGATTGCAATTATGTTAGGTCTGCACCTAGTCACAGAAAAACACAGCCATTTTTCCAGCCAAAGAGAGGAGTCACAAAAAGCAGAAATTAATCACTAACCTTTGATGATCTTCATCAGATGACACTCATAGACTTCATATTACACAATACATGTATGTTTTGTTCGATAAAGTTCATATTTATATACAAAAATCTTAGTTTATATTGGCGCGTTATGTTTAGTAGTTCCAAAACATCCAGTGATTTTGCAGAGAGCCACATCAATTTATAGAAATACTCATAATAAATATTGATAAAATATACAACTATTATACATGGAATTATAGATACACTTCTCCTTAATGCAACTGCTGTGTCATATTTCAAAAGAGCTTTACCGGAAAAGCACACCATGCAATAATCTGAGTACAGCGCTCAGACAACAATCAAGCCATACAGATATCCGCCATGTTGTGGAGTCAACAGAAGTCAGAAAAAACAATATAAATATTCACTTACCTTTGATGATCTTCATCAGAATGCACTCCCAGGAATCCCAGTTCCACAATAAATGTTTGATTTGTTCGATAAAGTCCATCATTTATGTCTAAATACCTCCTTTTTGTTTGCGTATTTAGCCCAGTAATCCAAATGCTCAATGCGTGATCGCTTAGTTCAGACTAAAAGTCAAAGAAGTTATATTACAGTTCGTAGAAACATGTCAAACGATGTATAGAATCAATATTTAGGATGTTTTTATCATATCTTCAATAATGTTCCAACCGGAGAATTCCTTTGTCTTCAGAAATGCAATGGAACGCAAGCTAACTCTAACGTGAACGCGCATGACCAGCTCATGCCACTCTACCAGACCACTGACTCATTCAGCTCCCATTCCCCCCTCCTTCACAGTAGAAGCATCAAAGTTATAAAGACTGTTAACATCTAGTGGAAGCCTTAGGATGTGCAATTTGACCCCATTTCCCACTTCCTGGTTGGATTTTGTCTCAGATTTTTGCCTGCCATATGAGTTCTGGTTTACTCACAGACATCATTCAAACATTTATAGAAACTTCAGTGTTTTCTATCCAAATCTACTAATAATATGCATATATTTGCAACTGGGCCTGAGTAGCAGGCAGTTAACTCTGGGCACCTTATTAATCCAAGCTACTCAATACTGCCCCCAGCCATAACAAGTTAAACATAGATGGGACCTGGCTGCATAGGGTCAGAAGGATAGCGCACCTGCAAACAACAACAAAAGAACATTAGAGAAATGTACAGTAATTGTCAGCCTACACAGGTCATTGAAAGACGTATACTGATTCTCATTTATAAAAATGGGAAGCAGGCTCGCGTCAGGGAGTCAAACTGAGACCAATGTCTATTTTGCAGATAAGCCCTGAAGTACAGAAATGACTGAAAATACACACATCAATATAAATACTAAATGCAAGCAGGAAGAAAAACACTGTCATCAAAAATCAAACACATTCATCCGTAAAAAGGTCCTCAATTAGTATAAAGGAGGAAATGTTGCTTACCAGTTGAGCAAAATCAAAGCTGTAATTGCTGGGTCAGTAGGTCCCCCCAGAGGTAACCATCTTCTGGTAGACAGGCCGCTCACTAAGAACAAGCAGGAGATACTGCTCTTGCTTCTTTAGCTTGGCTGATTTAACAGCTTCTAACAGATTGGCAGATCTGAAGACCTGATAGTTGTTCCTCTGGCACTGCCAGCACAGGTCTGTCCTGGGCTTAGTGTTTGAGATGTGGGGCAGCTATTTTCTCCACAGATTCCTGAAGGAAGACAGCACGACTGCACGTACCTCTGAAAATAATGTAAAATCAATACAAGTAGTGCCAATCATGTCGGAGGTAAATTAAATAATACATAACATGTGTTGTTTATGCTAATAAATACCAAATGTTGTCATCGATTCCTTGTGGAGACGCCACACCGCTACTATTGTCACCTGAGATGTCAGCAGCTTTCCACCAAAGTGTCACGTTCTGACCTTTATTTCCTTTGTTTTGTCTTTATTTAGTATGGTCAGGGCGTGAGTTGGGGTGGGCAGTCTGTGTGTTTTTCTATGTTGGGGTTTTGAGTTCAGCCTAGTATGGTTCTCAATCAGAGGCAGGTGTCGTTAGTTGTCTCTGATTGAGAATCATACTTAGGTAGCCTTTGTTTGTTTTCCGTGTGTGTGTTTGTTGCCACACAGTACTGTTTCGGTTTTGTTCGTTTCACGTTTATTGTTTTGTAGTGTTCAGTTTATGTCTTTAAATAAACATTATGGACACTTACCACGCTGTGTATTGGTCCTCCGATCCTTCTCGCTTCTCCTCCTTAGAAGAGGAGGAGGAATGCCGTTACACAAAGTGTTTGTGTCCTGGGTGGCATCCTGGTAATACTATTGCATTATCCTCTGCATAGTTGTTGATGAAGTTCACAACTCGCTGCAAGTCCTCATGCTTCAAGTGTAACCTGTGCTTGCTTGGGCCGGCTCTCTTTTTGATGGGAGGCATTAGACCATTCTCCTTGTATGACTGGTGGAGGAGAGTCTGGCCACTAGCCGAAAAGGGTCAATATCAGGTAATATCTTAATCGATATATATATCCGGATAAAATATGTTTTATTAGAAATAAGGAGTACACATGCTTCAGATACGCATGTCCTTCATTTCATATATTGAGATAGGATGTTCTCCGTAAATATTCTGCATGATTTCAATCCGAACCTCAGAAATCTGCCTTCTACCGTATGAGTCCAAGGAGATATCTGGGGTGAGATCCCTTCAAGACATGCCCCTGATGCGCATGCACCACTTACATATTTATAGAATATTTGTGTCAACATGCTGACATATCTAAGCCTTTATACATAGGCATGAACGAATCCACATACCTACAAGGCAGAGAAAAGCAAACATCCTCATATTTAGTCCAAAGCACGTCTCTGCTATTTCTGTTTTAAAAATGAAGCATAGCAAATCCAGAGCTCCAATCACAACATCTGTTTTCTGTAAAAATGCAAATGTTGGCCAATCTTTGCTAAAAATGCATCTTAATTATTTAACAAAAAATAAAAGTTGCACACATCAATACCCCTGCCGGCACTTTGTTATGGGCGATGGATGCAGATTGGGTTGTCAGCGGGGGACTTCCGGTTAAGCACTTCCGACCAATAGTTTGCAGCTAGCTAGCAATCTAACTTAGTGTCCCTTCTCACAACTTTCCAAACATGGGATTCATGCAAAACGTACCAAGATGGAAGACCACTATTTACCACTATTTACGAAATGCCAGACTGTTTTCTTAATTTGTGCCATTGAAAACCAAACCCACAATAAACTGAAAACACATTTGAAACCCTTAGACAT
Source organism: Oncorhynchus mykiss (assembly GCF_057628025.1). Lineage (NCBI taxonomy): Eukaryota > Metazoa > Chordata > Actinopteri > Salmoniformes > Salmonidae > Oncorhynchus > Oncorhynchus mykiss. The sequence goes on from NC_143022.1 coordinate 79,340,357, forward strand.
ACCTCCTCGTCCTTCATTTGAAAATGTTAAGTATCAAAGAAAATGTCAACAAAGTTGAATTTCTTATTGTTTTTATAAACACCATTTGCCAAGTGCAAGATGCATTATGGTATGCTTAGATAAGTTCAGGAAGTGTCATATGAAAAGAGCTATACAAGGTACAATAAAAATATTCATAAATCATAAAGAGGTATCCGTAGGCATTAGATAAACATGTATGAAGAGAGCTGTACAAGGAAAGATAAAAAACAAAAAAAACACCAAGGATTATGCAAATGTAATCAGGTAAATGTGCATATGAAGAGAACTGTGAAAGACAAAACACCAAGAGTTATGCTTAGATAATAAGGTAGCGATGACAGAGCTTTACAAGGCACAAAATATAGGAACTATTTAAAAACAGAAGTATTAGTATCTGCCTGACTGGAACTCATCTACTATCCTTGTTAGCATATGTGTGAAATAGAATAGCTTCAGTTTAGGGATAACATCAGCACAGAACTTCACATCAAAAGGAACATCAATAAAAACCTGCTCGGAAGAAGCCCAGACAAGCAGTTTGCATCTCTCCAGTCCTGTGCAGAACATGAAGATTTGCACCTGCATGTAGTACCCACTGGCTCCTTTAGGTTCCAGCTGAGGAACCCCATCCACCAGCTTTACGTCAGTGAATTTACCAGAGAACAGTTCAGTCAGAGACACACTTCTTACTCAGAACAGGACATTTGATATCTAGAAGTTCTTGAGAGTTTAACACTCCATCTGGGCTTGGAGAAAGCCATGGCTCCTTGACACTCACTACATTGCCTCTCTTCTCCAGACTAAACCCACAACTCTCCATCCATGTGTAGGCCACCTGCTTGTTCTCCTTGCCATATGTGGTTGTGGAGTTCCCATGGAACCTGGGGAAGAGATGCTTCCTCACAAAGTTGTTGGGATTTGTTGAGGTGCACACAGGAACCTTCTTTGCTGAGCTAGCAGTGATCCAAAGTTTATGCGCATCATACCACGCATGAGAGGCAATCTGTGCTTTTTTTTATTTCTCCAAACTGGCAGAATTACACTCCTCCAGCTTAACATAAACGTCATAAAATGACAAGCATTTCTGACACTGCATGCTGATGCCGTGTTCACCATGAGGCTGCTGTAGAAGGCTCCCCTTCCAAACTATTCTGAAATGCGTTGTGGGAGTGGTACGCAGCAGTTGGAGGTAGAGATGGAGAAGCGGCTGGGGTGTCAGAGAACTCATCATTTGGTTTGTGACTTTTGAAACACATCTCGCTCAACCTTTTTGGAGATAAATTCCACTGCGTCCCAGAGTCCCACTGGCATTGCTCATCTGTATAGGACACCCCTGTCAATCCTCCATACACAGCATTCTGTACCTTCAACAAAACACTACTGTTAGAATAGTCAATTACAGCACAGAGCACTAGTATACATGGTGTTCACATCTGACTAGTTTACACAGTTTCCTTTTAACTAGTAGGTTTAGGTTATGTTGGTATTTTCCTATTTGATTGTAAAACTCACCTTGATTCTGTACCTACATCATTGCCATTCGAGATTGGACTGATATACTTACACAATGAGCCATTGAAACCAAAAACTGTATGTGCATGTTGTAATAGTTAACATTATCAGTTCTGGTCAGTGATTTGGTATCATCACAATTAGCTAACTAGCTAAGTAACTAGCTAACGTCAAACGTATCAGTCATAGGAAGGGTTATGATAAACAAAAAGCCAGCAAGTTAGCTACCTTCCATAGTATTGCAGCTGCATGACTGGAAGACTTCCCCTGCCCTGCAACACAAGAATACCCTGCCTTCTCTACCATGCCGACAGATGATACAAGAATCCCGGCAGAATGATGGTGTGTTTTGCTCTGACTGAGCTGGACATCTGCTTTGAGGAACATCAGGTGTCATCCTCAAGACAGTGAATAAGCACCCGCCCAAATAGGCCGCTGTGGAGGTATTGATATGCCTCTATGCTTTTGTAGCTCCTCATCTCTGACCCATCCACACCGAGAGATGAGACTAAATAATTGAAGATGTCTTCGAAGGTGGTGTGTGGCCATTTTTTCATATTGTCCTCCCACTCTTGAATAATCTGCGGATGTTGCACAGACTTGCCATTTGATTTTGAAAGGTTTTTCTTGGTATGATCCCACAACATTTTGAGCTAGCTAGCTAACGTTCGCAAAATGGCAAGAGCGCCATAACAGAAATCCTCCACAAAACATAACGTTCCGACATTGTTTTGTTTCAGGGTTCTTAAATAAGGTGAATATTAACCAGTAATATAAAATACGCCCAAACGTTTTAAAACGTTATCTGTCACATTGAGGTTTGTTAGCTAGCTAGGCAACCCTGCTATCAAGCCTAGCTGGCTAGGTATCCCTACTGGCTGCTGGCCAAATTAGCTAAACATTCTTGATTCGAGTTACTAAGATAAATAAAACATCTCCAATTAGCTACTCATTTTAGCGTTAACCTCTGAGGTATTTTCTGAAAATATTCTTACCTCTTTGCTTCTCCAATTGTCAGTTCGAACTCTAATTTGTGGCATCCAAATTCAAAAATAACAGTTGGAACTCCACAGCAGAAAATACGTGATTCTTGTTTCTAGACCACCGGTTACAGTGTTTTTAGCCTGTGGTTTGCACGTGCCTTTATGCAGATGGAATACAAACATTTAGCCTGTGTCTGAAATAATTATATGGATTTAATATGTCAAATTATTGAACATGTTCTCAAAACTCATATTTTTTAGCATATCAGAAAGCAGTGGTGGAAAAAGTACCCAATTGTCATACTTGAGTAAAAGTAAAGGTACCTTAAAACCTGTTATTTCAAGGCGATCCCCGAGGGGAACTCCACCCCCCCCCCCCCTCCCCCATTCAGCTGAAAAGGTGGCGCAGGGAATTAAAAAATATTATTTAGAAATATTTAACTTTCACACATTAACAAGTCCAATACAGTAAATGAAAGATAAACATCTTGTTCATCTACCCATCATGTCCAATTTTTTAAATGTTTTACAGCGAAAACACAACATGTATTTATGTTAGACCACCACCAAATCAAAGGAAAAACGCAGCCATTTTTACCAGCCAAAAATAGTCACAAAACCAGGATTAGAGATAAAATGAATCACTAACCTTTTGAAAATCTTCATCAGATGACACTCATATGATATGTTACACAATACATTTATGTTTTGTTCAATAATATGCATATTTATATCCACAAATCTCAGTTTACATTGACGCCATGTTCAGAAATGCCTCCAAAAATATCCGGAGGAATTATAGAAAGCTACGCCAGATGACAGAAATACTTATCATAAACTTTGACTAAAGATACATGTTCTACATATAATTAAAGATACACTGGTTCTTAATGCAACCGCTGTGTCAGATTTTTTTAAAACGTTACGAAAAAAGCCTACCATGCAATAATCTGAGACAGCGCTCAGACGTAAAAGTATTTCTCCGCCATGTTGGAGTCAACAGAAATACGAAATTACATCATAAATATTCCCTTACCTTTGATAATCTTTCATCAGAATGCAGTGCAAGTAGTCCTAGTTCCACAATAAATAGTTGTTTTCTTCCATAATGTCCAATACTAGTGTCCAATTAGCTGCATTTGCTATCACTTTCAGCTCACGTGCCCAAAAGCTGACGCTGGTCCAGGACAACTCGCACGAACACTTCAAAAATATATATTCCAGGTCGAATAAACTGGTCAAACTAAGTAGAGAATCAATCTTCAGGATGTTATTTTCATATATGTCCAACCGGATCATACGTTTTCAGCTGCAGCCAAATGGAACGACGGTGGCACCCACAGAGAACTGCGCCACAGGGAAATTGCATTCTGCCAAGAACGTGACTATTTCCCCTCCCATTCGGTCAAAGTTCACACCAAAAGCTCCATTCCACTGAATGAGGACATCTAGTGGAAGACGTAGGAAGTGCTACCAGATCCATATCTTGTTGGGAAAGGAAGGGGCAATGACGTCAAAGCTGACCCACATTCAGAATTTCACTTCTTGTTTGGAAAATTGCCTGCCCTATGAGTTATGTTATACTCACCGACATAATTCAAACCGTTTTAGAAACTTCAGAGTGTTTTCTATCCAATAGTAATAATAATATGCATATATTAGCAATCTAGGACAGAGTAGGATGCAGTTCACTATGGGCACGCAATTCATCCAAAGTGAAAATACTGCCCCCTATCCTCAACAAGTTAATAGAAAAGGACTTAATGGAAAATCACACAGTAAAATATTACTTGAGAAAAAGTCTAAAAGTATTTGGTTTTAAATATCATTTTAAATATACTTAAGAAGGAACCTGTCTTTTTCCATGGCTAAACTAACTAGGCCCGTAATTTTTCAATTTTATTTTTATTTACAAATAGCATACACGTTTGTTATTAAGGCACATGAAAGTTCACATGTTCCAGAAGACATTTCTGCCGAAAAAGGAATTTTGATCAAAACTAAAAAGTTTACGTTAAAATGCTCTTCTCTCCTTTGTAGTGCAGTGCAACATATGCCAAGCTTGCTGAAACGGGTCACCAATGTATCCGCTATAATTTCTTACAACCGACAATAACTTTTGAACATCTGATTGGCAGTTTCTTTACCTAAATTCCGGATTCAACTTCGACTCATCTGCCCTGGGCTCTTTCTGTTATTCTGACCCAATTTTCGGGCTACCCGATAGGAAACGCCAATTTTACAGAGGCAAGAGAGGGGGGATCCTGGCGAGATTAAGGCAAAGGGAGAACAGGCCACCTCTTCCCTCCATTTTACCGGCCAATGTACAGTCACTTGATAATAAGATGGATGCCCTCCAATCACGGATTTGCTACCAACGAGATTCTCAAATCTGCAATGTTCTCTGCTTTTTTGAAACGTGGCTCTTAAACAAGATACTAATCACCGTGCGGACAGGACAGTGATGTCGAGGAAATCGAGGGGGGGAGGGGTTTGACTTGAGAGCGGCGGAAGTGTCGTTCCATTGTTCACCTTTCTTCGAATACCTGTTGGTCAAATGCAGACCCTTCTTCCTCCCGAGGGAGTTTTCAGCTGTTATTGTTACTGTTGTAAACATTCCAAATCAGGACAAGCTGGCACGAACGGTACAAGGCTATAACCAAGCAGGAAAACCTTTTTGGGTTCTATGTAGAACCCTTTCCACAGAGGATTCTACCTGCAACCAAAAAGGGTTCTCCTATGGACAACTCAAGAACCCTTTTTGTCACGCCTGCTCCCGCTCCCCCCCACTGGAGTTCGAGGGTGCCAGGCTACCCATCATCATACGCACCTGTTACCATCATTATGCGCAGCTGCGCTCATTGGACTCACCTCACTTTGTTGATTGTCCCTGCATATATATCTGCTCCTCTGTTGTTTCCAGTAGTAACATTGTTTGTCGTGTCTTGATTATGTACAGATGCTGTTCCTGTCTCGTTGCAGGTCTGTCTATATTAAATGGTTCACTCCCTGTACCTACTTCTCATCTCCTGGGTTGGGCGTTACACTTTTGGATCCATTTTTTCTGAGAGTGTAGGGCTGGAGAAATGTAACCACTCTCAAAGTCATAGACAGCTATGGATGCAAGGACTGACCATCCTTAAAATCAAAAGTGTAGTTTTAACCATGTTTTGAGGCTATGTATTGTTTGTTTAAATTGACTTTGTTTGCAAACAGAGTGAAACAAGCTTATATTTTGTGTTCTGATGGGTTGCGTCAGCTGAACTAAGCTCCTGAGGCATTCATACTAGAGGTCGACCGATTAGGATTTTTCAACGCCGATACCGATTATTGGAGGACCAAAAAAAGCCGATACCGATTAAATCGGCCATTTTTTAAAATGTATTTGTAATAATGACAATTACAACAATACTGATTGAACACTTATTTTAACTTAATATAATACATCAATAAAATCAATTTAGCCTCAAATAAATAATGAAACATGTTCAATTTGGTTTAAATAATGCAAAAACAAAGTGTTGGAGAAGAAAGTAAAAGTGCAATATGTGCCATGTAAGAAAGCTAACGTTTATGGTCCTTGCTCAGAATATGAGAACATATGAAAGCTGGTGGTTCCTTTTAACATGAGTCTTCAATATTCCCAGGTAAGAAGTTTTAGGTTGTAGTTATTATAGGAACTATAGGACTACTTCTCTCTATACCATTTGTATTTCATTAACCTTTGACTATCGGATGTTCTTATAGGCACTTTAGTATTGCCAGTGTAACAGTATAGCTTCCGTCCCTCTCCTCGCTCTTACCTGGGCTCGAACCAGGAACACAACGACAACAGCCACCATAGAAGCAGCTTTACCCATTCAGAGCAAGGGAAACAACCACTCCAAGTCTCAGAGCGAGTGACGTTTGAAACGCTATTAGCGTGCACCCCGCTAACTAGCTAGTCATTTCACATCGGTTACACCAGCCTAATCTAGGGAGTTGATAGGCTTGAAGTCATAAACAGCTGCTGGCAAACGCACGAAAGTGCTGTTTGAATGAATGCTTATGGGCCTGCTGCTGCATACCATCACTCAGTCAGACTGCTCTATCAAATCATAGACTTAGTTATAACACGATAACACACAGAAGTACGAGCCTTAGGTCATTAATATGGCCGAATCCGGAAACTATCATCTCAAAAACAAGACGTTTATTCTTTCAGTGAAATACGGAACCGTTCCGTATTTTATCTAACCGGCGGCATCCATAAGTCTAAATATTCCTGTTACATTGCACAACCTTCAATGTTATGTAATAATTACGTAAAATTCTGGCAAATTAGGCGGCCCAAACTGTTGCATATACACTGACTCTGCGTGCAATGAATGCAAGAGAAGTGACACAATTTCACCTGGTTAATATTGCCTGCTAACCTGGATTTATTTTATCTAAATATGCAGGTTTAAAAATACATACTTCTGTGTATTGATTTTAAGAAAGGCATTGATGTTTATGGTTAGGTACACATTGGAGCAACGATACGCACCGCATCGATTATATGCAACGCAGGACATGCTAGATAAACTAGTAATATCATCAACCATGTGTCGTTAACTGTAAGGTTGCAAGATTGAATCCCCCGAGCTGATAAGGTAAAAATCTGTCGTTCTTCCCCTGAATGAGGCAGTTAACCCACCGTTCCTAGGCCGTCATTGAAAATAAGAATATGTTCTTAACTGACTTGCCTAGTTAAATAAAGATTCAATGAAGGTGTACATTTTTTTTAAAGAAATCGGCCAAATCGGTGTCCAAAAATACCGATTTCCGATTGTTATGAAAACTTGAAATCGGCCCTAATTAATCGACCATTCCGATTAATCGGTCGACCTCTAATTCATACGATATTTTCTTCAACAATCAATGGGTATGTTTCATTAATTCAGAAGTTTAAAAAAATGGATGACACCCCTTTAAGGTGTATTTGAAAGATCTTCTCCAGTCTACTCTGACTGACATGCTTTTGGCAAGTCACCTGAAAAAACTTGAATACATTAAAAACATCAATTTTATCATTCATTCCGAAGGAGAAATTAAAACAAAAACACTTAAATATCAGCCATGTCTAAGGGTGTTATCTGTGGACTTGGTTTGGCATTTTGCTGGCAATATGCTATCACCTGACCTCTTCTCTCCCAAAACTCCCTGCTTGGCCAACTGTCAGCTCGGTTTCATATTACCAGTGGGAAGAACTCTAGTTTTCACACTCCCACTCTCCTCCAACACCCACAACTTGTGCTGTTCACACTATCCTTGCATCTCACCCATACAACTGTATGTAATTAATATCAGCTTATTGTTGAACTTTGGTCCCCCACCCTGCTACATCATTTCCTCTGTACTTGTTAAACCTGCTCATCCATATGTAGCAAAGCCCACCATCCATATGGACAGCATGTCTTCTCTGGGGGAGCAGAACAACTAGACCTGAAGGCCACGCTGTGTTGATCTATAGTATACGATAGTTTAATTTAATCTGGAGGACATTTTAAGAGAAAAGCAGAACATCATTTTCTCAGTCTACCTGTTCATCAAGCATAATGGACACTACTCTTTAGTATCTGCATCTTAATGATCATTTCGTTCAACCAATATTGGGTGTTTTTTCCACCGAAATGGCCTTGTTTGTGTTATTGGCGACTATAATGGCTATTTTGAAGTAGAGTTATTCAGTGCTCTGTTCTAACTCCTCTTAGCACTGCCTTTATAGGTGTGATGGAAGACACTATAGATGGTTCATACACAGGTGGTTCAAAGGAAGTGTTGAAAAGGAGAGAGAAAAAGAGGTGGTGGGGACGCCAGGAGTCGTCTGAGCCTTAGGAGTCTGTCTGACACTGTTCTGCTCATCACATCCTGACAAGCCTGTCACAATTTAATAGCACCTTCCCTTTTCCCTCTGTGCTTCAGCTGCTTTGTTTTTCCTCTGCCTCTCCTGACAGCTCTATGTGGTGCATTGACTTCTTGGCAGTCTCACTAGTGAGAGAGTGTGAGTGTGTGAGCCCATAGCCTGCGGCAAAGATTAGAAGACTACCTATGCCTACCTGGTGGGTAGTGTTGTCTCCTCAGAGGCAATGGGAGAACTGGCCCCCAGTGCATGATGGGATTGAAAGGCTTCGACAGCCACAAGTACTCTACAATGACACAGCAGCGCAGGGGGGCTTTGAATCCCCCACATCACTGCAATGGTAAAACTCCCCAAAGTTGCCGCTTTAGTATCTTCACCGACACAAGCACATGAGGCAAGTAGGCACATTTTCGTGCTGATTAAATGTAGGAATGGAGTGAGACTCTAAATTGGTATTAGTCCAACATTTTCTATTTCATTAGCTATACCAGTGTTGTTCAAATTTCTGCAGTGCAAACTCTTTGTCCATTGGGAATCTATCCCATGCCATTCCCCCCCCCCCCCCCCCCCCGGCAGTTTCAGAAGAAGAAGATGTCTTTGTACCTCTGATCCGTTATTCCAGATTAATGGCTTTAAAATAGGGAGAGTGCCTGGGGAACAATTACAAGGAGCAACTCACCTGAAAGCACTCCACCAGTTCTGTATACTGATGGTAGAACATTTCATTTTAGCCTGTTGTTTTTCTGTTGTCTATGCTGCTGCTGCTGCTGTTGTTGCTTTGTGGCAGTAAATGCTCATGATTACTTTTTCTTGTGAATCGTGAATGACTGAGCAAAGTCAGTGTGTTTGTTTGAGGCTTGCTGAACGACCATTTCATTGGTCACGAAGATAAGGCCTTTACATGTAGGTATGTACAGTATGGAATCATCATATGTGATATCAGCATCATATTTATTGGGTAATTTCGTAACACTTGTAACTAGCTTCCCTATGTGTAGCATTACATCCTTTTCAAACTAATTACAGATAAACACAAGGTAATGGAGTATTAATGTGTTAACCCATCAATTTTTTCAATAAAAATTCAATTGAGGTAGCATCATAGATTCACAACATAAACCCCTTGCCGGTTTAATGCAAAGTTTATGTTCCAGCTGTGCGAAAAGGCACCTTGTTGATGTGTTATGTCTATCTTCCTACTGTGCCAAGACACTTTACATGTTATCTTTGAGGTAAGTCTGACACTTTACATGTTATCTTGGAGGTAAGTCTGACACTTTACATGTTATCTTGGAGGTAAGTCTGACACTTTACAGGTTATCTTGGAGGTATGTCTAAGACACTTTACATGTTATCTTGGAGGTATGTCTAAGACACTTTACATGTTATCTTGGAGGTAAGTCTGACACTTTACAGGTTATCTTGGAGGTAAGTCTGACACTTTACATGTTATCTTGGAGGTATGTATAAGACACTTTACATGTTATCTTGGAGGTAAGTCTGACACTTTACATGTTATCTTGGAGGTAAGTCTGACACTTTACAGGTTATCTTGGAGGTAAGTCTGACACTTTACATGTTATCTTGGAGGTATGTCTGACACTTTACAGGTTATCTTGGAGGTAAGTCTAAGACACTTTACATGTTATCTTGGAGGTAAGTCTAAGACACTTTACATGTTATCTTGGAGGTATGTCTGACACTTTACAGGTTATCTTGGAGGTAAGTCTAAGACACTTTACATGTTATCTTGGAAGTAAGTCTAAGACACTTTGTTAAAATGCAACGTATGTTCTTGTTGCTACACATCAGCAAGTTCGACTTGGCATTGAAGTCACAGCAGCACACGTTTCACACCATTAAATAAAGAATTGTACAACAGAGGGGTGCTAAACTACTGCGGTCATAGGTATGAGAAGATCGAATTTCAATATTGAAACTATGTTGCAAATGTCGAGTGACAGACAGCAATGTTTGTACAACCCCCCCGTTGTTGCAAACGAAATGTTAGGCTAGAAGCAAGGGGGAATAATGTCTAGATGCCTGTTACAGTGGAGATCAAGTTAATGAATTGGCTGGATGGGCTGATGGGGAAAGTGGATGACCAGGGATTTCTTCAGAAAACCAGATTCCCATTTTTGTATCATACGCTTGCTTACCTGTGCTAAACAAGTTTTTTAGTATAGCTTAAAACGCGTCTTGTTTTGACCGACCCATTGTAGAATGATGTTTAAGGACGGCTCTGTGTTTGATATACAGCCTTTCTCTTGTCACGTATGCAGAAATGATCCTTAATAATGTGCTTGGAGGGTTAGAAGGCACACATGGTCAAGACTTTTGTTGTGGCATGCATAAACAGTCATATCGGTATCCAATCTGCCCACAAACACACAGATTCTGACTGTGTGCGTATCAGAGGAGAACAGGGCTTCTCTTTCGCAACCATAATTTATCACTATTGTGTTTATTGACGGAACATTTGCTATTGTATTATCGTCCTTTTTGTTTCCACTGCTCCTGTTGTTTATCATGAGAGGGGCTTTGGTTTTCATTTTGAGGCTGACCTGCCAACAGACAGGTCTCTTGTTACTGCATTGAGAGCAGAGCATTAGGGATTCAGCTCAGGTGTAGCGTCACGAGCTACAAGCTGAGGGGAAGAATGCCTGAATGCAATGACAGATGGGAGCAGTGATTCTGTTTAATGTCACATGTGCACACTCTTCATGGGAGGCCTGGGTGGTCTGGAATACTGACAGGGAAGGACGTGGGTTGTCGCCACAAGTAAGATATCACATACAGTGCCTTCAGAAAGTATTCACACCCCTTGACTTTTTCCACATTTTGTTGTGTTACAAAGTGGGATTAAAATGGATTTAATTGTCATTTTTTTTTGTCAATGATCTACACACATTCTTTTAACAATGTTTGGGTCAACATACACGTTAGTCCAGCTTCTCTCACATGAATGCCATGAAAACGAACACTCGTTCCTCCATATCAAAGGTGAATCTTCATCACTGCCAGCGGGTTGTCCTGACTTCCTATGTGCCAAACATTTCTGCTCTTTCCCAATCTAAAAGTGCAATTAGAAAAGAAGCCCTTGTGTGTGTTTCTTATGTTAAAAAAGAAAAGGTGTAAGACAGGAAATAATGAAATGATGATATAGAACAGAATGGCCATAATGATGGTCATTATGGCCAAACAGTTATATTTTTGTTTCATCAGACCAGAGGACATTTCTCCAAAAAGTACTATAGCTTTTTTATGGCGGTTTTGGAGCAGTGGCTTCTTCCTTGCTGAGCGGCATTTCAGGTTATGTCGATATAGTGTCATGTATTGTCATGTTGTGTCTTTCTGTCCTTTCCTTTCACCCTGTCTCCCTCTGCTGGTCGTACTAGGTTACCGTTTCTGTCCCTCTTTCCCCCAGCTGTTCCTTGTCTTCTCTGACTACCTCATTCACCCCTTTTCCCACCTGTTCCCTTTTTCCCTCTGATTAGGTCCCTATATCTCTCTCTGTTTCTGCTCCTGTCTTTGTCGGATTCTTGTTTGTGTTATTCATGCCTGAACCAGACTATCGTCATGTTTGCTGCAACCTTGTCCTGTCCTGTCGGAATCTGCCGGTCCATCTGAGCCTACGTTTGTTTTGTAATTAAAGAAGCTCTGTTTACGTTAATTCGCTTTTGGGTCCTCATTCACGCACCTTAACAGAAGAATCCGACCAAGAATGGACCCAGCGACTTCGGATCCTCTCCACTCAGCCGTCGAGATCCAGGGAGCGATGCTAGGCAGACACGAGTAGGAATTGTCTGCTGCTCGACATGCCGTTGAGACCCTGGCCACCCAAGTCTCTAACCTCACAGAACAGGTTCACCATCTCCGCCTCGATCCACCGGCCACTTCCAGGGCTTTCGAATCTCCGGAGCCCAGAATCAATAACCCGCCGTGTTACTCTGGGGAGCCCACTGAATGCCGCTCGTTCCTCACCCAGTGTGATATTGTGTTTTCTCTCCAGCCCAACACTTACGCCAGGAGCACTGCTCGTGTCGCCTACGTCATATCTCTCCTTACTGGACGGGCTCGTGAGTGGGGCACGGCAATCTGGGAGGCAAGGGCTGAGTGTACTAACCAGTATCAGGACTTTAAGGAGGAGATGATACGGGTTTTTGATCGATCTGTTTTTGGGGAGGAGGCTTCCAGGGCCCTGTCTTCCCTATGTCAAGGCAATCGATCCATAACAGACTACTCTATTGAGTTTCGCACTCTTGCTGCCTCCAGTGGCTGGAACGAGCCGGCTTTGCTCGCTCGTCTTCTGGAGGGTCTCCGCGCAGAGGTAAAGGATGAGATTCTCTCCCGGGAGGTTCCTTCCAGCGTGGATTCCTTGATTGAACTCGCTATTCGCATTGAGCGACGGGTTGATCTTCGTCACCGAGCTCGTGGAAAGGAGCTCGCGTTCTCCGTTGCCCCCCTCTCCGCATCACTACCATCTTCCTCTGCCGGCTCGGGAGCTGAGCCTATGCAGCTGGGAGGTATCCGCATCTCGACTAAGGAGAGGGAACGGAGAATCACCAACCGCCTCTGTCTCTATTGCGGTTCTGCTGGTCATTTTGTCACTTCATGTCCAGTAAAAGCCAGAGCTCATCAGTAAGCGGAGGGCTACTGGTGAGCGCTACTACTCCTGTCTCTCCTTCAAGATCCTGCACTACCTTGTCGGTCCATCTACGCTGGACCGGTTCGTCAGCTTCCTGCAGTGCCTTAATAGACTCTGGGGCGGAGGGCTGTTTTATGGACGAGACCTGGGCTCGGGAACATGACATTCCTCTCAGACAGTTAAGGGAGTCCACGGCCTTGTTCGCCCTGGATGGTAGTCCTCTCCCCAGGATTCAGCGTGAGACGCTACCTTTAACCCTCACTGTTTCTGGTAATCATAGCGAAACCATTTCTTTTTTAATTTTTCGTTCACCTTTTACACCTGTTGTTTTGGGCCATCCCTGGCTAGTTTGTCATAATCCTTCCATTAATTGGTCTAGTAATTCTATCCTCTCCTGGAACGTCTCTTGTCATGTGAAATGTTTAATGTCTGCTATCCCTCCTGTTTCCTCTGTCTCTTCTTCACAGGAGGAGCCTGGTGATTTGACAGGGGTGCCGGAGGAATATCACGATCTGCGCACGGTGTTCAGTCGGTCCAGGGCCACCTCTCTTCCTCCACACCGGTCGTATGATTGTAGTATTGATCTCCTTCCGGGAACCACTCCCCCCCGGGGTAGACTATACTCTCTGTTGGCTCCCGAACGTAAGGCTCTCGAAGATTATTTGTCTGTAGCTCTTGCCGCCGGTACCATAGTCCCCTCCTCCTCTCCCGCCGGAGCGGGGTTTTTTTTTGTTAAGAAGAAGGACGGGTCCCTGCGCCCCTGCATAGATTATCGAGGGCTGAATGACATAACAGTGAAGAATCGTTATCCGCTTCCTCTTATGTCTTCAGCCTTCGAGATCCTGCAGGGAGCCAGGTTTTTCACTAAGTTGGACCTTCGTAACGCTTACCATCTCGTGCGCATCAGGGAGGGGGACGAGTGGAAGACGGCGTTTAACACTCCGTTAGGGCACTTTGAATACCGGGTTCTTCCTTTCGGCCTCGCTAACGCTCCAGCTGTCTTTCAGGCATTAGTCAATGATGTCCTGAGAGACATGCTGAACATCTTTGTTTTCGTTTACCTTGACGATATCCTGATTTTTTTCACCGTCACTCCAGATTCATGTTCAGCACGTTCGACGTGTCCTCCAGCGCCTTTTAGAGAATTGTCTTTTTGTGAAGGCTGAGAAGTGCTCTTTTCATGCCTCCTCCGTCACATTTCTCGGTTCTGTTATTTCCGCTGAAGGCATTAAGATGGATCCCGCTAAGGTCCAAGCTGTCATTGATTGGCCCGTCCCTAAGTCACGCGTCGAGCTGCAGCGCTTTCTCGGCTTCGCGAACTTCTATCGTCGTTTCATCCGTAATTTCGGTCAGGTGGCAGCTCCTCTCACAGCCCTTACTTCTGTCAAGACGTGCTTTAAGTGGTCCGTTTCCGCCCAGGGAGCTTTTGATCTCCTCAAGAATCGTTTTACATCCGCACCTATCCTTGTTACACCTGACGTCACTAGACAGTTCGTTGTCGAGGTTGACGCGTCAGAGGTGGGCGTGGGAGCCGTTCTTTCTCAGCGCTCCCTCTCTGACGACAAGGTCCACCCTTGCGCGTATTTTTCTCATCGCCTGTCGCCGTCGGAACGTAACTATGATGTGGGAAACCGCGAACTGCTCGCCATCCGCTTAGCCCTAGGCGAATGGCGACAGTGGTTGGAGGGGGCGACCGTTCCTTTTGTCGTTTGGACTGACCATAGGAACCTTGAGTACATCCGTTCTGCCAAACGACTTAATGCGCGTCAGGCGCGCTGGGCGCTGTTTTTCGCTCGTTTCGAGTTCGTGATTTCTTATCGTCCGGGCTCTAAGAACACCAAGCCTGATGCTTTATCTCGTCTCTTCAGTTCTTCAGTAGCCTCCACTGACCCCGAGGGGATTCTCCCTGAGGGGCGTGTTGTCGGGTTGACTGTCTGGGGAATTGAGAGGCAGGTAAAGCAAGCGCTCACTCACACTCCGTCGCCGCGCGCTTGTCCTAGGAACCTTCTTTTCGTTCCCGTTCCTACTCGTCTGGCCGTTCTTCAGTGGGCTCACTCTGCCAAGTTAGCCGGCCACCCTGGCGTTCTCGGTACGTTTGCTTCCATTCGCCAGCGTTTTTGGTGGCCCACCCGGGAGCATGACACGCGTCGTTTCGTGGCTGCTTGTTCGGTCTGCGCGCAGACTAAGTCCGGTAACTCCCCTCCTGCCGGCCGTCTCAGGCCGCTTCCCATTCCCTCTCGACCGTGGTCTCACATCGCCTTAGATTTTGTCACCGGACTGCCTTCGTCAGCGGGGAAGACTGTTATTCTTACGGTTGTCGATAGGTTCTCTAAGGCGGCTCATTTCATTCCCCTTGCTAAGCTTCCTTCTGCTAAAGAGACGGCACAAATCATCATCGAGAATGTTTTCAGAATTCATGGCCTTCCGTCAGACGTCGTTTCGGACAGAGGTCCGCAATTCACGTCTCAATTTTGGAGGGAGTTTTGCCGTTTGATTGGGGCTTCCGTCAGTCTCTCTTCCGGCTTTCACCCCCAGTCTAACGGTCAAGCAGAACGGGCCAATCAGACTATTGGTCGCATCTTACGCAGTCTTTCTTTTCGCAACCCTGCGTCTTGGTCAGAACAGCTCCCCTGGGCAGAATACGCCCACAACTCGCTTCCTTCGTCTGCGACCGGGCTATCTCCTTTTCAGAGTAGCCTCGGGTACCAGCCTCCGCTGTTCTCATCTCAGTTCGCCGAGTCCAGCGTCCCCTCCGCTCAGGCTTTTGTCCAACGTTGCGAGCGCACCTGGAAGAGGGTCAGGTCTGCACTTTGCCGTTATAGGACGCAGACTGTGAGGGCTGCTAATAAGCGTAGAACTAAGAGTCCTAGATATTGTCGCGGTCAGAGAGTTTGGCTCTCCACTCAGAACCTTCCCCTTAAGACGGCTTCTCGCAAGTTGACCCCGCGGTTCATTGGTCCGTTCCGTATTTCTCGGGTCATTAATCCTGTCGCAGTTCGACTTCTTCTTCCGCGATACCTTCGTCGCGTCCACCCGGTCTTCCATGTCTCCTGTATCAAGCCCGTTCTTCGCGCCCCCGCTCGTCTTCCCCCCCCCCCCCCCATCCTTGTCGAGGGCGCACCCATCTACAGGGTCCGTAGGATTTTGGACATGCGTCCTCGGGGCCGTGGTCACCAGTACCTCGTAGATTGGGAGGGGTACGGTCCTGAGGAGAGGAGTTGGGTTCCCTCTCGGGACGTGCTGGACCGTGCGCTGATCGAGGATTTCCTCCGTTGCCGCCAGGTTTCCTCCTCGAGTGCGCCAGGAGGCGCTCGGTGAGTGGGGGGGTACTGTCATGTATTGTCATGTTGTGTCTTTCTGTCCTTTCCTTTCACCCTGTCTCCCTCTGCTGGTCGTACTAGGTTACCGTTTCTGTCCCTCTTTCCCCCAGCTGTTCCTTGTCTTCTCTGACTACCTCATTCACCCCTTTTCCCACCTGTTCCCTTTTTCCCTCTGATTAGGTCCCTATATCTCTCTCTGTTTCTGCTCCTGTCTTTGTCGGATTCTTGTTTGTGTTATTCATGCCTGAACCAGACTATCGTCATGTTTGCTGCAACCTTGTCCTGTCCTGTCGGAATCTGCCGGTCCATCTGAGCCTACGTTTGTTTTGTAATTAAAGAAGCTCTGTTTACGTTAATTCGCTTTTGGGTCCTCATTCATGCACCTTAACATATAGGACTCGTTTTTACTGTGGATATAGATACGTTTGTACCTGTTTCCTCCAGCATCTTCACAAGGTCCTTTGCTGTTGTTCTGGGATTGATTTGCACTTCTCGCACCAAAGTACGTTCATCTGTAGGAGACAGAACACGTCTCTTTCCTGAGCGGTAGGGCGGCTGCGTGGTACCATGGTGTTTATACTTGCATACTATTGTTTGTACAGATGAACGTGGTACCTTCAGGCATTTGGAAATTACTCCCAAGGATGAGCCAGACTTGTGGAGTTCTACAATTTTTTTCTGAGGTCTTGGCTGATTTCTTTGGATTTTCCCATGATGTCAAGCAAAGAGGCACTGAGTTTTAAGGTAGGCTTTGAAATACATTCACAGGTACAACTCCAATTGACTCAAATGATGTGAATTAGCCTATCAGAAGCTTCTAAAGCCATGACACCATTTTCTGGAATGTTCCAAGTTGTTTAAAGGCACAGTCAACTTAGTGTATGTAAACTTCTGACCCACTGGAATTGTGATACAGTGAATTTTAAGTGAAATAATCTGTCAGTAAACAATTGTTGGGAAAATGACTTGTGTCTTGCACAAAGTAGATGCCCTAACCGACTTGCCAAAACTATAGTTTGTTAACAAGAAATTTGTGGAGTGGTTGAAAAACAAGTTTTAGTGACTCCAACCTAACTAAATCCGTCTGTGCGCGTGCGCCATCGTGCGCTATCGTGCATAAATTTAAAAAAATCCCCTTACACCAAACGCGATCACAACACGCAGGTTAAAATATCAAAACAAACTCTGAACCAAAGACATTAATTTGGGGACAAGTCGAAAAGCATTTAAACATGTATAGCAATTTAGCTAGTTAGCTTGCACTTGCTAGCTGATTTGTCCAATTTAGCTAGCTTGCTGTTGCTAGCTAATTTGTCCTGGGTTATAAACATTGAGTTGTTATTTTACCTGAAATGCACAAGGTGCTCTACTCTGACAATTAATGCACACATAAAACGGCCAACCGGATCGTTTCTAGTCATCTCTCCTCCTTCCAGGCTTTTTCATCATTTAACTTATATGACAATTGGCATCTAAACTTTCATAGTTTTACCATGACAACCGGCAACAGTTCGTCTTTCAATCACACGTGGGTATAACCAATGAGGAGATAGCACGTGGGTACCTGCTTCTATAAACCAATGAGGAGATGGGAGAGGCAGGACCTGCAGCGCGATCTGCATCATAAATAGAACTGACTTCTATTTTAGCCCTTGGCAACGCAGACGCTCGTTGGCGTGCGCGAGCAGTGCGGGTGCAATAATTGAATAACATGGATTTCTAAATGTATTTTGTGACGCACGCGACCTGTCCGGTCTGGTCAGCATGTAAGTGTATGTAAACTTCCAACTTCAACTGTGTGTATATGTTTACATTATTATTTTTTATTTTTTTTGACCGTTTTCTAAGTCAGAAGACATCCATCTAGAGTTTTCTAGGACCGTGTAGTAGTGTGTCCCCCATAACTACTACTGTACATTAATCAAATATTGCCCTCTTGCTGGGATTAATGACTAAAACCATAGCGAAACAGTGCAAAACGACTGTCAGCTCAACTTTAAAGCACTTCAAATCAAATGTAATTTTCATAATTTTTTTGTTTTTTTAGATTATAATTGTGTTTGTGCATTGTTTTTTATACCAGTCTTAGGAAGAGTAATCAATCCCAAATGTGTGTCCTCTGTAATGAAATAGTTGAATAGCCCTGCGCTAAGTTACATAGGCTTTTCACTATACTAATGGAGATGAGTAGGCTCAGGTCTGAGCTCGTTTCCACAGCAACAGAGGACTATAGGAGATAAGGCCAGGGTCCCAACCATTGTGAGTATTTCATGAAGAGCCTCATTATGGCTTGGGTGCCTTTGTAAGACTGGCACAGAATTAAACAGTGAGCTTTTGACAACTCATCCTGGTCTATCCTTTCAAACGACTGTCTGATCTAAAGTTCTCCTGAACCCTTGGGATCACTGAATGGTTTCATTCAATAGAGAGATCCTCTCATTACTATATAGCAATGCCAACGACCTATGTTCCAATTACTAGTAATACTGGTTGTGCCATGTTACAGCACATCATTACAAAACAGTTCTTACACAGACTCTGCATAAATATGATAGGAGTAACACCAACACATTTCACGTGGCATAGAATAACCATTTATTTTATACCAAGCCTAGTATCCTAATGTGTATTTTTTTTTACCAACAGTACTAACAAAATGTTAATTATAACATGTTGTCAGAGTAAGATGGATTCTTTTGCCTGTTGAATGCTCCAAATGAGGCGGAATACCTCTTAGCTCAAGGTGGAGACCATAACCCTTTATTCCAAGAATATTCTAAGAATATAACAATAACCTCCCTGGCTTGATTTATAAAGGTGCAGTAAATCCATTATTATACTATCATTATTATCATATATTATAATTATTATACTTCCAACATTAATCAGCTTACTGTGCTGTAATGTGCCAGATAACAAATAAAATAAAGAAGTAAACGTGTTAAACTTTATAAACTGTTGTTTGAGTCTAGACTGTGTATTCATACAAAAAAAAAGGATTCACAACAGATCCTAATTTGAGCTAATAAGAAACTTTAAACAGTTTGATTGACAGCATATGGGAAAGCAAAACATGTTATTTCCACAATTATTGCCAATTAGACCATTTGTTTTGCTAATTGCCAATAATGAAGTGAAACTGTGCTTGTCTCTATGTGTGAAACAAAGACAAATAAACATTTTCCCTGCTTTTGGCATGTAGTTTAATAAGCTCTGAGAACAACAAATGTTGCTGCTGAAATGCATCTGTTCTGACACTAAATAGAAAGTATGCAGCAGAGTTGTGCCCTTTGCCTTTTGTTTAATCCTCTCAACCATGGGATGCAGTGATCCATTTTCATTTGTAGGCATAATTACTTGTTGCACTTATTGACCAAAAGCAAAACCCAGACAGCCTGAGTGATTCTGGCTGTGTTTACAGATTAGACAAACAATCTTGCAGGGTTTTGTTTTAATACTCAAACAAGGGATCCACAAGACACAGAGACATTTAGACTGTACAGTACATTCGCTGCATTTACATAGGCAGCCAAGCTCTGATCTTTTTCCCAATTAGATCTCATTAGTCAATAGAGCAATTAGTGGGAAAGGTCAGAATTGTGCAGCCATTGCATAGTGAATATGGACACAATTGAGGATTCCGTACCATTATATTCAATGTCAAGATGCTTCATATATAATGTTATAGCTTCACTCACCAACCTTTGGGAATTCATCTCAGTGCATTATTCCATAAGGAGGTCAAATACATACAGAAATGTGAGTTACCATCCAACTCTGAACAACAATAAATATTTGCTTTCCTGAGACCTTATATCCTCAAATGCTCAAATCCGCCAAACACTAATTCCCTTTTTAAATCATGGAGTTCTATATTATGTTCTTCTTTGTGTTGCCTCGGTGTAAAAGCAAACCTCAGGGCCCTCACTTATGTCACTAGATCTAACTGTGAAACTAACTCAGTTACATTAACATTATAGCATATAATCATTCTCTGATGTTGCTTCTCCTGAGTATGCATTTTATGCCAAAACCTTATTTCTCTACAAAGCTTAATTTAGAATAATTTCCTCAAGTGGATGGAAAAATGTAAAACACAACTGAATTCTCGACAAGATGTGTTGCTGAGATGTGACCGGTAGGTCACAAGTTCATGTTGTTGCCATAGTGTGATAATGTGTGAAACCTATCAAACTGACAGTATAAAGGACAAACCACATAAAGATGTTTGAGTCCTAGTTGAAGTTCTATAGACAAACAGCTGTCAATCCCACACAGATAATTTGTCCCCCAAAAAGTCCATGAACCTCATAACCTTTTAACTTGATGACGTCAAATTCCTGGTGTGACTAAGGTCGACGTTGTTTACCATACTGTTGCTATTGTTGGAGCTGAACTGAGGCTAAACTAGGAGGACCGTTTGCCCCAATCATAACCTTTACCCAGCTGGCGCACTAACATAGCCCCCTTCACTTTGTTATTTACATTATAGAATGTGACAGTTTTCATAAGAAAAGTACAAAGAACTGTCTGCTCGTTCTAACATCAAGGTTATCCTTGGGGACCAGACCAAGGCTTTTGCTGCCAGGCTTTCATACGCACCAAACAGTATGTATTGTATGTGCCTAAATGGATTACTCAGATGCACAAATGGGTTTGTTGATTTCTTCTATGGTAAGGACTGTTTCACTGCAATTTATGTTTTTCCTTCTGGAACACTCTAGCATTGTGAAATCACTTCTATTGTCTGGTGAGTAGCATTGTGTTGTGTAGATCAAACTATGATATGTGATAATCTACCTGCCTGTTCCAAGACCCTATTGCCTACATCTGGTTGGGAGATAGTTTGGCTCCAACTCTCAGACACAGGATATGATCCAATGACACAATGTTCATTGTTTGTACATTGCTGAATAAGTCTGTAGAGAGTCACTAACTCCAGCAGCTGTTTGCTATATTTCTTGTGTCTCTATCGATAGCGACGGGCTATCTGTTTGAATGCAAGTGTGTCTGAATGGCACATGGCCCGTTAATTTCAGAGTGAGTAAGAGGCAGACCACTTCAATCGTGTAGGTAAATATTACTCTTGTGTTCAGGTGTCTCTGCAATATTCACAGAGACCAAGCTGGAAATGAGGGACATTAAAATCAAATTATGACTCTTGCAAGGTTAGAAGATCGATCGGCAGCTTTCGGGTTGTGCTGGGTGCTGTTATTGATGAGCACACTGTTGTTAGGTAAAATGGTGAACGCTTTGCAGTTATATGTAAGGAGGATATGGGGCTATCAATCTTAGTTGCAGTATAGCAAAGGGGATCATTTGGAAGCTAATGACAGCAATTTACAGAAGAGGACAAGCGTAGAGATGGTAACCATGACAGATGTCATGCGTGAATAGTCATGTGATATGTGATAGAGCCATTACGACGGAGCACTCACATTATGAGTGCACATACAGAATGTTGTGAAGAGCCTAAGTAATGGGGAATGAGTAACCATGGTGAACCATTTGAGCATATGCACTTGAGTTCGGACTCACTACTCTTATGTTGTTGAAATAATATTTTGTGAAACACAGAAAATATTAATGTACCCCCCCCCCCTCTTCTCTCTGTATACAGGCTGTGGAAACCAACCTGGCATCAAAGGACAGCCACTGGGTTTATGCCAACGAGGTGAGACCAAAACCCATACAGCATATTTATACATTTCATATGGATGAAAATCAATAATGCTCTCACTCTGTTCTCTTCCATATTTAGACTCATAAACAGTATTAAAGCTCTCACCACATGCCACTTCTCTTCTGTCTTTCTGAGGACGTTTATACAATATTGACACAATCATTCTTGTTTATTGCGTATTCACAGCACTTTGGAAGCCAAAGTCGGTTTTTACATGTTCTTTGTTGATATGAGATTGGCCTAAATGGTCTTCCAAATGAACTTGAACATCACTAAATGCCAAGCACTTTGTGACTACTCAACACTGTGCTCTCTATCCTGCCTGAGAGCAGCTGGGTACATTGATTCAGGCTGATTTGCAGATAAGGACCATAATCCATCTGATGTCCCAATGCTAATGGGAAAAAACATGTTCCTACCATACCTGGATGTCTTTTTATTAGTATGTTTGTACTTCCAGAGTACACTGTAAAATTGACCTAACCACGAAACCACAGTGAACTCACCCACACATACACATGAGCACACACATGCACACACACACACACGTGTTCTTGCGTGCGGACGCGTGCATGAATGCGTTAGAATAAAGTAAAACAGGAGGTTAGTAGCACCTTAATTGGAGAGGAGGGGCTCGCTGTAATGGCTGGAGCAGAATGAGTAGAATATCATCAGATACATCAAACACGTGGTTTCTAGGTGTTTGACACCATTCCATTCGCTCCATTCCAGCCATTATTATGAGCCATCCTCCTCTCAGCAGCCTCCTTTGTTATAAACATTGACAAGGTGCACAAATGGGCTGATCTTCATCATTATATGAATGACAAGTCCTTATCTCGCAACTCAGCTCCAACATCCTAATCATGATGCATGTATTGATCTTACATTCATCTTGTGAATTTGATTTATTAATGTACCTCATAGTATCTTCCTGTTTAGGCTGCTGTAACTCCTGTGAGATGAAGTGGTAAAAAATTAAAAGTTAATCTGTTATTTATTTTGTGGCAGGCAAACACATTCCTTTTTGCTTTAAGACAATTATGATAGTGTCACCACCAAGACATGAGATTTAATAGCATCAGACAGCAGAATGTATGAGCTAATTGCATGTTAATTTCTCCATAACTTCCTTAATGATTGACACGATGTGGCATATTGTTGAGTTATCACTCCTCACTGTATTAATGAATAGGACGGGCTGTACCTGAGTACTTTGAAATGACACCACCTCTTTCTTTCTCCATGAAAGTCAAGCGTACACTACCGTTCAAAAGTTTGGGGTCACTCAGAAGTACAGTGTAGACATTGTTAATGTTGTAAATGACTACTGTAGCTGGAAAGGGCAGATTTGTTATGGAATATCTACATAGGCGTACAGAGGCCCATTATCAGCAACCATCACTGTTCCAATGGTACGTTGTGTTAGCTAATCCAAGATTATCACTCTAAAAGGCTAATTGATCATCAGAAAACCATTTTGAAATTATGTTAGCACAGCTGAAAACTGTTGTTCTGATTAAAGAAGCAATAAAACTGGCCACCTTTTGAAAAAACTAGTTTTAATGACTCCAATCTAAGTGTATGTTAACTTCCCACTTCAACTGTAGATATTCCGTTAAAAATCAGCCATTTCCAGTTACACCAGCCATTTACAACATTAACAATGCCTACACTGATCAATGTTATGTTATTTTAAATGGACAAAAAATGTGCTTTTCTTTCAAAAACAAGGAAATATCTAAGTGACCCCACATTTTTTAACGGTAGTGTATATGATGCCGCTGTGATCACCTTGAGGAGGGAACGACAAAGGCAAACTATTTTTCAATCAGCCTTGTTCGATGCTGGCAATGTATTTTAACATGGAGTACACAACATGTTCAACTTGGAAGAGAAAAAAGGAGGTGGTGTAATACTGAATACTGTAATACTGACGTAAAACCTGTCAAAAATACAGTGATTGGCTATTTACCAAAAAATACCATATGATTTGATTGACCTTCTAATTAGAAGAGTGGGAGCGGAAATGGTCCACTTACTAAGCCTACTTATAGTTCACTCTCAATCACTATATACAGTGCATTCTGAAAGTATTCACTTAATAAGCCTACTTATAGTTCACTCTCAATCACTATATACAGTGCATTCTGAAAGTATTCACTTAATAAGCCTACTTATAGTTCACTCTCAATCACTATATACAGTGCATTCTGAAAGTATTCACTTAATAAGCCTACTTATAGTTCACTCTCAATCACTATATACAGTGCATTCTGAAAGTATTCACTTAATAAGCCTACTTATAGTTCACTCTCAATCACTATATACAGTGCATTCTGAAAGTATTCACTTAATAAGCCTACTTATAGTTCACTCTCAATCACTATATACAGTGCATTCTGAAAGTATTCACTTAATAAGCCTACTTATAGTTCACTCTCAATCACTATATACAGTGCATTCTGAAAGTATTCACTTAATAAGCCTACTTATAGTTCACTCTCAATCACTATATACAGTGCATTCTGAAAGTATTCACTTAATAAGCCTACTTATAGTTCACTCTCAATCACTATATACAGTGCATTCCGAAAGTATTCAGAACCCTTCACCTTTTCCACATTTTGTTACGTTACAGCCTTATTATCAATTGGATTAAATATTTTTCCCCCTCATCAATCTACACACTATACCCCATAATGACAAAGCAAAAACTGTTTTTTACAAATGTTTGCATATGTATTACAAATTTAAAAAACTTAGAGACTTGTCCCGAAGCGACTTCGCATTGTCTTGGCTGTGTGTTTAGGGTCGTTGTCCTGTTGGAAGGTGAACTTTCGCCCCAGTCGGAGGTCTGAGCACTCTGGAGCAGGTTTTCATCAAGGATCTCTCTGTACTTTGCGCTGTTCATCTTTCCCCTAATCCTGATTAAAATATATTCCCCATGCCCCAGTATGATTACTATGTGTTGTGACTGGGCAGGGGCAACCATTTTAGCCAGGCAATCTCCAGGCCCTGTGTTCTACGCTTCTGTGTTCCACTGGTCCCTGTGATGCATTTAAGCCAGACAGGCTGGCATCAGGAGAGGAGGGGTTGTCTCTGTCAGTTCTCTGCCCCCTGGGCCTCGGCGCTAACTAGGACATGGAGGCTGCAGCGAGGTCTCATCAGCCACCACAACCAGCTATGATAATCTATTGTCACTGCTAACGAAAGTCAGTTCAGAATGAGTTCATATGAAGAGTTAAAGGCCAATGCAGCCATTTTTATATCAACATCAAATAGTTTCTGGGTAACAATTAAGTACCTTACTGTAAGGCGCGGCAGGTAGCCTGGCGGGTAGGAGCATTGGGCCAGAAACTGAAAGATTGCTGGATCGAATCCCCAAGCTGACAAGGTAAATACCTGTCATTCTGCCACTGAGCAAGGCAGTTCACCCACTGTTCCCTGGGCGCCAGTGACATTGATGTCAGTTAAGGCAGCCCCCCGGACTGCTCTGTTCAGAGGGGTTGGGTTAAATGCAGAAGACATATTTCAGTTGAATGCATTAAGTTGTTCAGCTGACTAGGTATCCCCCTTTCCCAATTGGATTTAAATTAAAATGGGCTGTTTAGCAAAATAATATTTTTCAAGCAATAATTTAGCTAGCACTGTCTGGGAGTATTCTGAGTGGGAAGGGGAAAACTGAAAACAAGCTGTTATTGGCAGAGAGTTTTGGAACTCTTTGTTATTGGTCTAATCAATTTAACCACATGTCGATGTCACCATGGAAAGCCGAAACCCATGCAAACCTGCCGATTAGAAGGTCCTGTGTAGATTGTATTTTCAACCAGCAACTATCAGGAAATAACACTTATACCTTTGCAGTGTTAGTTTCATCAGCTGTTGTACAATTTGATATAAAACACAGGGAAAACAGAATTTGGACTGCACTGGGTCTTTAACTGGTGAGAAAGGCACTGATAGGAGAGCTGAAGTAGAGAATGGATGGAGAGGAGAGAGGGAGAGAGAGAGAAAGAGAAAGAAGAACATGTACTGAAAAGTTTTGAGAATTATAAAAAGAATGGTGCAGAGTAAAATAGATGGTTTGTCATGTTATTCTTCAGCAATTGTTGATACCAAATTTGGTAAATCTTCCACTTTCTTCACCACAAGATAGGATCAGTTACAAATCATTGATTGATGTTTGTGGGAGGAAGTGACAAGGCATCCTTCTCTCTAAATCATCAGCCAAACCAGGGTGTGATGTTGGCACAGGGGAGGGTGGTTGACACTCTCTGGTGGTTCTGTCTGGATGGATGGATGACGCAGTCAAACAGGATTTGTTTAGCTTTTTCACAAAAAAAGAGAGGAGGTGACACCTGAGTCTGTGTGTGATGGATTAGAGTCACGCGGCGTGACAGCCAGAGTCAAGGAGGACAGGGATGATATGACTGATTGTCCGTGGTAACTGCCCGACAAATGTTGGGATGGAAACGGATAATGTTGACACTATCTGTGAAACAGCAGTGGGCATAGTAGAGGGAAATAAAACACATTCTACTATCCAAAGACAGTATTTTTTTTTTATTAGGTATGTGTATTTTACATTAACATAGTTTGACAAAAAACTGTAATAAATCATTGAGTCGGAAATAGACAAGCACTTTAGTTAACCATAGTAATGTATGCTCCATCACATACTGTAATTATCCACTGCTTTGAGCTGCACAATATATATATATAAAAGAGAGAGAGAGAGAGAGAGAGAGATCATCCTGGCTAGGTAAGAGTACATCCCAGAGATCCCTTCCCTTAGTCTCTGAGCTGCTCAGCATACATGTCTAAAGTTGAAGAACAAAAAGCACCTTAACTCCTAATTAAATCTCCATGGTGATTACCAGGATTTCTTTATTTATATATCTTGAAAGATTAATAACATGATTGAGCCGGCGTATTGAGGATAATTTAGCTGTCAGCCAGGCTTGATTTGATTAATGTATTTAGATGATGTGTGTCATTGAAACTACCCTCTGTTGAATTTTGGGTTTCCTGTCTTGACTAGGTCAATTTACCTCAACTAGGTCATCTGAATTTTGCTATTGTTTTCCCCTCAAAGTGTATGTCCACACTGAATGCATAAACAGCTGATCTCTCTCACATTCATCCATTCTGCTATGTATTAGCTCTCTAATGACGGTTTTGACCTGTACTGAAATTGTATTACAGAGTAACACTATAGTGGATGTTAGTCACATTGTGTTAGAGGGGTGCCATACGAATCAACAAACTCAAAGGGTAAGCCACCAATGTTCTTTCCTTGCATACCCAAACTTCCTCCCACCCCGTTAAAATACTAAGACCTTGCCATTTGAAGCATAAAGCGGCGATCAGCAGTGGAAACAATAATAAAGCGCTTCCCCGCACTTGTTTGGGTAAAAAGCGGAGGGATGGGGCTGGAAAAATGTAACCGCTCATAAATTCATAGACGGAGCTATTGATGCAAGGACTGACCATCCGCGATATAAAAATTAGAGTTGTAACCATGTTGAGAGGCTAGATAGTGTGTGTTTACATTTACTTTATTTACAAACCTTAGAGTAAAACAAGCAGTTTTACAACAGTTGAACTAAGCTCATGAGGCATATATAATAATCGCTTGTTTTACTCTAATATTTGTAAACAAAGTAAATGTAAACAATCAATATTTTGGTTCTAATGGGGTACAACACTTGGACTAAGCTCATGAGGCATTTATAATTTATATTCTTCAATAATTAATGGGTACATATCATTCATTTATAAGCCCAAAAATGTACAACTCTGAGTGCCCCTTTAATGATCCATGCTTTTATTTAAAACCACTAATCTATGGTCATTGTTGTCTTGTTAGTAAAATGGCTTTATCAAGGTCACTGCAGTGTCAAGTGATGTCACAGACGTAACCTGTGGTGGTGGTGGAACGTTCTGACAGGTCAGGACAGGAAGGACGGCCCTGAACGTGAAGTCATACCGCCATGGATCCTGCGGCATATTCCACCCGATTAATGCAACACAGCACCTCATGAATAGCCATTGTTTACAGTTGACTGGCTGTCAAGAGGAAACTTAAACACTTAACACCTACAAAATTCTGTTTGTATGACTCATAGTGTGTTTGTGCTGTATAAAAATACATGTACATCTTTCTAAAAGCAGTAAAGTACACACCCAGTAAATTATTGATGAGGTTGTATGCTTGTTGCATAACAGTTATGCATTTCTCGAAGGAATGAATGAGCTTGGATGGTGAGATAGAGAGAACAAAAGGCCAAGGAGAGCGAGATAAATCGACACAAAGTTAAAAATAAAAAAAGGGAGAAAGCGAGACAGAGAGACAGCTAACGGGAAACAGAGGCTTGGAGATGGAATGTCTGAAAGAGAAAAATTTGACTTGGTCAGATCGAGAGAGAGAGAGAGACGGAGAAGCACAAATACATTTGAACTGTCAGTTGCCTCATTACTGTGGTGTTTGACCCCAATGCTGGTTGATTGGCACATCATTGACTGCTGTCCTGCTCTGGCTCTCATTACTATTGATCTGACCCTTCATAGGTCATCCCCTGTCTGGCCCTGTACTCATTCCTCTCACCCATAACTGTATCACCCCTGTCTGCATACATGACTTATGAGTTTCCTTCATACCCACAGCTGTTTGGTGTATGCTCTATGATTCTAAGAAATGTAAGGAGTGTTGTTGTTTATTTGTCAATTGATCAAAGCAGTGGTTCCCAAACTTTTTATAGTCCCATACCTCTTAAAACGTTCAACCTCCAGCTGTGTACCCCCTCTAGCACCAGGGTCAATGCACTCTCAAATGTTGTTTTTTGCCATCATTGTAAGCCTGCCACACACACAATATATATTTATTAAACATAAGAATGAGTGTGAGTTTGTCACAACCCGGCTCGTGGGAAATGATAAAGAGCTCTTATAGGACGACGGCACAAATAATAATATAATAATAATCAATAATTTTGCTCTTTATTTAGTCATCTTCGATATAAAACTTTATTTGTTATTTGAAAATTGTGAATATCTCACCACAGGTTAATGAGAAGGGTGTGCTTGAAAGGATGCACATAACTCTGCAATGTTGGGTTGTATTGGAGAGACTCTCAGTCTTAAATAATTTCCACACACAGCCTATGCCTGTATTTAGTTTTCATGCTAGTGAGGGCTGAGAATCCACTCTCACATAGATACATGTTTGCAAAGAGCATCAGTTTATTAACAGCGCAATTTTTCCAGGGTAGGAAAATCTGGCAGTGGCTTTTGATTAAATTCCATTTTCACAGAACCGCTTGTTGCAATTTCAATGAGGCTCTCTTGTTCAGATATCGGTAAGTGGACTGGAGGCAGGGCATGAAAGGGATAACAAATCCAGTTGTTTGTGTCATCTGTTTTCGGGAAAGTACATGCGTAATTGTTCACCCAACTCACTCAGGTGCTTCGCTATATCACATTTGACATTGTTCGTAAGCTTTAGTTCATTTGCACACAAAAAAATCATACAATGATGGAAAGAACTGTGTGTTGTCCTTGTTAATGCAGACAGAGAAAAGCTTAAACTTTTCTTGATCATAGCCTCAATTTTGTCCCGCTCATTGAATATAGTTGTGGAGAGTCCCTGTAATCCTAGATTCAGATCATTCAGACAAGAAAAAACATCACCCAGGCAGGCCAGTCGTGTGAGAAACTCATCATCATGCAAACTGTCAGACAAGTTCAAATTATGGTCAGTAAAGAAAACTTTAAGCTTGTCTCTCAATTTAAAAAAACGTGTCAATACTTTGCCCCTTGATAACTAGCGCACTTCTGTATGTTGTAAAAGCCTTACATGGTCGCAGCCCATATCATTGCATAGTGCAGAAAATACACAAGAGTTCAGGGGCCTTGCTTTAACGAAGTTAACCATTTTCACTGTAGTGTCCAAAATGTCTTTCAAGCTGTCAGGTATTCCTTTGGCAGCAAGAGCCTCTCGGTGGATGTTGCAGTGTACCCAAGTGGCGTTAGGAGCAACTGCTTGCATGCACGTCACCACTCCACTGTCTCCCTGCTCCAACAGTATAGCTACCAACACATCTTGACCACCAAAGTCCATTTGATGTCACAAAGCTGTCCAGTACATAAAAAATATCCTCTCCTGTTGTCCTGGTTTCCAGTGGTTTGCAGAAGAGGATGTCTTCCTTAATTGACCCCCACAATAGTATGGGGCTTGCCTGTCCTAGCCACTCAGTAGCTCACCACATAAGACGCTTCTAGCCCCTCTTAATGGTATCTGTTGCTTTTATACATGTCTTGCTACTCGGAAGTCGTCTTAATTCTTACTCCAAAAACCCCTGTGGCTTATTTTTCAAGAGTGAAGGTTTCATCTAGTTGTGAGATAGTATTTTTGCACATATAACACACTGTGGATGAGGAAAGGCACTACTCCCAATATAAGGGAACCCCAAATCAATGTAGTTCTCATCATATTTGCGACTCTTTGATGGTCCAATGTCCCTGTCTGTTGTTCGGTGCTTTCCCAGGTAAGGGGCCAGTAGCTCTTCGGCTGCATCAGATTCACAGCTGTCAGTGTCCATGCTAGCTGGGCTAACAACAAATGTAGAATTACTGATGCTAGCATTGGATGTGCTTGTGGAAGCAGAACAACTTGTGTCGTCGACAGGTGCAGGTGTAGTACTGCTGGTAGTAGCAGTACTACCAGTAGAGCTGGAATGTGTCTCTATGGACATGGGCATTACTTTTTTTAAACCAATTTTCAAGCAAACGGAATTGAGCAGCAGCTACGTTTGGCTACATGCGGACCGTTAGTGGAATTCCCGCGAGAGAGTAAAGATTAATGTGGTTGGATGTTAATTATTTGACTAGGCTACCTGTAATTGACATTGTGTTGTTATTTAGCTGAACACTATATTATTTTGTATTTTTTTGGCAGTGAAACGAGGCTACCAAAATGTATAGCCCTGTTGGAAAAAATAAATGGACTGTCTGAAAATGTGAATCACATTTTTATTTGGCACCCCCCTGAACGCATTGTGCGTTTGGGAATACCTGGATCAGAGGAACGGAGAGATATCAGACAGTGATGATCCCAATCCATATTCAGCTGAAAACTGATTGAAAACCTGACTTTGGAAAGAGTGTTTATTGCTTGCATTTATTGATTGATCTATTGATTAATCCTACTAATACTCAACTGTTACACGAACTGGTAACAAGATTCACTTTTTAATCAATACCTGCACTATGGTTACCATGTACCTAGTCCTATAATGAATTTGTGAATAGACCGTTTTAGACCACTTTCTACAGAGTGTGAACGTTTTAGTAAATTATTCGATTTCTTTTCATGGTTTTTACCATGAACCCTCCCACCCCATCCTCTCTTCTTTGCCGCAGGAGGTGAGTGACACAGAAATCATGGAGTTGGTCCACAGTTCGTTGGGCCGGATGACCGTCATACGTCAGATCTTCCCTCTGTGGAGAGACACCAACATCCGGTGCATGAGGAACAACCATCGCATCTCCTCCCTGCTCTGTGACCCCCAGGAGGGCTACCTGCAGTCCCTGGAGGTCAGTGTGACTGGGATTACTTTATTAATCACCGTCAGCCACACCATATATCCACACCATCAGTGTAGTCCACAGAGTACTTTGTCATTCACCCAACATCACCCCACGTACTGACGAAACATGACCATGACCAAAACAATAGTGAAGGGCGACCAGAGCGAGTTGCCCGTCAGCGCCATCACAACATTGAACGCTGTCATCATTCTAACACGGTGTCATTTCCTTCAATGTTAAAACCCTCAGTCTGTCACCATCACCAGATTACACAGGGCTGCACAGCCACACAGATTTCCAACATTAGAAATGTCTTAGAAATGTTCTCTGTATTCCATCTAGTGTGCAGTGACCGTGACTTACTATGCAGGCTCCATAGCTAGTGTAGAACACTGTTTAGGACAGATGCCCCCCCCCCCGCCCCCCCCCCCGCCCCCCCCCCCGCCCCAACAAAAAAACAACATGGTTCTCAGTTGCATTTCCTAATTAGGAGAACTGAAGACCAAATAATTTGTCAGAGAAGAAATGCACAGGTGTCAAATCATTATCATGTAAAGTACACCAGACTTGCTTTCTTAGGATTCATCAAGTGGTGCATTAAACCATCATAAAGCTTCAATGATAACAAATCCTTTAGGTATGGTAAGTGTGTTTATGCTTGAGCAGCCTTCGTTTCAGAGCCACAGGGGACAAATATAGATTGCAAATTCAATTGAATTATCTATATTGTAACTTTTTACAATTGTGACCATTTTGTGAACTCTATTTTCCACTGTCACATTCATTTGAACTCAGAAGGTGTGTTTGTTCTATACCCAATATGATCATTTGGATTGAATGTCCCATTAAATCCTCTGTAATGAGGACGAGAGTACTACATTTACTGAACTGATGACAGGTTGAGCAATGATAGAGGAGCAGAGTTCAAATCAAATCAAAGATTATTAGTCACGTGCGCCGAATACAATGGACCAATGAAATGCTTACTTACAGGCTCTAACCAACAGTGAAATGCTTACTTACAAGCTCTAACCAACAGTGCAAATTCTAAGTTAAAAAAAATATATTAGGTGAACAATAGATAAACAAAAGTAAAAAAGACAGGGAGGCTATATACAGTAGCAAGGCTACATTTGAAAACCTGTTCAGGAGTCTTGTGGATTGGGGGTAAAAGCTGTTGAAAAGCCTTTTGGTCCTAGACTTGGCGCTCCGGTACCGCTTGCCATGCAGTAGTAGAGAGAACAGTCTGTGACTGGGGTGCCTGAGGAATGGTGGCATTCAGCAAATATCTCTCATGTTGTTACTGTTGTACCCTGCCATTCATACATGCCATTGTTGGTGTCCCTCATATCGAAAGCATGCTGTGGACTCAGGCATCCATTGCGCCTATTTGTATACCAACTGAAAATTCCAGGGAACGTGTTTGGGCTCGTCTTTGTCCAGTGTTCCTTCAATAAATCACAATCAAAATGTCCTACAGACAAGTTAGAAAAGCTGGACCACAAATGCTCTGTGGCATTTCAACAGACATGTATTTTTCTATCATAAAAAAACGTGGTGGTCTTTCATATCTCTTGTCTGTAACATAAAAGCTGTCGTTGCAGTGTCAGACCGGGTGTGTTCTGCTCCCCAGGTGAATAGCACCATGGGTCTGTCTCTCCCTTTCATTCTGTGGCCATGCTGGGAAAAGTGTATATTCCCTACTGAGAACTTAATTTCCCCAAAACCTCACAGGGGCAGTGGCAGAGAGGAGCCGCTTTTATGCTGGTCTTGTCAACCTTCACACGGTTCAACAAGTACTTTTGAGTATCTCGTTTTGGGAGTTTTTCCCTGCAAAGTCTCAAACTAGGATAATAGTTGCGTGTCACTGCTGATTCTGCTCAACACCTGTCATAGAATATATTTTGATGTGTTGTTTCTCACCAGGTCTCCAGCTTGTACCTGTATGACAGTGTGCTGATGTTGGCCAATGCTTTCTACAGTAAGCTGGAGGACAGGAAGTGGCATAGCATGGCCAGTCTGAACTGCATGAGGAAGTCCACCAAGCCTTGGAATGGAGGCTGGTCTATGCTGGACACCATCCAGAAGGTAGGGCACCACACGACATTGCAGACTAAGTCATATTACATAGAAATGGATTCCTTTCGTTCTCATGTTGCATTCTTCTCACATGAATCTAAGCTCTTTGAAAACAGATATACAAGCAGAATGATTCCGTCTTTTGAGTTTATCCAAATTAACAAAATACTGGAACAAAATATACTTGGTTACATCAATTTAGAGGCTGTGATTTAAAACTTCCTAAAATGAATAATTTATAAATGAACAAAAGTGTTTTCATGAAAATGTAAAAAAAAAGTCAACCACTTATTGTAATAATAATGGTTCTCTTTTGAAGTCATGATGACTAATCACAATTTCACTCAACCACTCACTTCCAATTTAGTCATTTAGCAGGAGCTCTTATCCAGAGCGACTTACAGTAGTGGGGGCATTCATTTGTTTGTACTGGTCCCCCATGGGAATTGAACCCACCTCCCTGGCATTGCAAGCACCATCAAATCAAATCAAATGTTATTTGTCACATGCGCCTAATAGAACAGGTACTGTGAAAACTGTTAAGAAGCCTTTTGGAACTAGACTTGGCGCTCCGGTTCCACTTGCTGTGCGGTAGCAGAGAGAACAGTCTATGACTAGGGTGGCTGGAGTCTTTCGGAATTTTTAGGGACTTCCTCTGACACCGCCTGGTATAGAGGTCCTGGATGGCAAGAAGCTTGACACCAGTGATGTACTGGGCCGTTCGTACTACCTCTGTAGTGCCTTGCGGTCGGAGGCCGAGCAGTTGCGATACCAAGTGGCGATACAGTAAAATACAGTACATTTGATTTTTGATTGTTTGATTAGAGACCACTTAAAATATCCTTGTTATTATGTTGTTGCCATAGAGACGGATCACCGGGCTCACAGGAATGATGGACTTCCGTGCAGGAGGTTCCAACTCCCACGTCCAGTTTGAGATCCTGGGGACCAGCTACAGTGAGACGTTTGGTAAAGATGTCAAACGGGTGAGTCAATATTGAACAACGCAAATGGACATCCCGTTTCACTCGCAGTTTGTTTGTCATATTGATACGTTTTGTTTCGTGTCATGAAAGAAAATACGCAATCAGTGCCTTCAGAAAGTTTCCACACCGCTTGACTTCTTACACATTTTGTTGTGTTTTATAGCCGGAATTAAAAATGTATTCAATTAAGATTGTTGGTCACTGGCATAGACACAATACACCATAATGGCAAAGTGGAATTATGTTTTTCAAATGTTTTACAAATGAATTACAAATGAAAAGTTGAAGTGTCTTGAGTCAATAAGTATTCAACCCCTTTGTTATGGCAAGCCTAAATAAGTTCAGGAGTAAAAATTGCTTAACAGGTCACATAATAAGTTGCATGGACTCACTCTGTGTGCAATAATAGTGTTTAACATAATTTTTGAATGACTACCTCTTCTATGTACCCCACACATACAATTACCTGTAAGGTTCCTCAGTCGAGCAGTGAATTTCAAACACAGATTCCAAGAAGACAGTGAATGTTCCTGAGTGGCCAAGTTACAGTTTTGACTTAAATCTGGTATAAAAACTATGGAAAGACCTGAAAATGACTGTCAAGCAATGATCAACAACCAATTTGACAGAGCTTGAATAATTTAGAAAAGAATAATGGGAAACATCCAGGTGAGACTTACCCAGAAAGACTCACAGCTGTAATCACTACCAAAGGTGCTTCTACAAAGTATTGACTCAGGGTTGTGAGTACTTATGTAAATGAGATATTTATGGATTTCATTTTCAATAGAATTTTGAATCCAGCCTGTAACAGCAAAATGTGGAAGAAGGCAAGGGGTATGAATGTAGTTGTCAAGTGTCAAGAGGAAGAGTGCCCTCTACTGGATATCTCCATCAGGCAATAGAGTGGAGCTGAGACCAAGACAACGATACCAGCTTAAAGAGATACATACTATGTTCTGCAGATACAGTGTAGTGCAGTGTTTCAATAGCTATCACAGATTTACTTCTGATACTCATTAGTGGGTCAGTATCTCAATTGGAAGAGCCACAAGAGGAAATTAGACAACATTCATTTGGAGACCAAACGTCAAGGTGTGTGTGTGTGTGTGTGTGTTGTGTGTGTGTAGCGAGCTCTTTCTGAATATATTTGTCAATCCCATGGTTACCTTTGTGTCTCTTAACTGGGATAAAACGATGGGACGGTGTGCGAAAACGAACTAACCCTAACCAGAAAATTGTATGCTTTGTTTGTGTGTACTGTGAGAGTTGTTTGCTGTTGGTTCAGTCATAAAATTACTGCAGAATAAAGAGGAAATTAGTTTACTGGCAATCTATGTGGAGCAGGGAGAGACTGGGCGCTGTAATGAAGATTTAATCACTAGACTACCTAACTGGAGTTATGAAGCCAATTCATCATAATATGGCCATTAGCAAATGCGGAAATCACACACACTCACGCTCACACACACACACACACACACACACACACACACACACACACACACACACACACACACACACACACACACACACACACACACACACACAGTATAGGTAAAAAATGTATACGTATATTTCTATTTAATGCACTTTTGAGATTATTCTGTAGAATGAAATGCGCTTTGCAAATGTAATCAATTATTATTATTATTATTGTTACATGCATACTACACACATGGTCAGATGAGGACACTACCTGTGCTGAAAAACAGGTGCAGACACATAAGAGACAGCATGCAGAGAACACACAAACACTGGAACACTGGTTTCTTGAAATCATTAGAGGCAGGGCACGGGAGGGTCAGCTAATGGTATGCCAGATGCATTCAGTGTTGTTGTTCATTATCAGTATACCTGTCTGCCTTCCTCTAGCAGCATGACCATTTACTGGGGACAAAAGACACAAACACAAGTAGCTCTCCTCTTTCCCCTTTAATGGCCTGTTCATATGTTCCTGGGGCCTCATTTGTCAATCATGCGTAGGCAATCATTTGTACGTAAAACATGCGTAGAATAATTTCCATGCAAAGTGTGAGATTTATGAATATGAACGTTTGCATGAGAGTGTGCATAAATGCATGCACAGCCATGACCATACGCACTCACAGTGCAAAGTGGTGGAATAGGGGAATGGCTTGTCAAGCGTAGGATGGGGTAAATACAGTGCATACGGAAATTATTCAGACCCCTTGACTTTTTCCAAATGTTGTTTCGTTACTCTCTCATTCTAAAATGGATCAAATACAATACCCCATAATGACAAAGCGAAAACAAGTTTTTAGAAATGTTTGCAAATGTATTAAAAAAATATTTATATTATTATTTACGTAAGTATTCAGTCCCTTTGCTATGAGACTCTAAATTTGGCGTATGTGTATCCTGTTTCCATTGATCATCCTTGAGATGTTTCTACAACTTGATTGGGGTCCACCTGTGGTAAATCCAATTGATTGGACATAATATAGAAAGACACACAGACTTGAACCCGATCATACATCTCTGGAGAGACCTGAAAATAGCTGTGCAGCGACACCCATCCAACCTGACAGAGCTTGAGAGGATCTGCAGAGAAGAATGGGAGATACTCTCCAAATACAGGTGTGCCAAGCTTGTAGCGTCATACCCAGGAGGACTTGACGCTGTAATCGCTGCCAAAGTGCTTCAATAAAGTACTGAGTGAAGGGTCTGAATACTTATGTAAATGTGATATTTCAGTTTTGTATTTTTAGTACATTTGTAAAAATGTCTAAAAAACTGTTTTTGCTTTTGTTATTATGTGGTATTGTGTGTAGATTTATGAGGGGAAAAAAAACGATTTAATCAATTTTAGAATAAGGCTGTAACATAACAAAATGTGGAAAAAGTCTGAATACTTTTCAAATGCACTGTATATATTGAAAATGTAAAGAGTAAAAATGTAAAAATATTTTAAATTCATTGTATTTCCATTGTGAATTCATACAACATACCTTGACAGTCATATCATTTGACCACATCAGTGTATTTCTTACAATAATAATCCATATAAAGTACAGTATTTGTTAAATTAGATGCACATGTGAAAGTGAAACACCACCATAAAAGACTGAGATAATGGGATATCGAACGAGAGGCTGATCTTGCTCTGTTGGAAGATTTGGCACACTCTGCATTTCACAGAGA
The DNA here is from genome assembly GCF_057628025.1 of Oncorhynchus mykiss. Classification (NCBI taxonomy): domain Eukaryota; kingdom Metazoa; phylum Chordata; class Actinopteri; order Salmoniformes; family Salmonidae; genus Oncorhynchus; species Oncorhynchus mykiss. The sequence goes on from NC_143022.1 coordinate 79,378,229, forward strand.
GAGGGTTTTTAGAGACAGGTGAGACTTTTTTTGCAGAAAGTATAGATTGGCTCATCAGATATTGCTTCCCAAAACCAATCTAATTGGATTTTTGCGAGGGTTTAAGACCTACTTTAAAAAGGCAAGCACATGCCATTCCGGTGCACATCCAAGTGATCTCCACCCTCAGGTTTTTGGCAACGGGCACTTTTTAGCGGGGGTTTGCCGGTCGGCATCTCACAGCCCTCGATTAGCCAATGTTTTGGATGCAATCATCGGAAAAAGGAACTGTAAATTACCACACACCATCGCACAACAGGTTGAAGTCCAGAGGAGTTTCTTTGCCATCCAAATATGAACGGAGCAATAGACGACACAAACATCACCATAAGAGCACCATCCCAAAACGAGTTCAACAGAACAGGCCACTCTTAATGTGCAGGTGATAGGTTATGTGATGCGCAAAAGATTGCAAATGGCGCTGTTGAACGTGGTGGCAATGTGGCCAAGTGGTACTTTTTTTGTTTGCGACTTTGTATTTCATCGTAAGGCATTGTATATTCCCCACATGGTTTAAAGGGAGGATTTATAGCATAAATTATTCATTAGGGGTGTTTCGAAATGCAAATAGCCAAGGTTGCGCACAGAGCATCAAGGCTGAGAACAATTGGTATTTAACAATGGTTATCTCTTGCTGGTGTGGGTGTGACGCTCACAGGAATGTTTGATACGAAATTCTAAATTCCATTCACAAGTAGTATTTTAAAATAGTTTCTACACAATATTGGTAAAGAGGCCCCTGGTGATGAGTGTGGGACTGATTCAGCTTTCTCATGTCGGACATCACAAACGACAGTCTCACTTTGGAAAATAATATTGAGTAGGATCTAAGGACATTATCATGTTACTTTTCTGGTCCTCTGGGTTACCTCTCCTACATCATCATGTATCTGCATTCAGTCCATTGTTTCAATGACCTGATGCCTCTCAGTTGAAGTAACTATTGGGGTCTGAACCAAATGAAGAGTGAAATACTATTTCCTAGTTGCTATATGTACACTTAGTTTCTTGGTTCAGTCAGCAGATTTAGTTAATGAGTTCCTACTCATGTTTCTCATTTAAAAAGCTATTCATTTGTCTGTTATTCCTCCTGAATACATATCGTACACAGATAGAAATAGACAGGAAGAGAAACAGATGAAAAGAGAGAGTGAGTGTAAGAGAAAGAAGTCCCTTAGGTAACATAGGACTTCCATCCTAGCCATATGCCATGACCCTCATTGGCTCTTCTCTGAGCGATGTAATCTTCGCAGGGAAGTCGACAGGTAATCTCTCTTTTACCACCCTCTCTTTCTCTCTCTCGCATTCCTTCCCTCTCTTATTCTCTATTACCATCTAACGCAGAGATAGAATAGTGGAAGCTCGTGGGAGGCTAGAATGACAGACAGACACCACATCTGCCTGTCTCTGCTTTGGAGCTCTTTAAAATGTAATTTTATACGCTAAGATTGTTTATCATATATTCCAGGGGGAGTGGGGTAAAGCTTCAGACCCCGCCCCATCGTTTTATCCCAGTTAAGGGACACAAAGGTAACCATGGGACTAAAAATATTCAGAAAGACCTCTCTACGCACACACACACACTGCATGGCAGACTACGAGGGAGTAAGAATTTTGTGGCAAATTAGGATCTTGGTGGTGTGATGGGGATGTCGATATGTAAACATCAGGCTTTTGGTGCGGATGGTGGAAATAGCTCAAACAAGGCAAACTGTTTTAATGAGGCCTTTTGGAGGGGACTGTGAAAATGAACAGTATATTCCCTTGCCAACGTGGAACTGATGCTGAAGATCATTATGTAATTTTGAGTGTAAGGTGTTTTGACATCCTTTGCATAGTTCAGTGTTGTGGAGTTCTGTTATGGATAGTTATAAACTAGATAAGCCTGCAGTTACCATATCAGTGTCAATAGCTGTCATAGACTATAGTCGTCACAGCACCATTTCCTTTCCAAGAAGGAGAACATTACAAAATCATTAGTAATTTATTCATTTGTGTTTCTCTACCTTTCTCAATTCAAAAGGCAATGGCACATCTGAGTAACCTTCGTTGCAGGTGCATGGTAACAGTTGAATAAGATGAGAAAAAATAAGAAACCCGCACACTACTCTTGCTAGTATCACTGCTCTTCATTAAGTTTTACGTATCGGCCTCAAGGCCTTCGTCAGAGCTTTTCTTGAAATACAATCCTATATGGAGAAAAATCATGCTAGGTCAAAGTGTAACGGTCTTCGTCTTCATCGGATGAGGAGTAGGATGGATCGGACCAAAACGCAGCGTGGTAAGTGTCCATGATTATTTATATTCACAGAACACGAAAATACAAAATAACAAAGTGAATGTAAGAAATGAAAATCAAAACAGTCCTGAAAGGTGAAAACACAAAACAGGAAACAACTACCTACAAACACCAGGTGGGAAAAGGGTACTAAAGTATGGTTCTCAATCAGAGACAGGATACCCTGGGCCGAAACGGCCCCCCCGGAGACCAAACACGCTGGGCTGGCACGATCCGCCCTGGCTGGATGCCTACTCTCGCATGGCACTTGCGGGGGGCTAGCCTATAGCACTCCGGGCTATGAGCGTGCACTGGTTACACCGTGCGCTTCACCGCATAACACGGTGCCTGACCAGTACTATGCTGCTTCCGGTAAGCACGGGGAGTTGGCTCAGGTCTATCGCCTGACTCCGCCAATCTCCCCATGTGCCCCCCCATTTTTTTGGGGGGGGGGGGGGGGCTGCCTCTCGTACCTGCTGCGCCGCCTTACCTCATATCGCCGCCTCTCCGCCTCCAGTTCAGCTTTCGGGCGGCGATATTCCCCAGGCCTGACTCGAGGGTCCCTTACCGTCCAATATCTCCTCCCATGTCCATGAGTCCATCATCCTCTGCTCCTCCTTACCACGCTGCTTGGTCCGTTGATGGTGGGTAGTTCTGTAAGATCTTCGTCTTCATTGGATGAGGAGTAGGAAGGATCGGACCAAAACGCAGCGTGGTAAGTGTCCATGATTATTTATATTCACAGAACACGAAAATACAAAATAACAAAGTGAATGTAAGAAATGAAAATCGAAACAGTCCTGAAAGGTGAAAACACAAAACAGGAAACAACTACCCACAAACACCAGGTGGGAAAAGGCTACCTAAGTATGGTTCTCAATCAGAGACAACGATAGACAGCTGCCTCTGATTGGGAACCATACCAGGCCAAACACATAAAAAAGAAAACATAGAAAAACAACATAGAATGCCCACCCCAACTCACGCCCCGACCAAACCAAAATAGAGACATAAAAAAGGAACTAAGGTCAGAGCGTGACACAAAGTTAGTCATTTTGTGTTGATCTCTGCACTAAGACACATGCGGGCATGCAAGTGCACTCTAAATGTATTGTAAAGTGTTACAAATAAACAAATCTATTGAAAATCGTTTTAGACAATACAGTACATCTTGTAGCGTTCTTATCTCCTTCATGTGTTATCTGCATGTCACAAAGGACATGGCTGTGTTATTTTGTATGACCTTTGTATGCGGAGCTTTGTGTAGTAGAAGTGTTTAGTAAAGGGCCTGGAGAGAGTTCTCTGTGGTACCCAGAGGACCTGCCCACTCATGGGGAAAATAGCCTCATGTGAAGCAGGGAGAAAGCAGTGACATTTAGCGTGCACACACACACACACACACACACACACACACACACACACACACACACACACACACACACACACACACACACACACACACACACACACACACACACACACACACACACACACACACACACACACGCGCGCACACACACACAAGCACACACACACAAGCACACACACAAGGACCAAATGAATACGGACGTGTTAGACTAGATTGTAATAGACATTGACCAGGTGCAAAGACAAGCTAATCTTCATCATCATACTTTTTAATTTTATTTTTTACAATTATTTCACTTTTATTTAACCAGGGAGGCCAGTTGAGAACAAGTTCTCATTTTCAACTGCGACCTGGCCAAGCAAAGCAGTGCAACAAAACAACAACACAGAGTTACAAATAAACAAACGTACAGTCAATAACACAATAGAAAAAATCTATGTACAGTGTGTGCAAATGTAGGAGAGTAGGGATGTAAGGCAATAAATAAGCCATAGAGGCAAAATAATTACAATTTAGCATTAACAATGGAGTGATATATGTGCAGATGATGATGTGCAAGTAGAGATACTGGGGTGCAAAAGAACAAGAAGATAAATAACAATATGAGGATGAGGTAGTTGGGTGTGATTGGCTGTGTACAGGTACAGTGATCGGTAAGCTGCTCTGACAGCTGATGCTTAAAGTTAGAGTTTAGAAGACAACCGAATGTTGCTATCTGGCATGTAGCTTAGCGATTATGAGAGTTAGGCCAATCAAATCAAATCAAATTTATTTATATAGCCCTTCGTACATCAGCTGATATCTCAAAGTGCTGTACAGAAACCCAGCCTAAAACCCCAAACAGCAAGCAATGCAGGTGTAGAAGCACGGTGGCTAGGAAAAACTCCCTAGAAAGGCCAAAACCTAGGAAGAAACCTAGAGAGGAACCAGGCTATGTGGGGTGGCCAGTCCTCTTCTGGCTGTGCCGGGTGGAGATTATAACAGAACATGGCCAAGATGTTCAAATGTTCATAAATGACCAGCATGGTCGAATAATAATAAGGCAGAACAGTTGAAACTGGAGCAGCAGCACGGTCAGGTGGACTGGGGACAGCAAGGAGTCATCATGTCAGGTATTCCTGGGGCATGGTCCTAGGGCTCAGGTCCTCCGTGAGAGAGAAAGAAAGAGAGAATTAGAGAGAGCATATGTGGGATGGCCAGTCCTCTTCTGGCTGTGCCGGGTGGAGAGAGAATGAGAGAATTAGAGAACGCACACTTAGATTCACACAGGACACAGAATAGGACAGGAGAAGTACTCCAGATATAACAAACTGACCCTAGCCCCCCGACACATAAACTACTGCAGCATAAATACTGGAGGCTGAGACAGGAGGGGTCAGGAGACACTGTGGCCCCATCCAAGGACACCCCCGGACAGGGCCAAACAGGAAGGAAAACCATCCCTGAGCCAACTAGGTGGAAAATCTGTTGATGTGCCCCCGAGCAAGGCACTTAACCCTAATTGCTCCTATATGTCTCTCTGGATAATGACTAAAATGTCTAATATCCCACCCACACACCAAATGAATTCCCCATAGAAACACAGAAAGATCATTACACTGTCTTTGGAAGTCAGAGAACCAATCAGACTTTCTTTGTACAGTGATTAAGTATGAGTAAGAGAGTCCCCTGTTTTGCAACATAATCTGAAGGTCTTCAAGAAGAAGCAGAGGCTGGACCATGAGAACGGAGTTTTGAGGGATAAAGGAACATCAGATCATCACTATCCTGTTGTCTGTATTTTCTATTTGGACATACAGTAGTGTTTGTACACTCACAGAGTATGTTCTGTCCTGAATGTATTGACATTGATCGCTAGATGTTTCTGTTTAGGCTTACATTGGCGGTAAATGATAGACAAAGGCTTCTCACAGAATCCACATTATTGGCATTGATCCTGCTTTGTACACTGCACAGTAGGCATATATAAACAAATGTGTTTACCCAAAGTATACTTTCATTGAAACATTCTTACCATGCTTTCCACAACCACTGATACAGTATACAGTGCCTTCGGGAAGTATTCAGACCAATGGACTTTTTCCACATTTTGTTACGTTACAACATTATTAAAAAAACTAATCTCAGCAATCTTCACACAATATCCCATAATGACAAAGTAAAAACAGGTTTTAAGAATTTTTGCAAATTTATTACAAATAAAAAACAGATACCTTATTTACATAAGTATTCAGACCTTTTGCTATGAGACTCGAAATCCAGCTCAGGTGCATCCTGTTACCATTGATCATCCTTGAGATGTTTCTATAAGTTGATTAGTCCACCTGTGGTAACATAAATTGATTGGAACTTGATTTGGAAAGGCACACACCTCTCTATATAAAGTTCCACAGTTGACAGTGTATGTCAGAGAAAAACCAAGCCATGAGGTCGAAGGAATTGTCTGTAGAGTGTTTTGTCTGAGACAGGTTTGTGTCGAGGCACAGGGAAGAGTACCAAAAATGTTGGCAGCATTGAAGGTCCCCAAGAACACAGTAGCCTCCATAATTCTTAGATGGAAGAAGTTTGCAACCACCAAGACTCTTCCTGAGCAATAGGGGGAGATGGGGGTTGGTCAGGGTGGTGACGGAGAACCCGATTGGGGATAGGAGAATCTTCCAGAAGGACAACCATCTCTGCAGCACTCCACAGAAGCCACTCCTCAGTAAAAGGCACATGACAGCCTGCTTGGAGTTTGCCAAAAGGCACCTAAAGACTCCCAGACAATAACAAACCAGATTCTCTGGTCTGATGAAACCAAGATTGAACTCTTTGGCCTGAATGCCAAGTGTCATGTCTGTAGGAAACCTGGCATCATCCCTATGGTGAAGCATGTTGGTGGCAGCATCATGCTGTGGGGATGTTTTTCAGAGGAAGAGACTGGGAGACTAGTCAGGATCGAGGCAAAGATGAACAGAGCAAAGTACAGAGAGGTCCTTGATGAAAACCTGCTCCAGAGCACTCAGGACCTCAGACTGGGACGAAGGTTCAACTTCCAACAGGACAACGACCCTAAACACACAGCCAAGACAAGTCTCTGCATGTCCTTGAGTGGCCCAGCCAGAGCCCGGACTTGAACCCGATTGAACATCTCTGGAGAGACCTGAAAATAGCTGTGCAGGGACTCTCCCCATCCAACCTGACAGAGCTTGGGATGATCTGCAGAGAAGAATGGGAGAAACTTCCCATATACAGGTGTGCCAAGCTTGTAGCATCATACCCAAGAAGACTGTAGGCTGTAATCGCTGCCAAAGGTGCTTCAACAAAGTACTGAGTAAAGGTTATGAATGCTTATGTAAATGTGATATTTCAGTTTCTTATTTTTAATAAATTAGCAAACATTTCTAAAAACCCGTTTTTGCTTTGTCATTATGGGGGTATTGTGTATAGATTGATGATTTTAAAAAATGATTTAGAACAAGTCTGTAACCTAAGAAAATGTGGAAAAAGTCAAGGGGTCCGAATACTTTCCGAATGCACTGTATACACAGCATGAAAAACCTGTCTTTTCAAACTACGCAAATAGATGTTTTTTCCTTCCTCTTTTTTTCTCGCTCTTTCAAACCCAACAAATCATGTTCAATTTGAGAGAAAAAGAAACAGGGAATGAGCGAGGGAGCACTCAATATTTCATAACGCTATCAGCGTTCAAAGTTTAGAGTTGGGCTTGTGATGAAATCCCCAAGTCTTAAAATAACCCATGGCAAAGAGTTTTGATCTCCCATTCCTCTTTCTTGTTCTCCTCTCCAGGGTTACTGAAGTCCTTTGTTGTGAATGGAAGTTGTAAGGTCTCCTGCACTGGGAGGTCCACTCTGTTGCACAGGATTTTACACCATCCAGACAATAGACAACACCACAGTATACGATTGTGTGTCATATTAAAGCAGGGAAGGATCTCTTATATTGGCACAGAACAAAGACTCCCAAGGTCTTAACTGACCTTTTGTATGAATGGGTTTGTGTGAATAGTCGACTACTGGGAATAGTGCTAAAAGGGATTAACTGTGTGAAATTAAGTTTTACTGTAATGAGTTAATAAATTAATTTAAATTTCCTGGTCTGATAGAAAGTGGAAGAAAGTATGTGATTGGAACAAACCCAACAAACCAAATAAAATTTTTTATAAACATGATTTGAAACAAGCTAATAAGAAAAGTGTTTTATATTAGTTTTGAAACATTCAGCCCACCATTATTGTAATAGGCTGTAGGCAGCAGGACGGCCATGTGAGAGGGCATGCTACATATGGACTGAGCTATGCTCTGTGCAGATACAGTCCTGGTGTCTGGCCTGAGGCCAGCTCTCTTGTCCTGTCAGCTTGGTCCCTGGGCTGCTACCAAAGAGCTGTCAGTTCTTTGTCCAGCTAGCAACTGTGATTAAGAACTTAACAGTAAAGACAACTTCTACTTCCCCAGTGAGGTGCAAAGGTAGCCAGAATAGAGCGAGGGTTGATATCCGTGAGGGGATTGGGATTCGGTGAGGTGATTAAAACCAATGGGATGTGTGTTATCTGCTTTCATTGGCTGTCATTCTGTCAAACTGACATTCACGTCGTTGTATTAGTTGCATCATACATTGAGTTGCACTAGCTGAAGCACATTGAAGGACAAGGATTTGTTTCCGTCAAATATTTGAGAAATAACTTTTCACACAGTAGATGTTGTATTTTTTTCTCAGATGAACATAATAATGTTTCTGTTTTATTTGTAACCCTTGCAGTGCATTGTCGTTGGCACCACCGTCAATGGCTACATCATTATCTCCATTCCCATCATCACCACCAACTCTAGCAATCAGCATCTATTGCCATGATAAGTTGCTCAGTCCGTACTCCCTCAGTATGGTTGCAAGCTGTGCGACTGATGTAGCATTTAGATAGAGGACCCTGTTAATATGCTAGAGGCAGCTCTTGTTGCCTTGGTGACCAGCTCATCTATTTGTGTGGCCAGTTCCCTGTGCTTCTTAAAAGTGAGTGAGTCATGTGTGCCAACTACGGTGATTAGATTTGTCATCACACACCAATTTGTGTTTTCACTGAAGATAATAGATTGTTTAATTATATTCCTGACACTCCCTCTCCCTTCTCGCCTCACTTTCCCTCTCTCTCTCAGTTGGCAACTTGGGACTCAACTCGTGGGCTAAACGGTAGTCTAAAGGAGAGTCGGATAGAAAACGGCATGCAAGGAGTGACGGTCAAAGTGGTAACATTACTGGTAAGTGCCTTCTCCCTACCAACTCACTGCCATCTCCCTACCAACTCACTGCCAACTCAATGCCATCTCACTACCAACTCACTGCCAACTCAATGCCATCTCACTACCAACTCAATACCAACTGTCGACCTTGATGCTATACTCCGCCTGGTCACTATGTCATTTCTTGTGTAGTGGGATTAGGACATAATGTGAGGTCTTCTTCTCCATCTGGCTCTGTAGATCTTACGAAAAGGCCGGCCCTAGCCCTTTGAGGGCCCAAAGCAACATTTTAGTGGCCAAAAATTGTCATCTTGACTTATTTGCACTTTTATAGCTAATTTCCTGCAGTTATTCTACTAATTTTGCAATGATTTATGCCATGGTAATTTGATATCTGAGTGAGAGTGACTAACAAAATCAATGGGGGACCTCCGGAGGTCAGGGCCCCTGGGCACGTGCCCTGCGTTTGGAATTCAACCATCATTACTACAAGTTTGTGGCAAAATCCTGCACTTCTGCACATCCTGCACTACTTTAGGAACACACGAGCTGTCAGGAAGGAGGAAATAAATATCGCTCTTCCCTCTCTGTGTAATAGCTCTCGGTTGGCGCGGCAGTTTTGACGGTGTGCGCAATTGTTTGCAGAAGTCTTATTTATTTTCGCTGCCCTTAGTTTCTGAACGTTTTAAGTCAGGTCGCCGTGTACAGCTCTACCGTGTGTTTAGAATCTGTTGGGACCGCTCTTTCCATTGATTGCATGGATCGTTAGCAACATTGATGTGGAGTTTTTATGAGACAAACTAAACTAACCAAAGTGTGTGTCAGGCGGAGGAAGGTACGAATGAAGCTTCAACACTGGACGAGCCTTCAACAGCTAAGCCCTCTCTCGCTCTCTCTATTTCTCTCTTCAGTCCTTTACACTGAAAAATGTTTTTCTCTCATTGTGCTGTGCTCCTTTTTTTCTTGTGCTGCTGTGGATCTTTTGCACAGCAGTACTTACTGTAAGGGAGGTTGCGTGTGAGTTTATAATTTTTCATAATTTTTTGAACTGTACTGATTTTTTGTGGGACTACTGAAATTTGGTTTATACAGTCATGCCCCACTCACTCCTACATTGGGAGGTAATACCGATGATTGCAAATCCCGTATGGTTGATAACTGGGTTCTTTCTGGTCAGTTGTGTCTATGAAGTTGCCTCTGAGTTGCTCTAACATTCTTATTGTATGAGGTATTATTGGTTGGTTTAACTCTGTGCTGTGACTGGTGTTCATGTGGTGTGTGTTATCCATTCTCTCCACTGGCTACCTGGCAAACAGGTAGGGCCAGTGACTGACATAACTAGAGAAAAACTGCTGATGTACAACCAAATTTCGAAATTGTGTATTCTACTAATCTAACCCTCAACAGTAAATTGAAACCCGACTGAGTTCTTAAAAACTAGCAGCCACGAGGGCCCTAAGCAGTCATTTATGTCACTTAGTGGCTAGAGCCGGCCCTGATCTAGGACATCAGTAAGACATAAACTCCAACCATACAGCTCTTCCTTAGCTGCTGGTCCAGTAACATTCTGTTCTCTCTCTTCACACAAGATTTACCTGCTCCATATTTATTCAAATAAGTTCTGCTCGGCTTCCTCTTGGCAGTGCCATTTAATCATGTCGTTTTTCCAGTCCACCCCAGCAGCTTTCCTCCTCAACTCACTTTTCCACCCATTCAGTTCAGCCCTGACATTCTATCCCATAAAGAAGAGCCATGGTTTACCGCAGTAAATTTAGAGTGGTATTTTCTGCCTGATGAAGTGTCACATATCCACAGTAATGGGTGTTACAGGTCAACAACCACCCAGAAGACGTGTTATGAAGATGAAGTTTGACTTAGAAACTGCAGCTAGTCTTCAGAAAGTTGTCACACAAAAGTCCTAAATGACAAAAATACTGTTCTACCTGTCGGTTGAACTGGACCAGTTAATGAAACTAGGCTGGCCTTTTGGCAAATGATGGGACTGTGATTTAATGCACACAGACACAACTCTGTAAAATGTACAGTAGTGTTTTAACTTTTGGCTACACAAGGATGTTGAGCCAAGTCATGTAGTTAAAGTTAAGTTGTACTTCTAAGCCCAACTGATGTTTTGTTATTTATGTTATCCAACAGGAGGATCCCTTTGTGATGGTAGCTGAGAACATCCTTGGCCAACCTAAACGCTACAAAGGCTTCTCCATCGATGTTCTGGATTCTCTGGCCAAGATTCTGGGCTTCAAGTATGAGATCTACCAGGTGGCTGATGGGAAGTATGGCTCTCCTACCTCAAATGGCTCCTGGAACGGCATGATCGGAGATCTCATCAGTAAGGTAAGTCTGTCAATCACAACTGGAGTTTGTACTATTGATCGATGGTTTGCAGTTGACTGCTCTGGGGACATCATCTTGCATATTGCTGCAGTTCTCTCAGCCCTTGGAAGCTGACTGTAGTGGAGTAGAGTCCATTAGAGTTTGGGCCTTCTTGGAAAGATACTTCACCGCACATGTTCTTCAGTGTGATGGCTCGCTTTTTTGACAGATCTGTTATGGCCAAATTATGTTTGCATCAGAGTGGGTCACTATAGTCTGGCCATCAGGCTGACAGTCAGGCTGCTCCAGACAAAGCAGTCCCACCAGTGCAGGAGGGACTTCAACTCAGCAGGCTGACAATGCTAACAGTAGGGGAGTGAGTGGGCAGGGGGGGAGTGAGTGTGCAGGGGACAATTATATCACCCAATGGAGTAGAGAATAACCAGTAGAAATAAGACTGTTGTTGGCTTTTTTACGATTGTTTGCACAATGTGCAAGTCCCTGTCCTTTCCTGTAAGTGAGCTTACTGCAGAGAATGTAGCCCAGGTGGGCTACTTTTCAGCCCTTCATGCTAACGATAATCTGCGGACAACATCACTTAATGGAGGGAGAACTTATCTTTGATTATGGCCTTGAGTTAGAGAACTAGTGTTTAACCCAACAATCCAGATATATGATTTGTGTCAAAGGGTCCCACTCTAGCGGCAGGTGTCCAAAACCATGCCATTACCAGAGTGGTGACAATGCTGTGAAATGAGGGGAAAACAGGTACACCACCACTGGACACAAGCAACATATGATAGTGTACTGTAACTCTGTCATTTGAGATTACATTTTACAATAAAGTTTTACAATAAAAGGATTTAGTTGATTGCCATGTGGAATGTCTGACCTCTAAAGGTCTGCGTTAGGGCCAGGGACCTCATTATCACAATACTTAGGTGCCAATATGATATGTATTGTGATTCTCACGCTTCTATATGTATTGTGATTCTCACACTTCTACATGTATTGTGATTCTTACACTTCTATAAGTATTGTGATTCTCACGCTTCTATATGTATTGTGATTCTCACAGTTCTATATGTATTGTGATTCTCACAGTTCTATATGTATTGTGATTCTCACAGTTCTATATGTATTGTGATTCTCACAGTTCTATATGTATTGTGATTCTCACAGTTCTATATGTATTGTGATTCTCACAGTTCTATATGTATTGTGATTCGATACTGCAATTTTTTTGGCAATTTGATGTTCCAAACGTATTGCTCACTCTATGTCTGCTGCAGAGAGATGAGAGAGAGCATGAGAAAACATGGTCTCATCAGTAGGGAAATAGAAGTGCTGAAAACATGTTGGCTCACTGTTTAAAAAGAAGATGGAGAACAAACTATAGGATGACAAATACCAGAGTTTTGACGCAGGTACAGCTGACTAGCGCTAACTAACCCTACCTATAGTATAACTTCAATAACTTCAATAATATAACCCTACCTATAGTATAACTACTATTTGCATACCACCCTGGCTTGCTTCTGAAGCTAAGCAGGGTTGGTCCTGGTCAGTTCCTGGATGGGAGATCAGATGCTGCTGGAAGTGGTGTTGGAGGGCCAGTAGGAGGCACTCTTCCTCTGGTCTAAAAAAAATATCCCAATGCCCCAGGGCAGTGATTGGGGACACTGCCCTGTGTAGGGTGTTGTCTTTCGGATGGGATGTTAAATGGGTGTCCTGACTCTCTGAGGTCATTAAAGATCCCATGGATTGGCTAAATTCCCAATCTGGCCCTCAAACCATCATGGTCACCTAATAATCCCCAGTTTACAATTGGCTCATTCATCCCCCTCCTCTCCCCTGAAACTATTCCCCAGGCCGTTGCTGCAAATGAGAACGTGTTCTCAGTCAACTTACCTGGTAAAATAACGGATAAATAAATATAGTATAACCCTACCTATAGTATAACTTCTATAGTATAACCCTACCTATAGTATAACCCTACCTATAGTATACATTCTATAGTATAACCCTACCTATAGTATAACTTCTATAGTATAACCCTACCTATAGCATAACCCTACCTATAGTCTAACTTCTATAGTATAGTCCTACCTATAGTATAACCCTACCTATAGTATAACTTCTATAGTATAACCCTACCTATAGTATAACTTCGGAGGATTTTATTTATTTATTTTTTATTTTATTTGACTTATTTTTATTTTATAACCTTACCTATAGTATAACTTCTATAGTATAACCCTACCTATAGTATAACCTTACCTATAGTATAACTTCTATAGTATAACCCTACCTATAGTATAACCTTACCTATAGTATAACTTCGGAGGATTTTTTTTATTTTTTTTTTATTTCATTTTACTTATTTTTATTTATTCATTAAATACAAATTGATACTTGGAGTCAAATATTGATATAACATCATCCAAAAAGAATATTGCGATATATATAAATGTATCAAATGTTTTCCCATCCTTTTCTGCACGGCCTTCTGTTGTGTGAAATAGAACAAGAAGTGTGAAAGAAAGAAATAACAGAGGGCAAAATCTTGTCGCTTTCATTTCAAGCCCATACAAAGAACCAACGAAAAAGCCACAACACAGACATTTTACAGTGTTATTACATCCACATTTTTCGGTGACTTTGGCCTCAAGATAAAATTAAATGGCAGACATCAACAAACAGATTATTATCTCTGAACCAACATCTTAAATGTCATGGCTGTAACTGATGTATCTCTCTATCTATCCACAGCGAGCAGACTTGGCAGTGTCAGCCATCACCATAACTCCAGAGAGGGAGAGCGTGGTGGACTTTAGCAAGCGCTACCTGGACTACTCCGTGGGGATTCTGATGAGGAAGTCAGAGGAGAAGATCAATATTTTCTCTCTCCTGGCGCCCTTTGACCTGGCTGTTTGGGCGTGCATCGCAGCCGCCATCCCCGTGGTTGGGGTCATGATCTTCATCCTGAGGCGCGTCCAGTCAGTCCGCTCCCAGAATCCCCCAGGGGGACACCAGGCCACCTCTGTGTCCACCTCCCTCCAGAGCGCCATCTGGATTGTCTACGGAGCCTTTGTACAACAAGGTGAGCTTGGTAATGGGGCATCAAAAGAAAATAAATAGGGTACACCAGCATCTTGTGAAATGAAATGCTTACTTGTTACCATATCACCAACCACAAGACAGCGACTTTTTACCATTGTGGTTCCTCAGTCCGTTGGCAGCAATATGACACCAACATAGATAGATCCATAGATGGCTAGATGTGTATATATATTCAGAACCTGTCAAAAGTTTGGACACACCTACTCATTCCAGGGTTTTTCTTAATATTTTACATTTTTCTACATTGTAGAATAATAGTGAAGACGTCAAAACTATGGAATAACACATATGGAATCATGTAGTAACCAAAAAAAGTGTTAAACAAATGAAAATCTATTTTATTTTAGAGATTCTTTAAAGTAGCCACGCTTTGCCTTGATGACAGCTTTGCACACTCTTGGCATTCTCTCAACCAGCTTCATGAGGTAGTCACCTGGAATGCATTTCAATTAACAGGTGTGCCTTCTTAAAAGTTAATGTATGCATTAGTTTTGTTGTGACAAGGTAGGTGTGGTATACAGGAGATAGCCTTATTTGGTAAAAGACCAAGTCCATGTTATGGCAAGAACAGCTCAAACAAACAAAGAAAAATGACAGTCCATCATTACTTTTAGACATGAAGGTCAGTCAATCCGGAAAATTTCAAGAACTTTGAAAGTTTCATCAAGTGCAGTCTCAAAAACCATCAAGCACTATGATGAAACTGGCTCTCATGAGGACCGCCACAGGAAAGGAAGACCCAGAGTTACCTCTGCTGCAGAGGATAACTTCCTTAGAGTTACCAGCCTCAGAAATTGCAGCTCAAATAAATGCTTCACAGAGATCAAGTAACAGACACATCTCAACATCAACATCTCAACATCAACTGTGCAGAGGAGACTGCTGAATCAAACCTTTATGGTCAAATTGTTGCAAAGAAACCACTACTAAAGGACACCAATAATAAGAAGAGACTTGCTTGGTCCAAGAATCATGAGCAATGGACATTAGACCGGTGGAAATGTGTCCTTTGGACTGATGAGTCCAAAATTGAGATTTTTGATTTGCAGAGTATGTGAACGGATGATCTCCGCATGTGTGGTTCCCACCGTGAAGCATGGAGGAGGAGGTGTGATGGTGTGGGGGTGCTTTGCTGGTGACACTGTCTGTGATTTATTTAGAATTCAAGGCACACTTAATCAGCATGACTATCACAGCTTTCTGCAGCGGTACACCATCCCATTTGGTTTGCGCTTAGTGGGACTATCATTTGTTTTTCAACTGGACAATGAACCAACACACCTCCAGGCTGTGTAAGGGCTATTTGACTAAGAAGAAGAGTGATGGATTGCTGCATCAGATGACCTGGCCTCCACAATCCCCCACCCTCAACCCAATTGAGATGGTTTGGGATGAGTTGGACCACAGAGTGAAGGAAAAGCAGCCAACAGGTGCTCAGCGTATGTGGGAACTCCTTCAAGACTGTTGGAAAAGCATTTCAGGATACTACCTGATTAAGAGAATGCCAAGAGTGTGCAAAGCTGTCATCAAGACAAAGGGTGGCTACTTGGAAGAATCACAAACGCTTTTTTGGTTACTACATGATTCCACATGTTATTTCATAGTTTTGATGTCTTCACTATTATTCTACAATGTAGAAAATAGTAAAAATAAAGAAATACCCTTGAATGAGTAGGTGTGTCCAAACTTATAACTGGTAGAGTGCATAACCAGACATAAAAGCAATCAAAGTAGCTTTTGTTATGTCCCTATGAATGCCACACATACAGACAGCAGTACAGAGGGGTTTCATTTGAAGCATGGAGCCCATTTTCCGCTATAGCATTTTAAGGGTTCCTTTGACTGAAGGAATATCAGGTATTTGAGTCTGATCTGGATCCAGGCATCTAAGATATGAATAACTGACTCCTTCAGCAACCCCTGTCAAACCCTCAACAACATCTATCAAAGTATGGCACCTTGCCGGCAACCTTTTTAAGCCGAATCGGCAACTATATTTTAGGAAAGCTGGATCCTTGCATTTTTTCCTTTTCACTTGTTGACCTTGGGCACTTCTATTGGCACTTTGTGTTTCACTCAGGGGCATGGCATATCTGTCTCTCTTCAGAGAATGATGCAATTGTGTTGATAAATATGGATTCTACTGTAGAGTGGAGGATTGTGACAAGGTGTAAATCTTTATAATGTCATTCTAAATCTTGGCAGAGCTTTCTTGTAATATATATTTATATATATTACAAGAAAGCTCTGCCAAGATTTAGAATGACATTACTTTTGTATATATAGTGTGTGTATACAGTGTATACATATATATATGTATGTGGACACTCCTTGAAATGCGTTCTCTGGAGTGATGAATCACGAATCCATATCTGGATGAATAATGGTTTGGGGCTGTTTTTCATGGTTTGGGCTAGGCCCTTAGTTCCAGTGAAGGGACTTCATAACCCTATCGAACACCTTTGGGATGAATTGGAACGCCAACTGCGAGCCAGGCCTAATCACCCCACATCAGTGCCCAACCTCACTAATGCTCTTGGGGCTTAAATGAAAGCAAGTCCCTGCAGCAATGTTCCAACATCTAGTGGAAAGTCTTCCCAGAAGAGAATTATTATAGCAACAAATGGGAGACCAACTCCATATTAATGCGCATCATTTTGGAATGAGATGTTTGACGAGCAGGTGTCCACATACTGGTCATGTCGTGTGTGTATATATAAATATTTATATATATACATTTTTACATTTAAAAATATATATATTTGACCCTATGACATTGTGCCTTTAGATCATGTTTCACAAACGTCTCTCGGAGACAAATCTCCTGGAACCTCTTGACCTTGGCATAAGTGCCTCAAAGCCAATTTAATTAAGCTCACTGAGGCTTGAACACAATATTACTCCGGTTGTCTTCTTTTTATAAACAGTTCTAAGGTATATCATTGATAGTGACACTTGGAGACAAATTAATGGGCTTTTTTTCTCACACCCTGAATCTCTCAGATGACATTTCTGTGGTTTTAGTCTTCAAAATCATAATTCACAGTTAAACAGAGTGCTTAGACCTCTGCTACAGGGAGAGAGAGAGACAGATATGAAAAAGCTTGTCTTGTAGATGGATCTTCCTCTAGCTGCCTGGGCAAACAGTGGCATTGTGAACGAAAAGCCGTTGGTAGATGGAGGGTTAAAGAGAGCAAGCTCAAAATTGAGACAGAAATAGACAGAGAGAGAGAGAGATACAGTGAGACATTTAGAAATAGTGAGATGTATCTTGATACAGAGACAGGTGAGAGTGAGCAGAAGAAATGATTGACATTTTCAAGGGGTCCTGAAAAATACAGAAACATTATAAATATACACCAGATCAATAGAACCAACAGGATAAAATATAACCGACAGAATGGTGCAATGAGTTGCGATATCACAAACAATACATCTAATCAGCATAATGTTATTGTTTAAGACTTCATACAGTACAATATATCTTATGTTGTTGTGTTCCTAGGGGGAGATTCCATCCTGGGTTCTGTGGCGTTGCGTATCGTCATGGGCAGTTGGTGGCTCTTCACACTCATTGTGTGTTCCTCCTACACGGCCAATCTGGCAGCCTACCTCACTGTGTCCCGAATGGACAACGCTGTACGGTATGTTATCAACAGTTTTCAACCCTGTTGCTCAGTGTATCCTTCCATATTCAAGACTCAGTGTCTGATGTCATGATTTCCTGGTGGTAGGATACTGGTATGTCTTGCCTTTTCAGGCATTGACCTGAACTGCCAATTCCCTGGTGTTATTTGTCTTTGTGGGTTAGATCTCACCCATGTATGTGGATTTAGACATGCCAAAAACTCAAGTTGGGCAGGCTGTTGACATAAATTTGGACTAGGGCTGCATTTAGACAGGCAGCCCAAATCTGATCTTTTTTTCACTAATTGGTCTTTGACCAATCAGATCAGCTCTGATAAAGATCTAATGTGAGAAAATCTGATGTGATTGGTCAAAAGACCAAATGGCGGAAAAAAAGATCAGAATTGGGCTGCCTGTCTAAACGCAGCCTATGACACACAATTGTAATTCATGACCCACTCCTTATAACAAGTTTGCTCTCCTCAGTCCAAATGTTATTTGTCAATAAATCCAATTTAGCACACTCCTTTCCTGAAGGGCAGGCGGAGAAGTGTTTGATTGTGTTTAGTCTGTCCGGTGTCGAGCAAATAGCACATGTGGGTTACAGGGAAGAATGCTAAATAGATCTTTTATATAATGGCTTATTGTTCAAGAATCTGTACCCACAATCACAGTGCCCATTAGTACAAGACTGGAATATTAGTGGACAAAGTCTTTCTTCTGCTCAGATGTAATGAGTGTGTCTCTGTACAGATGTGGAGAGTGGAAGTAACACAGTCAGAAGATGGATAAGATTACAGAAGATATATTTATATTGTCTTGGGGCCAAATCCAGTCTCGAGACGGCAGGAATGATTTCAACAATAAACGCTATCAGCCCCATCAGCCATCATTTGCTCGCTTTAATCATTCCATAAACTCAATGTAATGAATATTGGTGTGATAATTCCCTCGCGTTCTCTATTGAAAGAAGATAGACTGTAATCACCATGCCTCAGGGTGAAGAGGTGACATTAAAGGACTGGGATTCAATTTATAGCTTCAGATTGTTGTCGCTCTGCAGAACAATATGACAAACTCTTCTAATCTTCACACTAATTGACTAATTAACTCATGTATCATAGTAACCAGGGTTTGTTTGTTGGGCAGACAAACATATAATAGACAGTTGGCAAGTTATTAGCTCTGGGCTTGAGTACAATCAAATATGCACTGAGGAAAATCTGCACAGCAAAATGTCCCTTTGAATCAACCCTTAGAGAAATCACACCAATATAAACAGTATTTTGTCACTTCATGATAGCAACATGGTCAAGAATGTTTTTGCCAAAACATTTCCTTAATGCTCCTTTAAGGAATTGAGACGCAAGTATTCAGCGGAGCCCATCTCCTGATATTAGCACATCCATAAAAATGTGCACTACAATTGACAACCAAGTTATAAAATCATCAGCACCTAGACAAGCACCTTTAGACTAGAGCCAGAGATCACAGTAAGTCATTTAGCACTGTCAAGCTGATGTGATTCCTACAACACATCAGAAGGCATTAATGACATTAGAGACAAAGACATAGGAGGAGAGGGTAGGGGGAAAGGGGGAGAGAATGTAGCAGTGCCCCCCTGAAATGGATTTGAATCTCCACTCAACCATTACACCTAATGACGGAGTCTGCTGTATTGATGTTGGCTTCGGGGAGGGGGGGGGGGGGGGGGGGGTTGAATGGAGGGGAAGCAGGGAGTGCATTAGGAAGTGGGCATAGGGCGTATCAGATATATGTGCCACACCAAAAAAAAATCAGACGCACAATAGGTGTTCCATTAGCAAACTGTCAATCACTTTCCATAGTGTTTTTAAAGGAAGCATGCCCACAGTCCATTGTTTGACGATTCAGTTATACAGTATGTAGGCGTGTGATATCATTAGCAAACTACACATGACATTGAATTGTCAAAATGAGAGAGGAGCAAAATACACTTTCATGTTTTTGTAATGTGTATATCTCTCGTGTTGCTCTCACCTGAGGGGGGGCAAGGTCAAGAAGGCCACAGAGAAGGGAAGAGAGATACTGGTTTTGATTCCACAGTCATTGTAGCTAATAATTCTGCCTTATCTGAAGGATCTCAGTTCAGTTCATGTTACAGAACTCTACGTGGAGGGACATGGAACACAGAAGCAACAGTCCAATCCAGACTCTCGTTCATGAATACAAACTGAAAATAGAACTGAAATAAATTACAATGCAGCCTATCAGGTCTAGTGATAGGGATTAAGAAATACGTCAGCATCCTTGCCAGATAGTTGGTCTAATGTCGTAGTCTCGAAATGTGCAAATGGATTTGCTGGTTCTTAAGTAATTGGAGGGAACACAATTAAATATGCTTAGCCTAGCTGAGACACATACAAATGTGAGTGTTGGTCACTAGAGTTTGGAAATGCACAAATAATTCTCAATGACTCATACATTGTATAACGTAAATTCTCAGGTAACATAGTCAGTATGTTAAGTATACAGTATACATGGATATCAGCATGAAGAATAATAACAATGATAAGCAACACAAAATACACCCACATTCTTAAGAAACGTAACATTAATTGGCAAGGCTGTTAACCCGTGCCTGGTTATGTAGGCAGTTACTTATGCTGCCTTATCAAGGTTCATCAACACAATTAACACATTATGTGGGTTATATGGTCAATACTGGCCAAGGTCATAAAATACAATGTTTTGTTTATTACCTTTATCTCAGGGGAAAAACTGAAGACAAAGCAACAGTCTGTTCCTCTGGTGATTGTACATGATGCGGCATAACTGTTGCATTTTAAACTCGCAAATGAAATACTGCACTGTAGATAAACGGCATTTTGGGTATTTCTATTGATCTTACCATTTTAATGAGTGCTGCTTCAATGCATTGTCAGAATGTTACGTAGCAATGTGTTTTGTTTGGGGGTGGAATTGGCCATCCAAAGCAATTACGGCCTTACAAAGCCATTACTGTGAACGGTTTAGAGATGCTAGACAGAAATAAATGCGACTATAAAATGAGTAAATCTGTGTCACATTTACTGTACAGACACTCAAATTAGCTATTTTCGATCAATTATAATGAAGACATTACTTAAAAGAACTAAGGAATATAATATTTCACAGATGTTCCCAGACGTGTTGCACAATAAAGCAACAGTAAAATGAAAATACAGTGCAGTCATATTCCATAATAACAAATGCTAACTAAATGTCACTGTGACATGTTTTAATTCTTGTGACCTGTGCATCAATCTAAGTAGCATAATAAAAAAATCCCCCAAAATCGCCATCAAAATCCCCATCAAAATCCGTCAGTTTAAGCTACAGATATCAGGACTTCTGCATCTGTGGTGGCAGGTGGTTTGTCAGACCATGAGACATCCTGAAAATCAGTCTTCTCACAAAAGCGTCTGTAGCCTCTGAACGGTTTGGCCTACAAACTACAGTATTATGAAAAGGGGAGACTCTCACAAACACAATGGTGTTCTCCGTTTGGCTCTACAACCCCCACAAGTGTCACGGGACTCGTCTGAAGTCGGTAATGCTGATGTGCCAACTTCTGACTATAGGGTCTGAACCGTTTGAGCTACAAACTAATATAATATGACCCCACTATGGAAAGGGGAGATGCTCATGAACATAATGGTGTTCAATCGTTTTGTTCTATGACCCCCAAGTGTCACGGGACTCATCCGAAGGTAACCCATAAAAACAAATGGAAGTATGGAGGTAGTTTTGTGCCAACAAAAATAAGGGGTTAAATATATGTGGGTGTTGTTTAGCACTCTCACAATTCATTGTGACAGTAGCTCTTATTTGCAGCAGTGTTTTTATTTCTGCCACCGCAACAGGCCAGCAAGAGAGTGAGTTGTAGTTACAATCTAACAAAGAAACCATTATGCACGTGTTCCTAGGCCGTCATTGAAAATAAGAATTTGTTCTTAACTGACTTGCCTAGTTAAATAAAGGTAAAATAAAATAAATAAAAAGGTGGTACAGGCAAAGGGCTACTTCCTGAAATTCTCACATGATGTGCCACCAAAACAAAAAGATGAAACCATGTGTTTGATGTGTCAATACCATTCCATTTATTCCATTCCAGCCATTACTGTGAGTCTGTCCTGCCCAATTAAGGTGCCACCACAGCCTGTACTACAGCAACACTTAATTAAAGACTGAAGCAAGTACATGGTTGCTTTAGGCAAGGTGTTGGTGCATTCGGAAAGTATTCAGACCCCTTGACTTTTTCGAAATGTTGTTGGATTGGATTAAATCGTTTTTTCCCCGCATCAATCTACACACAATACCCCATAATGACAAAACAAAACAGTTATTTTTTTATGTATAGTTTTTTGCAAATGTATGAAAAATAAAAACTGAAATATCACATTTACATAAGTATTCAGACCCTTTACTCAGTACTTTGTTGAAGCACCTTTGGCAGCGACTGCAGCCTCAAGTCTTTTTGGGTATGACGCTACAAGCTTGGTACATCTGTATTTGTGGAGTTTCTCCCATTGTTCTCTGCAGATCATCTTAGGCTTTGTCAGGTTGGATGGGGAGCGTCACTGCACAGCTATTTTCAGGTTCAAGTTCAAGTCCGGGCTCTGGCTGGGCCACTCAAGGACATTCAGAGACTTGTCCCTAAGCCACTCCTGCATTTTCTTGGCTGTGTGCTTAGGGTCATTGTCCTGTTGGAAGGTGAACCTTCACCCGTCTGAGGTCATGAGTCCACTGGAGCAGGTTTTCATCAGGGATCTCTCTGTACTTTGCTCCGTTCATCTTTCCCTCGATCCTGTCTAGTCTCCCAGTCCCTTCCACTGAAAAACATCCCCACAGCATGATGCCTCCACCACTTTGCTTCACCGTAGGGATGGTATTGGCCAGGTGATAAGCGGTGCCTGGCTTCCTCCAAATGTGACGCTTTGCATTGAGGCCAAAGAGTTAAATATTGGTTTCATCAGACCAGAGAATCTTGTTTCTCATGGTCTGAGAGTCCTTTTGATATATTTTGGAAAACTCCAAGTGGGCTGTTATGTGCCTTTTACTGAGGAGTGGCTTCTGTCTGGCCACTCTACCATAAAGACCTGATTGGTGGAGTGCTGCAGAGATGGTTGTCCTTCTGGAAGGTTCTCCCCTCTCCACAGAGGAACTCTGGAGGTCTGTCAGAGTGACAAAAGGATTCAAATCATTGCACCCAAACTGCTCGCGTGCATCAGCGAGCGTCTTCGTGTCCAGACGCTAAAATAGAAATTGGTTCTATTTGTGACGTTCAATGTGCTGCATGTCCGGTCTCTCAAATCAAATCAAATTGCATTGGTCACATACACATGGTTAGCAGATGTTAATGCGAGTGTAGCGAAATGCTTGTGCTTCTAGGTCCGACAGTGCAGTAATATCTAACAAGTAATCTAACAATTTCACAACAACTCCCTTCTACACACAATGTAAGGGGATGGAATAAGAATATGTACATATATTCTAAATATGGATGAGTGTTGGCCGTGCGGCATAGGCAAGATGCAGTAGATGGTATAGAGTACAGTATAAACATATGAGATGAGTAATGGAGGGTATGTAAACATTATATAAAGTGGCATTGTTTAAAGTGACTAGTGACTAATTTATTACATCCAATTATTAATTATTGAAGTGGCTAGAGATTTGAGTCTGTATGTTGGCAGCAGCCACTCAATGTTAATGATGGCTGTTTAACAATCTGATGGCCTTGAGATAGAAGCTGTTTTTCAGTCTCTCGGTCCCAGCTTTGATGCACCTGTACTGACCTCGCCTTCTGGATGACTGTGGGGTGAACAGGCAGTGGCTCGGGTGGTTATTGTCCTTGATGATCTTTTTGGCCTTCCTGTGACATCGGGTGATGTAGGTGTCCTGGAGGGCAGGTAGTTTTCCCCCGGTGATGCGTTGTGCAGACCGCACCACCCTCTGGAGAGCCTTACGGTTGTTTGCGGAGCAGTTGCCGTACCAGGCTGTGATACAGCCTGACAGGATGCTCTCAATTGTGCATCTGTAAGAGTTTGTGAGTGTTTTCGGTGACAAGTCACATTTTTTTCAGCCTCATGATGTTGAAGAGGTGCTGTTGCGCCTTCTTCACCACGCTGTCTGTGTGGGTGGACCAATTCAGTTTGTCCGTGATGTGGACACAGAGGAACTTAAAACGTTCATCTTCTTTCATCACCTTCTCCACTACTGACCCGTCGATGTGGATAGGGGGTTGCTCCCTCTGCTGTTTCCTGAAGTCCACGATCATCTCCTTTGTTTTGTTGACGTTGAGTGTGAGGTTATTTTCCTGACATCACACTCCGAGGGCCCTCACCTCCTCCCTGTAGGCCGTCTCATCGTTGTTGTTAACCAAGCCTACCACTGTAGTGTTGTCTGCAAACTTGATGATTGAGTTGGAGGCGTGCATGGCCATGCAGTCATGGGTGAACAGGGAGTACAGGAGAGGGCTGAGAATGCACCCTTGTGGGGCCCCAGTGTTGAGGATCAGTGGAGTGGAGATGTTGTTACCTACCTTTCACCACCTGGGGGTGGCCCGACAGAAAGTCCAGAACCCAGTTGCACAGGACGGGGTCGAGACCCAGGGTCTCGAGCTTAATGATGAGTTTGGGGGGTACTATGGTGTTAAATGCTGAGCTGTAGTCGATTAACAGCATTCTTACATAGGTATTCCTCTTGTCCAGATGGGTTAGGGCAGTGTGCAGTGTGATTGCGATTGCGTCGTCTGTGGACCTATTGGGGCGGTAAGCAAATTGGAGTGGGTCTAGGGTGTAGATAGGGTGGAGGTGATATGATCCTTGACTAGTCTCTCAAAGCTCTTCATGATGACAGAAGTGAGTGCTATGGGGCGATAGTCATTTAGCTCAGTTACCTTAGCTTTCTCTGGAACAGGAACAATGGTGGCCCTCTTGAAGCATGTGTGCACAGCAGACTGGGATAGGGATTGATTGAATATGTCCATAAACACACCAGCCAGCTGGTCTGCGCATGCTCTGAGGACTCGGCTGGGGATGCCATCTGGGCCGGCAGCCTTGCGAGGGTTAACTCACGTTGGCCACGGTGAAGGAGAGCCCACATGTTTTGGTAGCGGGCCTTGTCAGTGGCACTGTATTGTCTTCAAAGCGAGCAAAGAAGTTGTTTAATTTTTCTGGGAGCAAGATGTCGGTGTCCATGACGGGGCTGGTTTTCTTTTTGTAATCCATGACTGACTGTAGACCCTGCCACAAACGTCTCATGTCTGAGCTGTTGAATTGCGACTCTACTTTGTCTCTATACTGACGCTTAGCTTGTTTGATTGCCTTGCGGAGGGAATTGCTACACTGTTTGTATTCGGTCATGTTTCCGGTCACCTTGCCGTGATTAAAAGCCGTGGTTTGCGCTTTCAGTTTTGCGTGAATGCTGCCATCAATCCATGGTTTCTGGTTAGGGAAGGTTTTAATAGTCACTGTGGGTACAACATCACCAATGCATTTGCTAATAAACTCGCTCACCGAGTCAGCGTATACATTTCTTGTCTTAGGCTATCCGGAACATATCCCAGACCACGAGATCGAAGCAGTCTTGAAGCGTGGAATCCGATTGGTTGGACTAGTGTTGAATAGACCTGAGCACAGACGTTTCCAGGTTTAGTTTCTGTCTATAGGCAGGGAACAAATTTTAAAAAATGGAGTCGTGGTCAGATTTGCCAAAAGGAGCAGGAGGGCTTTGTATGCGTTACAAAAGTTAGAGTAGCAATGATCCAGAATTCTGCCAGCTTGAGTCGCGCATTCAATTTGCTGATATAATTTAGGGAGCCTTGTTTTCAGATTAGCTTTGTTAAAATCCCCAGCTACAATAAATGCAGCCTCAGGATATATGGTTTCCAGTTTACATAGAGTCCAGTGAAGGTCTTTCAGGGCCGTCGAGGTGTCTGCTTGGGGGGGGGGGGGGGATATACACGGCTGTGATTATAATCAAACAGAATTCTCTTGGTAGATTATGCGGTTGCATTTGATGGTAAGGAATTGTAAGGAATTCTAGGTCAGGTGAACAAAAGGACTTGAGTTCCTGTATTTTGTTATGATTACACCACAAATCTATAATCATAAGGCATACACCCCTGCCCTTCTTCTTACCAGAGAGATGTTTGTTTCTGTCGGCGCGATGCATGAAGAAACCGGGTGGCTGTACCGACTCTGATTACATATCCTGAGTGAGCCATGTTTCCGTGAAACAGAGAATGTTACGATCTCTGATGTCTCTCTGGAAGGCAACCCTTGCCCGAATTTCGTCTACCTTGTTGTCAAGAGACTAGACATTGGTGAGTAGTTTGCTCGGGAGCGGTGAGCGATGTGCACGTCTATGGAGCCTGACCAGGAGGCCGCTCTGTCTGCCCCTTCTGTGGCGCCGTTATTTTGGGTCGGCTACTGGGATTAAATCCGTTGTACTGGGTGGTGGTCCAACAGAGGATCCGCTTCGGGAAAGTCGTATTCCTGGTCGTAATGTTGGTAAGTTGACGGTGCACTTATATCCAATAGTTCTTCCAGGCTGTATGTAATAAGACTTAAGATTTCCTGGGGTAACAATGTAAGAGATAATACATTAAAAAAAAAAAAATTCTACACAGTTTCCTAAGAATGCGAAGCGAGGCGACCATCTCTGTCAGAGCCATCATGAATTAATTCTTGGTCACCTTCTTGGTCACCTCCCTGACCGACGCCCTTCTCCCCTGATTGCTCAGTTTGGCCGGGCGGCCAGCTCTAGGAAGAGTCTTGGTGTTTACAAACTTCTTCCATTTAAGAAATATTTTGGTACCCTTCCCCAGATTTGTGCCTCGACACAAACCTGTCAATTGGCTCTATGGACAATTCCTTCAACCTCATGCTTGGTTTTTGCTCTGACATGCACTGTCAACAGCAGGAAGCCACCCAACAGCCTGCAGCAGGTAGCCTAGTGGTTAGAGCATTGGACTAGTAACCAAAAGGTTGCAAGATTGAATCCCTGAGCTGACAAGGTAAACATCTGTCGTTCTGCCCCTGAACAAGGCCGTTAATTAATCCACTGTTCCTTGGCCGTCAATGAAAATAAGTATTTGTTCTTAACTGACTTGCATAGTTAAATAAAGGTTAAAAAATTATATTGACAGTTGTGTGCCTTTCCAAATCATGTACAATCAATTTAATTTACAACAGGTGGACTCCAATCAAGTTGTTGGAACACCTCAAGGATGATCAATGGAAGCAGGATGCACCTGAGCTGAATTTCGACTCTCATCGGCAGATGGTCTGAATTACTTATGCAAATAAGTTATTCAAGATTTTTTTTTTTGCAAGAATTTCTTAAAACCTGTTTTCGCATTGATTTTATGGGGTATTGTGTGCAGATTGATGAGGAAAATGTTATATTTCATTCATTTTAGAATAAGTTGTAACGAAACAAAATGTGGAAAAAGTGAAGGGGCCTGAATACTTTCCAAATGCACTGTACATATATTTGCAATAATGGCGTTCTTAACTTTTCCTGTCATGTATCTGAAAATACATGTATTGTACAGTGCACAAACAACACTGGAGAAGATACATTATTGAGTCTTATTTTTCAATTCTTATTTTTCTTTGACAAGGCATCAACACGGCATTTAACATTACCTATGCATTATTTTCTTCATCCCTTTCCAGCAAGTTAGAGGACTTGAAAAGATACAGAGGCACAAGTTCAAGTCCTAAAGGCGATATTTGTCTGTGTGGTTAAATTCCAGTTTCAGTTTTCTACTGGTATGCATTTAGAGGTGCTGTGTCCAAGTTACCCTGAAAATAGAACGTTTGCATAGCTGAAGTAAGAGAACATTTGCATACCTGAAGTTACGCATTAGATCACAAATGCATGTAAGAAGCATAACTGGGGTGAGTTGGTTTAGAATGAATCCAGTGCACTGTGTATTCTTGAAAACGAAAAATGTATTGACAAATGCATCATTCTGGTCGCATAGGGCGTCCTCCAACAGCACACCTTACCCCACATGTAACCCATTTCCTTTGCTCCCTTCCATAGGACGTTCCAGGACTTGTCCAAGCAGATGGACCTAGCCTACGGAACAGTGAGAGACTCAGCCGTATACGAGTACTTCAGAGCCAAAGGCACCAACGCTCTGGAGCAGGACAGCACCTTCGCTGAGCTCTGGAGAACCATCAACAAGAACAACGGACATGAACACTCAGTCTCCAGCCCCTCTGAAGGCATCCGCAAGGTGAGCTCAGGAACAGCCATGTCTGAATTCATCGATTTCAGCAAAGTGGAGCCTCCTAACAATGTTTTTCCAGATGAGTGAAAATGATTGGTAGACGTTTTTTTCTAAATCACTTCAGCTATACAAGCGAAAGTACTTTCAGGACGCACACAAAAACGGAACTATGCAGGGCATATTATGATGTCCGTAGAGAGACAATAGAATGGTGTGGCTTTTTAAATTTTTCCTGATTAAAGTTAATGGTTCAGCTGAAATGAATATCTCAAAGCCTAGCACAAACATACAGCAGTACAGAGACAAATCAACCTTATAAATGTTTTAGTAATTAAACAAATTAGTTATAACAGAGTCTAGTCACACACGCTTGTCATTAAACATCAGGATGTTTTGAGCTGCTAATTGTCATTTGTTCAGCCAATACCCGTAGTGTTCTGCAGATACTTGGTGTAATGGTAAATTAAACCAGATTCTTAGTGAGGGAAATTGCTTAGTGTTTTTGTGCTTAAAATTAAATTATTGATATTTGTGTTGACAAGAGTAGAGTAATTTAACCAAATGTATAAGAGTCATTTGAACTGAGATGAAGTTCAGTGTGAATGGTAATTCAGAATAATCACAGTAATAAACAGACACACACACACACACACTCCCAGCAGGACACAGACAGAGTATCCTGAGGTATCTTCCATGAATTAAACCAGCAGAAAAATGTGTGTTCAAGGTTTAAAAATACTTCTTAAGTTTGCCCAACCAAAAAATGTATCAACCCTTACAAAAAAATATATCAACCCCTACAAAAAATGTTCATTAATTGTAATCCACATAATAGTTCACATCACAGGAGGTTGGTAGCACCTTAATTAGGGAGAATGGGCTCGTGGTAATGACTGGAGCGGAATCAGTGGAATGGTATCAAATTCATCAAACACATGGTTTCCAGGTGTTTGATGCCATTCCATCCCCTCGGCTCTGGCCATTATTATGAGCCGTTCTCCCCTCAGCAGCCTCCACTGGTTCACATTTCCTGTTACTGCAGGATTCTTTTCCTGCTGTAGCAAACTGTTTCAAATTAAGATCCTACATCTGTATAGCCATTAAACCAAAAAGTATCTTAGTGATTTGAACTGAGATACTGTTCAGTGCGAATGGTAAATGAGAAGATTTAAGAATCCGATGGGAAATTACTTTTTTCTGACTTTCTTTTAGAGTTTAGTTTTGGAGTTTTCCTTCAAGACCTTGTGCAGTTCAACAAATATGTCTACAGACAGGCTGCTTAGAGTTCTATTTGGGAAATAATGACATTACCTTGAAATATCTGGGACTATTGGGAAAGCGCCAGGATAAACAGAGCAAAACAAATTCACACTCAGCAAGAATTTAAGAGATTCTGTTGCTGTTCTTGTTAGTCTGGATAAATTTCATGGTCAAGCGATCTGGCCAGACTACCGCTTTGTACCCTGATAACGCAGATGTGCCATTATCACTCCTACTGAAAACTACCTTGTTCACATTAGCTAATGCCACAGTGAACAGCACTGACTGGTTATGACTGACTGTCATGGACTTGAAAATAGACTCTGGTTAAGTTTGTGCTTAAGGCTGGTGATGCATGTGTGTTTCTATGTACATTTCTGTTTCCCCCATTTAGTCCGATCTCCCCTCAATGTAACCCCTGTGTATATCCTTCCCCAGGCGAAGAGAGATTCCTTTGCCTTCCTGTGGGACATGGCTGTGGTAGAGTATGCTGCTCTGACAGATGATGACTGCACCCTGACGGTGACCGGCAACAGTATGAGCAGTAAGGGCTATGGCCTGGCCCTGCAGCACGGCAGCCCTTACAGAGACCTCTTCTCCCAGAAGTGAGTGCCCCCTTCCCGCCAACCCATTACATACACCTATGCTATAACAAAGCTAAACCATGTCACAAATTCCAATGGTGGTTTTTCATTCAAATAAAGGCAGAGACTCAATTCTGAAGGAAACCACCCCATTCCGCCCCTGTCTCGCCCCCCTGGATGCCTCTTCCCAGAGCAAATCTGCAATCTGTATCAAGTTCTGCGCATCATGTTTCTTTAAATCCGTATCATGTTTCTGTCAATTATTGTGAATGACAATTCTTCAAGTTTTTCCAGTGAAAAGTCCACGCAGCATCTTCATGCCAACAATTTGATTTTAATCAGTTTCATTGGATTAGGCATTTAGATCTTGAGTTATGTACAGTCAATCAATCAAATGTATTTATAAAGCCCTTTTTTACATCAGCCAATGTCACAAAGTACTGTACAGAAACCCAGCCTAAAACCCCAAACAGCAAGCAATGTAGATGTATAAGCACGGTGGCTAGGAAAAACTCCCTAGAAAGACCAGAACCTAGGAAGAAACCTAGAGACGAACCAGGCTCTGAGGGGTGGCCAGTCCTCTTCGGGCTGTGCCGGGTGGAGATTATAACAGAACATGGCCTAGATGTTCAAACAGTCATAGATGATAATAATAATCGCAGTGGTTGTAGAGGGTGCAACAGGTCAGCACCTCAGAGTACAGTGTTGTTTCAAAGTACAGTGTTGTTTTAGTTATGTACTGTGAGCAAATTTGAGCGCAGATTATGTTAACAAACTATAGAATAACTGTGTTTTGTTTTAATCAAAGTACATATTTTGCCTAGTGACGCACTGTTGAGTTTTGTGAGACCATTCACACAATCATCCTAAAATCTCATAAGAAAGTAGGTGGTGTTTTTTTGTCTTACTGTAATGTTATATTATGCTATTATATTCTGTTCTGTTCTGTTATGTTATGTAGAATACTATCCTTATGTGATCTTTCAGACATTAATTCAGCATTGATCTAACTTTATTTATTGAGTATCATTCTCCATTCATCGCTGAAATTCGCCAGAGTGGCTTGTTCTCTCGGAAGCAGAACAAGTAGACCGTGTGGAAAGTTGAGAATTCCGAACATGCAGTGCAGAAGTTTAGGATTTTTTGCAATCAAAAAGGGTTCCAAACCGCAGCCACTCCTTTAAATTAAATTTGTTTACCAGTTTGGCATGTCCCACATTATGTTTGTCCAACTTCTAGGAAGATTTTAATCCACATTTCCACCATCATTTATTTAACGAGGCATGTCAGTTAAGTCAGTTCTTATTTACAATGACCACCTATCCTAGCCAAAGCTGGATGACACTGGGCCAATTGTGCACTGCCCTATGGGACTCCTAATCACAGCTGGATGTGATACAGCCTGGATTTGAAGCAGGAACTATAGTGACACCTCTTGCGCTGAGATGCAGTGCCTTAGACCGCTACGCCACTCAGGAGCCATCATTGTAAAGCCCTAGTTATTTTGGGGAAATGCCTAATTTATTTCTAAAGGTGATTATTTATTTCATGTGATTAATAATAAATGTACATTTTTCCCTCAGGTTTAAGGTCAACCCTGTTACGTAAACTTAAAGGGATGGTGCAAGATTTTGGCAATTAAGCCCTGAACTGATAGATAAATAGGGTATGTTTCAGCTTGCAGTTTGAAGTAAGTTGAAGGTAGTTTCGCGAGCCATTGCTGACTAGCATTAGCACAATGACTGAAAGTCTACCAGGACAGCTAGAATGCTTCTTTAAAAATGAACATTGAACATCTTATAGTCAAGTCATAGTGTCTTATAGTCAAGTCATAGTGTCAAGTCATAGAGTATTTTTTGTGCAAATTTCTGGTGTTTTGTGGTGAGAAACTGAGTGGATTGAGCATAACACACCAACTCTGTTACCCATAGGTAGATAGGCTAGAAATGTTTTAAACTAAGACGGTGGCCTGGAAAATGGTGACTCTTTAAAATGAATTGGTTTTGAAACGAGTTAAACAAGCACTGCCAGCCTGATGATGAAAGACTACAGAGAGCCCATTAGTACGCTTACAGTATGGATGAGAATGGATATAAGAGAATGATGGCAAAGTGGCTGAAACGTGAACAAAGACAGTTCATCTCTCCCACCCAAGGTGATGGCTTCTCACAGGATCTTTATTTATCCCCCTTCACAACCACACACACCACATAAGCTACTGAACTGTATATTCACACTTACCTGTGTCATTCCACAAATTCAGTGCCTTTTAGGTAGTATATTGGTAGTGTAATTCTATCAGAAACATCTCTTTATTTCACCTAATTTGAATATTCTATCATATAGTGTATATGTTCAACTTCATAACAAACATGTTTTCCCAACTCCAGAGGTATAAAACAATAATATAAAAGACAACTATTAAAGTGACATGGTTGACCGTAATAGGGTTGGTAATTTCACCTTAAATCAGCAATAACTCCCCTTGTAACAGAGGGGACGGGCGCTTGTTGTGAGCAATTATTACCGCCACACCGGCAGTCATGACCGCAGTCAAATTCCATGTGAACGTTTAGTCATGGTAACTAGGCTTCTCCAAGCTCTGATGCTGCTGATGGTCATAGTAGCCTACCTACTAACTGCCTGGTACTCAGCACTCTATTGTCCAACTAATCACTCTGACGTCAATGAAAACATAATCGAAAATCAAATTAAACACTTCATGAGAGCCTATGAGCTAATGCTCATGCAACATTTCTATAGGCAATGCAGTTGGGTGAGAAAACAGAGTTTGATGGCCTCTATTAAAAAGAGGAGGATACCATCAGCTTTCTATAGGCTAGGCCTACTATATTTATTTCTCAACTTTCTTAATATTAAGCACATTGCTTCGCTTTACAACAGGAGTATAGTCTACCTGGCTGGCATGAAAATTAACAACAGGTTAAGTGCCCTCCATTCGCTATTTAAGTACATAGATGACAGTATTTTTTACCCTGCCCCTGTTCCGAGACAGGTGCATAAAAATGGTCCATTCTAAATCAAAATTAATTCCACACATATATTATTTAGTACATTAATTAAAGAATGGTCTGATGGCTTACAATTTTAGCCTTTCACTTGAATGATGTAGCCTTTCATTTAAATGATGTAGGCTATTATGTCTTGTGAATTATGTCCAGCGCGAGGCAATAAAGAGTGCATGCCTTTTTTGCAACTTTTTCAAATCACAGTCGCACACCTCATGTAGCCTAGCCCATAGGCCTATATGTTTTAATAAGGTTTGTATCACAACTAAAGTGGCCAATAACTTCTTAAAATTAAGCACTTGAATCGGCTTTACTACCGGTGTAGAGCCTAACTGGCATACATAGGTGGTGCTTGAGTTTCAAGTTAGGGGGAAATCCTTTTCACCATAAAAATGCACCTTTATAATAAAGCATTACATGCATAATCGCATTTGCGGTCACTTTTGAGTGATTTCCCTCTAATTGATTGCACTTTGGAACATTTGGGCTTATAGCCTACTGCCTGATGAGCATTGCTGTGCTTATAGTTGTGAAGACATAACCTACTAGTTTATCAACATTTTAAGATAAACAGTCTGATCTGTTGCATCAGTCTCATTGCTTTTAAAATGTTTTTTGATGAGAGTGGCTGTATTAATTTGGGCCGACTCATCTTGTTGACTGACAAAAAGTGAATGTGGACAGTTCTTCTAACATCTTCAATATGCGCCTTGGAATTCAATAAGATGGATGCAGCAGTTGCATCCCCGATGTGTCTGTCTTCACTTGTAGTGTACTTAAGATCTCAGATGCCTGTCAGAAGGACATGGCGGGCATTGGCTAATAGGAATTGAGATATCTGAGAGAGCCATGTGAGTGAGAGGTGCTTCGGAGCACAGCGATTGGCAGCCGGGAGAAGGGAATTATAACTATTATATTCAGCCCTAGGGCACAATGGCCACTTTGGCCGCTAAAGGCGTGGATTTTTTTAGCAGGCATTACAGCCACTCAAGGGGGATGCCGCCAGAAAATTCAAGTCCAGGTAAGAATATTATCAAGTGCTTGTCAACTTGGGAATGAGAGACTGATGAGGTGTGTGCAGCCTACGTAAGAAACAAAGCAGAGCTCATTTCTTTCCAGTCACTTTATTCAAATCATCATTAGAGTCACGTCATGCAGCCTTAGAATGTTTTAAAAATCAAAACAAGTAGCCCAACGTTTGTATCACAACTAAACAACTCTAAATTAAGCATAAAGGAGGACCTGTTTGTTTGTTAACCGCTCAACACAGAATAGCCACCGCATATGCGCACTTCCTCAGAAATCGTTTGGAGAAAATATCCTTTCTATTTGATTCAGCTATGTTCATTTGTATTTTTCATGCTATAAAATAATATAAAATAATGCCACGGAATTCAAAGCAAATCTTGTCTGGTAAATGAACTGGTGTAGCCCACAGCCATATGGCATAGCCAGATTAGGGCCTAACATAAGGACAACTCGTGACTTGTTATTCTGAAATAGACTACATTTTATTCATATCATGTTTCTTTTGAACTGTCAAAAATAAATAATAGATTTATTGTGAATGGTGTAGGCTTTTTAAAATGTAGATGTTCCAACGGTCTGCATCAGTGGCTAAATGTATTAATGTTAATTAACGGTCAATTACCACGAGGCCGGCAG
This sequence comes from Oncorhynchus mykiss, assembly GCF_057628025.1. NCBI lineage: Eukaryota > Metazoa > Chordata > Actinopteri > Salmoniformes > Salmonidae > Oncorhynchus > Oncorhynchus mykiss. Next base: position 79,413,038 of record NC_143022.1, read on the forward strand.
TTATTTGCTTGACAATCACCGGCTGACCAAATTTCATGACTGCCACAGCCCTAGGTAGGTTACACAGTAACTTCTCTACATTGCATTATTTTACATTAATTAAACATCCCTACTGGGCAAACACTGGTTGAATTAACGTTGTTTAAACATCATTTCAATGAAATGACATTGAAGCAACGTGGAATAGACATTGAATTGATGTCTGTGCCCAGTGGGTCTCCTCTACCAGTAATCTGTCATTTTCACAACTGAGTCCAATGTAATTCTCTCTATTTAATTTAATCCTATCACAACTGTTTGAATAGGGAATTCGCTCTAGCGCGCTACTCACCCGAGTGCTTTCAGTGCAGACAAAGAACAATAAAACTCTTATATCTGTGTTTGTCAGGATCCTGGAACTGCAGGAGAAAGGGGACCTGGACATCCTGAAGCAGAAATGGTGGCCCAGGAAGGGCCGCTGCGACCTGGACAGCCACTCAGAGGCCCAGCCAGAGGGCAGGGCTCTGAGGCTCCACAGCTTCGCTGGGGTGTTCTGCATCCTGGCAGCAGGGCTGCTGCTGGCTTGCCTGGTGGCCGCACTGGAGACCTGGTGGAGCAGCAACCACTGCCGGCGAGAGCAGCCCAAAGAGGTGACCGAGAAAGCAGCCCCGACCCAGGGCCCAGACTCACTGCTGCCCCTCCCCAGGCCCAGGCCGAGACCCAGACCCCCGGGTCCCCCGGTCCTGCCCAGAGATGCCACTGCCACACTCTACTTTATGGATCCAGGCACAGACACCAGCCACGATTTAGTAGAGCTCCAGTACACACAGTTATAGGTGTGCCCTAACAATAGTCCAAATTGATGTGATCGTTTCATCTTGTCTTTGGGTGGGAGAGAAGTCAGTTTGGGTAGCCTGTTTGAAGCGCTTCCTCTCTCCATTTTTTGTATTTCAAAAGAGCCTTGGAGGGATTATTCAGAAACATTAACATGCAATTAACTGCTTGTTTTTGCTTGTTTCTGCTGAAAAGTGAGAATTCATTATCATCATCATTTTCATGGATGGCAATAATGATGACAGCAAAGAAATGAAAAATGACAACAATTATGTTGGTCAACTAATTCAACAACGTTGTACTTCTGGGTAGATATGTGCTGCCTCAGTCGTGCAAACGCTCCCTTTAGCTCATCCATTCAAGTCTTACTGCTTTCAAATAGCTTTATCAAAGCACCTGCAAGAGACTGAACAGCCTCTGTGGATATGGTGTCCAGAGATCAAAGGCTTGACATGGATCCCTAAACTAAAGTGTGAGCAAACAAGATGCTAGCTTTGACTTGTCTGTTTGATTGGACGATACAATAATGCAAAAAGAGAACATTAAAAAAAGCACTTAATGTAAGAATATTGTCATGATTGCTACATATTATTAATGGAGTATTAGATTAAAGAGTGATGACCTAAACGGTCCCACTTTATTTGAAGTGCATCATATGAAGGCTTCACAAAGCATTCATATAGGCTTTATAAGCATTACTACATAAATGGGTCACAAATAATTTATAACTGCATTTCATGCTTTATACAGGATTTATAAATGTGAACAAATAAATGGATGGTTATGTCACACAGTTATGCCACATTATGAATCTTTATAGAGCATTGTAATGTAATGCCTTTTTAATGAGAAGGTCACATTCAAGATCCCTGAGCGAGAGTTAAAAAATGAGGCTCTAGGTTTGATATGTATCACTCCAGTTGTTCAGTAAAGCAATATACTTACCTTGGTATCAAAGTGTGAGTGTTCAGTCATTATAAGCATGATATACTGTTTGTGGTGCTTTATGAAGCCTTCAAAAGATGCACTTCAAATGAAACGGGACTTTTAAACATTACCCATTTAATGTCCGATAGTGTAATACTCCATTATAAATTTGCCATGAGATGTCATAACCTATCATGACCTTCAATGGCAGGTGTTCTTTCAGTCTTATGACAGCGACCGCATATGCAGGCAATATGACAACAATTTGTAGTACATTGTGCCCCGGTACATAATAATCCCTGGTAATTCTGAGTGACGTCTTATTGCAATTATATGTCAATGTCCGGATTCACAGCCATGCTGGTTATTTACGTACTGTATGATTGTCTGTGATCCTGTGCAGGTCACTAAGGACTACAGTCTGGAAAGGGTTTCTGGTCCATTGACATATAATGGTATTACAAGTGCTTCACCGGAAGGCAGGCGTGACATGTGGACAGACAGAGAGAGAGACTGGGAGGAGGCAGAGACTTTTGACACAGGTCAGGAGAGACCTGAGATATATGGGGCACTGTATGGGGTTGGGGAAGTGGGGGTCAGATAGGGTTGGGTGGGGCATGGGCAATGGATAGGAGTAGATATGTATCGCTTCACCGGTCATCTCACTCCATGGTCTCTCCTGTTGTTTGGTGTTTCGTCTTTGTGGTATGATTTAAACATTGTGAGAAATGTTGGAACAATGAGAGGAAGGAGAAGCAGCCAAGAGGCCATATGTTTGGCTGTGTTTTCCTATGCAGTAGATTTTTCTGCAAAATCTATTACCCTTAACATTTCTTTTGGCACTTGTGGCTGCTTCTCACCCCCAAATTACACATTTCGGAGTATTGAATGACAAAAAATACAGTCAGACTTTCAACAAATTATTTATTGAAATGATTGAAAGTCCTTGTCTCCTACATTTAGTCTATCCTGTTCCATAAAGTGTGATGCATTGACATTGTACAGTATGACCATCTAAACCAGTCATTTTATAAGGATGCTTTTCGTGCAGTGGTGTGCTGCATAGATACATGCATTTCAAGAAAGGCTTTCTACTGGAGGAGATTTGTTTAGAAATTACACATTAAATCATTTGGTTTTATGTTGTACCATTACGCCTTGATTTTGCAGCTTAGCTTGTGGTTGTAGCATAGTGTTGACGTTGAATAATATGGATTTGAAGTAATTCAACATTCAAGTTCATAATATTCAAATTGGAAATGTAGTGTCAACAATGTGGATAATTAATCATGTTGTTAAATCAAACAATTTATGATCACTGCTTCTTTCTTTCTCAACCCCATCTCACTTTTCACGTTTCTTGCACTTTTCATCCCTTACAACCTGTGTATCTCTCTCTCTCTCTCTCCCTCTCTCTCTCTCTCTCTCTGTCCCTCTCTCTCTCTCTGTCCCTCTCTCTCTCTGTCCCTCTCTCTAGGACAAAGAGGTGAATCTAGAGCAGGTCCACCAGCGTTTGAACAGCCTCCTAGACGAGGACATGGCGCACAAGCAGCTGGCGGGCCAATCTATCGAGATCTCTGCCCTGGACATCGGCAGCATGCAGCCCAGCCAGTCCCTGGAAGGCCTACCTTCACGGGATCACTACCCAGGCCACCACAGGGGGTCGCTCTCTGTGACCACCTTCCTCCAGGAGGGACATGGGGCAGGAAGGACACTCGGCAGGGGCACTGGCAGAACCCTCCCCCTACCCCTCAGCAGCGCCACCATGCCCTCTATCCGCTGCAAACACAGGGCGCCCAACGGGGGGCTCTTCCGACAGAGCCCCGTCAAGACGCCAATGTCATACCAGTCAGTGCCCGGAGGACCCATTCCAGAAGCCATTGATGGAAACCACGGGACTTCCATCTGAGCACTCAGCCTCAGCCCAATCACAGACACTTAAACCCCATTTATATCTGGTTCTAACATGCATTCTTTGTTCTGATGCTGTCCACATTCTGATTGTGCCTACATTTTTAGACAGGTGTAGACGATTAAAAGACACATTGTGATCTGATCGTGATCTGGATATCTTACAAATGTAAACAGATCTGGACAGTGTCTTAGAATTAAAAATAAATATATATTTTGAAAGAATTTCTGTCATATAATTTGCTTACATGGAGGGTCCAGGAAGTCTGGTCACAATGCAGACACAGTGGATGGATAAGAGACACATTTTAACACCATGTGTAGATGCATGTCTGAAAATGTGGGTCCAATCAGAATGTGGACAAGATCAGGACACAGGACGAATGTTAAAACCAGGTATTAATGGGGCTTCAGGCTCGGCTGTGGTGAGCTATACAGAGTGAATGGTGAGAGGGAATGTAAATATGGATGGCAAGAAAATGTTTTTTTTACCGCTGAAGAATTATGTAGGAAAACAACTTGAGGAAAATGACTTTCATGTACATATTTGTAATTATGGACATCACGAGTTGAGGTAAAAAAATTAAAAAAGTGTATTTTGAATATTCTCAATTTTTTAAAGTTGAGTTTAAAAAACAGATACAAAAGTATTAAAACATGACTGTTTGAATGGATTTGTAAATTTTGTTCTAAATTAATAAAGGTGATAATTCCTTGTGGTTGTTTTCTAAGTGCCAAGTTCAAAGATGTTTTCTTTCAAATGAACATTATATGAATGTATCCAATTTATGAAAAGACACTAACTTCACACTTCAAAGACAGTGGAAAGAGTTGATTTGTTTAGTATGAAAACAATAAAAAAACATGAGAAAGTTCAAACTGTGTAGGCTACTTTGAGCCGTGTTAAGCATGTTGATTTTGTAAAATCCTAATTTATGAATTTATTTATATATGTATGAGTGATGGCCATGTCTGAATACCCATACCTGCAGTCTATATAGTAAACATTTTAAGTAGGCCTGTGTGAAAATATTACGTTTTATAGTATATTACAGGCATAGTAAATGCATTTTTCCTCAATAAAGTAGCTATCGCCACCTGACTGTCAGAAGGGGGGAAGAAGAAAAGTAGTTGAGTGTCATCTGCATATAAATTTTAGGAAAGACCATTTTGAAGACAGAGGGGACGCAGCCAACGGTCAGGGATGAGTTAATGAGGGAAGTGAGGAATGGGAGAAGGTCTCCAGTGATGGTCTAGAGAAAGGAGGGGGGGTGGGGTCGAGCGGGCAGCCAGACCTCACCAGTCACAGGATTTCATCTGGAGAGAGAGTGGAGAAAGAGGTCAAGGCATAGGGTAGTTCTGTGTGAGTGGGACCAGTGGATTCAATAGGCTGAGTGAATGAGGAGCCAATGTCGTCAACCTTCTTTTCAAAGTGGTTGACAATGTCGTCCGCAGAGAAGGAGAAGGGAGGGCAAGGGGGTGTAGGAATAAGGAGGGAGGAGAAGGTGGATAAGATTTTCCTAGGGTTAGAGTGATATAAAGTGGCTTTAGCAGTGTATACAGAGGAAGAGAAGATAGAGAGCTGGGAGTAAAAGGATGATAGGTCCTCTGGAAGTGTAGTTTTCCCTCATTTTCACTCAGCTAACCACAGCCCTGTTCTGTAAGCTCTCAATGGGTCACTCAGACATTTTATTTTTATTTTTTTTATTTCACCTTTATTTAACCAGGTAGGCAAGTTGAGAACAAGTTCTCATTTACAATTGCGACCTGGCCAAGATAAAGCAAAGCAGTTCGACACATACAACGACACAGAGTTACACATGGAGTAAAACAAACATACAGTCAATAATACAGTATAAACAAGTCTATATACGATGTGAGCAAATGAGGTGAGATAAGGGAGGTAAAGGCAAAAAGGCCATGGTGGCAAAGTAAATACAATATAGCAAGTAAAACACTGGAATGGTAGATTTGCAATGGGAGAATGTGCAAAGTAGAAATAAAAATAATGGGGTGCAAAGGAGCAAAATAAATAAATAAATTAAATACAGTAGGGAAAGAGGTAGTTGTTTGGGCTAAATTATAGGTGGGCTATGTACAGGTGCAGTAATCTGTGAGCTGCTCTGACAGTTGGTGCTTAAAGCTAGTGAGGGAGATAAGTGTTTCCAGTTTCAGAGATTTTTGTAGTTCGTTCCAGTCATTGGCAGCAGAGAACTGGAAGGAGAGGCGGCCAAAGAAAGAATTGGCTTTGGGGGTGACTAGAGAGATATACCTGCTGGAGCGTGTGATACAGGTGGGAGATGCAATGGTGACCAGCGAGCTGAGATAAAGGGGGACTTTACCTAGCAGGGTCTTGTAGATGACATGGAGCCAGTGGGTTTGGCGACGAGTATGAAGCGAGGGCCAGCCAACGAGAGCGTACAGGTCGCAATGGTGGGTAGTATATGGGGCTTTGGTGACAAAACGGATTGCACTGTGATAGACTGCATCCAATTTATTGAGTAGGGTATTGGAGGCTATTTTGTAAATGACATCGCCAAAGTCGAGGATTGGTAGGATGGTCAGTTTTACAAGGGTATGTTTGGCAGCATGAATGAAGGATGCTTTGTTGCGAAATAGGAAGCCAATTCTAGATTTAACTTTGGATTGGAGATGTTTGATATGGGTCTGGAAGGAGAGTTTACAGTCTAACCAGACACCTAAGTATTTGTAGTTGTCCACGTATTCTAAGTCAGAGCCGTCCAGAGTAGTAATGTTGGACAGGCGGGTAGGTACAGGTAGCGATCGGTTGAAGAGCATGCATTTAGGTTTACTTGTATTTAAGAGCAATTGGAGGCCACGGAAGGAGAGTTGTATGGCATTGAAGCTTGCCTGGAGGGTTGTTAACACAGTGTCCAAAGAAGGGCCAGAAGTATACAGAATGGTGTTGTCTGCGTAGAGGTGGATCAGAGACTCACCAGCAGCAAGAGCGACCTCATTGATGTATACAGAGAAGAGAGTCGGTCCAAGAATTGAACCCTGTGGCACCCCCATAGAGACTGCCAGAGGTCCGGACAGCAGACCCTCCGATTTGACACACTGAACTCTATCAGAGAAGTAGTTGGTGAACCAGGCGAGGCAATCATTTGAGAAACCAAGGCTGTCGAGTCTGCCGATGAGGATGTGGTGATTGACAGAGTCGAAAGCCTTGGCCAGATCAATGAATACGGCTGCACAGTAATGTTTCTTATCGATGGCGGTTAAGATATCATTTAGGACCTTGAGCGTGGCTGAGGTGCACCCATGACCAGCTCTGAAACCAGATTGCATAGCAGAGAAGGTATGGTGAGATTCGAAATGGTCGGTAATCTGTTTGTTGACTTGGCTTTCGAAGACCTTAGAAAGGCATGGTAGGATAGATATAGGTCTGTAGCAGTTTGGGTCAAGAGTGTCATCCCCTTTGAAGAGGGGGATGACCGCAGCTGCTTTCCAATCTTTGGGAATCTCAGACGACACGAAAGAGAGGTTGAACAGGCTAGTAATAGGGGTGGCAACAATTTTGGCAGATCATTTTAGAAAGAAAGGGTCCAGATTGTCTACCCCGGCTGATTTGTAGGGGTCCAGATTTTGCAGCTCATTCAGAACATCAGCTGAGCAGATTTGGGAGAAGGAGAAATGGGGAAGGCTTGGGTGAGTTGTTGTGGGGGGTGCAGTGCTGTTGACCGGGGTAGGAGTAGCCAGGTGGAAAGCATGGCCAGCCGTAGAAAAATGCTTATTGAAATTCTCAATTATGGTGGATTTATCAGTGGTGACAGTGTTTCCTATCTTCAGTGCAGTGGGCAGCTGGGAGGAGGTGTTGTTATTCTCCATGGACTTTACAGTGTCCCAGAACTTTTTTGAGTTAGTGTTGCAGGAAGCAAATTTCTGCTTGAAAAAGCTAGCCTTGGCTTTTTTTTAACTGCCTGTGTATAATGGTTTCTAGCTTCCCTGAACAGCTGCATATCACGGGGGCTGTTCGATGCTAATGCAGAACGCCATAGGATGTTTTTGTGTTGGTTAAGGGCAGTCAGGTCTGGGGAGAACCAAGGGCTATATCTGTTCCTGGTTCTAAATTGCTTGAATGGGGCATGTTTATTTAAGATGGTTAGGAAGGCATTTTTAAAAAATATCCAGGCATCCTCTACTGACGGGATGAGATCAATATCCTTCCAGGATACCCCGGCCAGGTCGATTAGAAAGGCCTGCTCGCTGAAGTCTTTCAGGGAGCGTTTTACAGTGATGAGTGGAGGTCATTTGACCGCTGACCCATTACGGATGCAGGCAATGAGGCAGTGATCGCTGAGATCTTGGTTGAAAACAGCAGAGGTGTATTTAGAGGGCAAGTTGGTTAGGATGATATCTATGAGGGTGCCCGTGTTTAAGGCTTTGGGGAGGTACCTGGTAGGTTCATTGATAATTTGTGTGAGGTTGAGGGCATCAAGTTTAGATTGTAGGATGGCTGGGGTGTTAAGCATGTTCCAGTTTAGGTCGCCTAGCAGCACAATCTCTGAAGATAGATGGGGGGCAATCAGTTCACATATGGTGTCCAGAGCACAGCTGGGGGCAGAGGGTGGTCTATAGCAGGCGGCAACGATGAGAGACTTGTTTTTAGAGAGGTGGATTTTTAAAAGTTGAAGTTCAAATTGTTTGGGTACAGACCTGGATAGTAGGACAGAACTCTGCAGGCTATCTTTGCAGTAGATTGCAACACCGCCCCCTTTGGCAGTTCTATCTTGTCTGAAAATGTTGTAGTTTGGAATTAAAATGTCTGAATTTTTGGTGGTCTTCCTAAGCCAGGATTCAGACACAGCTAGAACATCCGGGTTGGCAGAGTGTGCTAAAGCAGTGAATAGAACAAACTTAGGGAGGAGGCTTCTAATGTTAACATGCATGAAACCAAGGCTATTAAGGTTACAGAAGTCGTCAAAAGAGAGCGCCTGGGGAATAGGAGTGGAGCTAGGCACTGCAGGGCCTGGATTCACCTCTACATCGCCAGAGGAACAGAGTAGGAGTAGAATAAGGGTGCGGCTAAAAGCAATAAGAATTGGTCGTTTAGAACGTCTGGAACAGAGAGTAAAAGGAGGTTTCTGGGGGCGATAAAATAGCATCAAGGTATAATGTACAGACAAAGGTAAGGTAGGATGTGAATACAGTGGAGGTAAACCTAGGTATTGAGTGATGAAGAGAGAGATATTGTCTCTAGAAACATCATTGAAACCAGGAGATGTCATTGCATGTGTGGGTGGTGGAACTAATAGTGGGTGGTGTGGGTGGTGGAACATGTGTGGGTGGTGGAACTAACTAACGTCATTTCCGGTCACGACTTGCAGACTTGTTTTTGAGTTGCTGTGCGTTTTGTTGCCAACCTGTTTTGCTACCTGACAAATTTACGGTTTTTACTTTTTAATTACCGTTTATATTTTTGTTTTTTCCTACTCAACTTTTTCACTCCGGACGCTTTATCTGGACACGATTCGTCAGGACCTCCAACAGCCGAAGCTAAGTAGTAACATTAACATGATGCCTTCTAATTGTAGTCGCTGTACTCGCCTTACGGCGAGGATAGCTGTGCTACAAGCCCAGCTTCAGACGCAATCGCTAGGCAAGGGTAATTTCAGTGTAGGAAAGGATGAAACAGCGTCTGTGCCACCAGTAAGTACAGATAGTAGTATAAATCCCCTGGCACAGTCCCCGCAGCCGGACAACTTTCTCACGGTTTCTGGAAGGAAATGCTGTAGGAACGCTCAACCGGTGTCGCTCATTCAGCCGACAGAAACTTTCAACCGGTTTTCCCCATTAAGCAGCGGGTCGGAGTCAGAGGCCGAGTCTTCTCTGGTCTCTACTCCTCCCGTTACGGGGTCTGAGACGCCGAAGCTTCCCACCATTAGCTCTGACAAATTGAAAACTCTAGTCATTGGCGACTCCATTACCCGCAGTATTAGACTTCAGAATCATCCAGCGATCATACACTGTTTACCGGGGGGCAGGGCTACCGACGTTAAGGCTAATCTGAAGATGGTGCTGGCTAAAGCTAAAACTGGCGAGTGTAGAGAGTATAGAGATATTGTTATCCACGTCGGCACCAACGATGTTAGGATGAAACAGTCAGAGATCACCAAGCGCAACATAGCTTCTGCGTGTAAATCAGCTAGAAAGATGTGTCGGCATCGAGTAATTGTCTCTGGCCCCCTCCCAGTTAGGGGGAGTGATGAGCTCTACAGCAGAGTCTCACAACTCAATCGCTGGTTGAAAACTGTTTTCTGCCCCTCCCAAAAGATAGAATTTGTAGATAATTGGCCCTCTTTCTGGGACTCGCCCACAAACAGGACCAAGCCTGACCTGCTGAGGAGTGACGGACTCCATCCTAGCTGGAGGGGTGCTCTCATTTTATCTACCAACATAGACAGGGCTCTAACTCCTCTAGCTCCACAATGAAATAGGGTGCAGGCCAGGCAGCAGGCTGTTAGCCAGCCTGCCAGCATAGTGGAGTCTGCCACTAGCACAGTCAGTGTAGTCAGCTCAGCTATCACCATTGAGACCGTGTCTGTGCCTCGACCTAGGTTGGGCAAAACTAAACATGGCGGTGTTCGCCTTAGCAATCTCACTAGGATAAAGACCACCTCCATTCCTGTCATTATTGAAAGAGATCATGATACCTCACATCTCAAAATAGGGCTACTTAATGTTAGATCCCTTACTTCAAAGGCAATTATAGTCAATGAACTAATCACTGATCATAATCTTGATGTGATTGGCCTGACTGAAACATGGCTTAAGCCTGATGAATTTACTGTGTTAAATGAGGCCTCACCTCCTGGCTACACTAGTGACCATATCCCCCGTGCATCCCGCAAAGGCGGAGGTGTTGCTAACATTTACGATAGCAAATTTCAATTTACAAAAAAAAAAATGACGTTTTCGTCTTTTGAGCTTCTAGTCATGAAATCTATGCAGCCTACTCAATCACTTTTTATAGCTACTGTTTACAGGCCTCCTGGGCCATATACAGCGTTCCTCACTGAGTTCCCTGAATTCCTATCGGACCTTGTAGTCATAGCGGATAATATTCTAATCTTTGGTGACTTTAATATTCACATGGAAAAGTCCACAGACCCACTCCAAAAGGCTTTCGGAGCCATCATCGACTCAGTGGGTTTTGTCCAACATGTCTCTGGACCCACTCACTGTCACAGTCATACGCTGGACCTAGTTTTGTCCCATGGAATAAATGTTGTGGATCTTAATGTTTTTCCTCATAATCCTGGACTATCGGACCACCATTTTATTACGTTTGCAATTGCAACAAATAATCTGCTCAGACCCCAACCAAGGATCATCAAAAGTCGTGCTATAAATTCACAGACAACACAAAGATTCCTTGATGTCCTTCCAGACTCCTTCTGCCTACCCAAGGACGCCAGAGGACAAAAATCAGTTAACCACCTAACTGAGGAACTCAACTTAACCTTGCGCAATACCCTAGATGCAGTTGCACCCCTAAAAACTAAAAACATTTCTCATAAGAAACTAGCTCCCTGGTACACAGAAAATACCCGAGCTCTGAAGCAAGCTTCCAGAAAATTGGAACGGAAATGGCGCCACACCAAACTGGAAGTCTTCCGACTAGCTTGGAAAGACAGTACTGTGCAGTACCGAAGAGCCCTTACTGCTGCTCGATCATCCTATTTTTCTAACTTAATTGAGGAAAATAAGAACAATCCGAAATTCCTTTTTGATACTGTCGCAAAGCTAACTAAAAAGCAGCATTCCCCAAGAGAGGATGACTTTCACTTTAGCAGTGATAAATTCATGAACTTCTTTGAGGAAAAGATTATGATTATTAGAAAGCAAATTACGGACTCTTCCTTAAATCTGCGTATTCCTTCAAAGCTCAGTTGTCCTGAGTCTGCACAACTCTGCCAGGACCTAGGATCAAGAGAGACACTCAAGTGTTTTAGTACTATATCTCTTGACACAATGATGAAAATAATCATGGCCTCTAAACCTTCAAGCTGCATACTGGACCCTATTCCAACTAAACTACTGAAAGAGCTGCTTCCTGTGCTTGGCCCTACTATGTTGAACATAATAAACGGCTCTCTATCCACCGGATGTGTACCAAACTCACTAAAAGTGGCAGTAATAAAGCCTCTCTTGAAAAAGCCAAACCTTGACCCAGAAAATATAAAAAACTATCGGCCTATATCGAATCTTCCATTCCTCTCAAAAATTTTAGAAAAGGCTGTTGCGCAACAACTCACTGCCTTCCTGAAGACAAACAATGTATACGAAATGCTTCAGTCTGGTTTTAGACCCCATCATAGCACTGAGACGGCACTTGTGAAGGTGGTAAATTACATTTTAATGGCATCGGACCGAGGCTCTGCATCTGTCCTCGTGCTCCTAGACCTTAGTGCTGCTTTTGATACCATCGATCACCACATTCTTTTGGAGAGATTGGAAACCCAAATTGGTCTACACGGACAAGTTCTGGCCTGGTTTAGATCTTATCTGTCGGAAAGATATCAGTTTGTCTCTGTGAATGGTCTGTCCTCTGACAAATCAACTGTAAATTTCGGTGTTCCTCAAGGTTCCGTTTTAGGACCACTATTGTTTTCACTATATATTTTACCTCTTGGGGATGTTATTCGAAAACATAATGTTAACTTTCACTGCTATGCAGATGACACACAGCTGTACATTTCAATTAAACATGGTGAAGCCCCAAAATTGCCCTTGCTAGAAGAATGTGTTTCAGACATAAGGAAGTGGATGGCTGCAAACTTTCTACTTTTAAACTCGGACAAAACAGAGATGCTTGTTCTAGGTCCCAAGAAACAAAGAGATCTTCTGTTGAATCTGACAATTAATCTTAATGGTTGTACAGTCGTCTCAAATAAAACTGTGAAGGACCTCGGCGTTACTCTGGACCCTGATCTCTCTTTTGAAGAACATATCAAGACCATTTCAAGGACAGCTTTTTTCCATCTACGTAACATTGCAAAAATCAGGAACTTTCTGTCCAAAAATGATGCAGAAAAATTAATCCATGCTTTTGTCACTTCCAGGTTAGACTACTGCAATGCTCTACTTTCCGGCTACCCGGATAAAGCACTAAATAAACTTCAGTTAGTGCTAAATACGGCTGCTAGAATCCTGACTAGAACCAAAAAATTTGATCATATTACTCCAGTGCTAGCCTCTCTACACTGGCTTCCTGTCAAAGCAAGGGCTGATTTCAAGGTTTTACTGCTAACCTACAAAGCATTACATGGGCTTGCTCCTATCTATCTCTCTGATTTGGTCCTGCCGTACATACCTACACGTACGCTACGGTCACAAGACGCAGGCCTCCTAATTGTCCCTAGAATTTTTAAGCAAACAGCTGGAGGCAGGGCTTTCTCCTATAGAGCTCCATTTTTATGGAACGGTCTGCCTACCCATGTCAGAGACGCAAACTCGGTCTCAACCTTTAAGTCTCTACTGAAGACTCATCTCTTCAGTGGGTCATATGATTGAGTGTAGTCTGGCCCAGGAGTGGGAGGGTGAACGGAAAGGCTCTGGAGCAACGAACCACCCTTGCTGTCTCTGCCTGGCCGGTTCCCCTCTTTCCACTGGGATTCTCTGCCTCTAACCCTATTACAGGGGCTGAGTCACTGGCTTTACTGGGGCTCTCTCATGCCGTCCCTGGAGGAGGTGCGTCACCTGAGTGGGTTGAGTCACTGATGTGGTCATCCTGTCTGGGTTGGCGCCCCCCCCCCCCCCCCCCCCCCCCCCCCCCCCCTTAAGTTGTGCCGTGGCGGAGGTCTTTGTGGGCTATACTCAGCCTTGTCTCAGGATGGTAAGTTGGTGGTTGAAGATATCCCTCTAGTGGTGTGGGGGCTGTGCTTTGGCAAAGTGGGTGGGGTTATATCCTTCCTGTTTGGCCCTGTCCGGGGGTGTCCTCGGAGTGGGCCACAGTGTCTCCTGACCCCTCCTGTCTCAGCCTCCAGTATTTATGCTGCAGTAGTTTATGTGTCGGGGGGCTAGGGTCAGTTTGTTATATCTGGAGTACTTCTCCTGTCCTATTCGGTGTCCTGTGTGAATCTAAGTGTGCGTTCTCTAATTCTCTCCTTCTCTCTTTCTCTCTCTCGGAGGACCTGAGCCCTAGGACCATGCCCCAGGACTACCTGACATGATGACTCCTTGCTGTCCCCAGTCCACCTGGCTGTGCTGCTGCTCCAGTTTCAACTGTTCTGCCTTATTATTATTCGACCATGCTGATCATTTATGAACATTTGAACATCTTGGCCATGTTCTGTTATAATCTCCACCCGGCACAGCCAGAAGAGGACTGGCCATCCCACATATGCTCTCTCTAATTCTCTCTTTCTTTCTCTCTCTCGGAGGACCTGAGCCCTAGGACCATGCCCCAGGAATACCTGACATGATGACTCCTTGCTGTCCCCAGTCCACCTGACTGTGCTGCTGCTCCAGTTTCAACTATTCTGCCTTATTATTATTTGACCATGCTGGTCATTTATGAACATTTGAACATCTTGACCATGTTTTGTTATAATCTCCACCCGGCACAGCCAGAAGAGGACTGGCCACCCCACATAGCCTGGTTCCTCTCTAGGTTTCTTCCTAGGTTTTGGCCTTTCTAGGGAGTTTTTCCTAGCCACCGTGCTTCTTCACCTGCATTGCTTGCTGTTTGGGGTTTTAGGCTGGGTTTCTGTACAGCACTTTGAGATATCAGCTGATGTACGAAGGGCTATATAAAATAAATTTGATTGATTGATTGATTGAATAGGTTGGATAAGGTATAATGAGCAGGACTAGAGGCTCTACAGTGAAATAAGCCAATAAACACTAACCAGAACAGCAATGGACAAGGCATATTGACATTAAGGAGAGGCATGCTCAGTCGAGTGATAAAAAGGGTCCAGTGAGTGGAGAGGTTAGTTGGGGGTCACGGCGATTTAGACAGCTAAATCGGTAGCAAGCTAGCATAGGAGCAAGCTAGCATAGGATGGAGGTCTGTTATTAGCCAACTCTTGCGTTCCGTCAGTAGATTAGTGGGTTTCCGTGTGGTAGAGGGGATTAATCCAAATCACACAACAACAACAAAAATAAAAACAATAGATATAGTTATAGAGGCCCAAGAAGAAAAATAAATAAATAAATACAAATAAAATAAAATAAAATTGTCCGATTGTCTATTCAGATAGCAGCCGATAAGATAACCAACGTCTAGCAGGCCGCCCAGGCAACGTTGCGCCGGAGGAGCCAGCCGGACAATTCCCTCGGGTAGACAACGTCGGCAGTCCAGCTGTGAAGGCCCGGTGGGGCTCCGCGTAGGCAGCAAAACGGGTCCGGATAGGTGACTGCAGCCCAGGAGTGATTGATGGAACTCTTCAGCTGGCTAGCTCCGGAAAAATTGATGTTAGCTCCGGAATCGACGAAAGCCGATAGTCACACGGATAGCAGCTAGCTAGCTGTGAGATCCAGGTATGGATGTCCAGAGCCAGCGGCCGAAATCCAGGGACATGGAGAGAAAAATTGGTCCGGTATGTTCTGTTCCGAGCCGCGCTGCGCTGCACTGCGCCGTACAAAACTGGCGATAGATTCTCGAGCCAAAGGACAGCCGGTGACCACAAACCGTGGTTAGCTGAGTACTAACGATTAGCCAGTAAATAAGCTAACTAGCTTCTGAACTAGCTTCTGAACCAGCTTCAGAGTAGCTTCTGGACCAGCTTCTGGCTAGCTCCCGGCTAGCTTCTGGCTAATTTCTGGCTAGCCTCTTGGAGGATTACAGATCTGAGGTAAATAATACTTTTTTATATAAATATAAATTGGTGAAGCGGATTGCAGGAGAGTGTTCTGAAGATGAGTTTTTGGAAAATTAAAAATGCATGTGAAAAAAAAAGTTGTAAATATATATATATATATATATATATATATATATATATATATATATATATACGGGACACGACAGGACGAGGACAAAAATACGTCTGAACTGCTATGCCATCTTGGGAAACATGAAGCAGGAGGAGAGGGTCGAGCCGGCCAAGAGGAAAGGGGACAGTGCGAGTCATATGATGCGGAAAGGGAGGACAGTAGGGTCAAAGAGGCAGAATCAGGAGACAGTAGGGAGAAGGATTTAGCAGAAGGGAGAGATATAAGAGTAGAGAGTAGTGGGGGAGAGTGCCCGAAGATTGCTATGGCACATGACCATCTAGGTAGTGGCAGAGTGGCTAAGGTTGGAGGAAAGTGAGACCTGGAGGGGGTAGGGGCTGAGTGGCTAGGGTTGGAGGAAAGGGAGACAGAAAAGCAAACAAAGTAGTGATCGGAGACCTGGAGGGGGGTTGCAGTGAGATTAGTAGGTGAACAGCCTCTTGTAAAGGTTAGGTCAAGCGTATTGTCTGCCTTGTGAATTGGAGGGGATTGGGAAGGGTGAGGTCAAATTAGGCAAGGAGGGGAAATAGAGAGTTGAAAATAAATGAATTTAAGGCAGAAGTTGGGAGGTTGAAGTCGCCAAGTTCGAAGAGCGGTGAGCCATCGTCAGGAAATTAGCTTATCAAGGTGTCAAGCTCATTGAGGAACTCTCCAAGTGCACCTGGTGGGCAATAGATGACAACAATGTTAAAGCTTGAGTGAACAAGTGACAGTGACAGCATGGAATTCAAATGAGGAGATGGACAGGTGAGAGAGGGAGAAAATAGAACATCTCCAGTTAGGAGAAATGAGTAGCCCTGTGCGAACACCACAACGACCAGATGCTCTTGGGACTATGAGAGAAAACGTAGTCAGATGAAGAGAGAGCAGCTCCTTGTCTCTGGCAGGGCAAAACAAGTAAAGGGACTGAAGGGCAGCACAGGCTGAGATGAACTCTGCATTCTTGACCGCAGATAGGCAGCTCCAAACACTGCCAGAGACCCGGAATTCTAATTGGGTTGTCCGCTCAGAGTACACTAAATTAGAAGGGTTGTAGCCAAGGGGTGGGAAGCGCCTGTAAAGCCTACAGGGAGAGGAGAGAACATGTATAGAACACACACACACATAGTTGCCAAAGCTACAAAAGAGGAAAATTAGATCACCTAAAAATAACTAGATAAGATACTCAAGTGATAGAGTGGCGTGGAGCTTTCCTCCTTTTCCTTCATTGAGGAACTCCGCAGAACAACTCGGGGGGATGCACTGTACCCAAATTAACAAAGGCAGGAATCAACGCAATTGCACATTAGATGACACATTTGTAGGATAGGTAAGGCTACTATGTTGATATTTGTCACTTACTGGATTCGCTTGAACTAAACAGTACTTTCTACAGTAAATAGTATGTAGTACAATTTGTAGGCTACACAGTATGCAGTAGGCGCCTAACTTGAAGGGGGGGTCATGACCCCCACAATATTAGAGGCCAGCCAATTTGACCCACTAACTAATTAATATACAGTACCATGATGAATTTGATGGATTGGAAATTATTTTCCCACGGTGGCTACTGGCTTTCTGTGGCTTTACAGTATACAGTAATACTCCATTCATTCCTCATTTTATGAGTGATCCCCCAACCAACAATTATGCTTTTGGTTTGGCCCGGTCCTCAAAGGCCGTGGTTTGTGAAGGGAAAAAAGTTGAGCAAGGCTTGCAAGAAGAACGGAGCAATAGTTTCACTCTGTCTTTCTCTCTCCTCTTTCTTCTTAACAAAGCCTTAATTCTGTGCGCTAACGTGTAACAAAATGAAGTAAAGTCACATTTTACATGGTAAATTCATAAGCACGAATAGTAATTATATAGAAAATTATATTTTGGGGAAAATATTTCTATTGTGAAATGACTAGATGTGTAATCGTGTGGAAGCACTATTTCTCAAAATGAGCGATAATTGGTAACATTATATTAGCCTCATTTTTGTGAGTTCAAAGACAACTTTGGTAGTATTATAAACTTAGAAACAACTTGTTTCTGGTAGGCTACATAATTAGAGAAGGGCTGTTTCTCTGAACCTCAGGCAGTAGGTTCAAGCGAGCCTGTTTTTCTCCCCAGTCAGATGCAGCCTGCCTGTCTCATAGACTCTGACTAGCAGCAGAAACCTATGCTCCTTATTTATTTAGAAAACAAATGTGAAAGCCCAAATTGTGGGGGGAAAGCACTCATCAGGTTTATGCAACATAATAATCACCCTAACAACATTTCCAGGGCCACATTTATATTTTATTTTAATTGAGAAAATCTACAAAATAAATCCCCCCCACCCTAGTCTTTAGTGATAGAGATGCATTTGTCATTGCACAGCAGTAAGCTGCTAATTTCTCCTTTATTTCATTTATTTCAATATAGAAGGGAAACCAGGTACTGGTGTTTGTATGTACTGTTTCTTGATGAGTAAAAGCTATTCTTATACCATATTTTTTAGCAACAATAGTAGCTGTTCATTCAATTGGGGGAGGTGAGGGGCATGGAGAGGGTGCATGACTGAAAATGTTTGGGAAGCACTGATCAACTTATCACAAATACAGATGGGAAACCCAAAGCTTCAGCCTACTGTATTTATGTATGGCCTTTATGCTTTATTAGTTGGGCTACAGGTGATTATGCTTATTGCTAAATAACAAACTAGCCTGATAATATACACCAATATTTAGTCAGGCAAAGTTTTGGAGGGGGAAATTACATTTTAATGGTGTCACCAGAATTGTAATGTAATTCATTTTGGAGTAGAAAGGTCACCAGGGCTACGTTCAGTACAAAAAAAAACATAATGCAACGTCCAGTTAAACGGAAACAGTGCTGTTCTGAACGACCAGTTGAAAAATGGGGAGGGATTGGGTTGTGGGTTCAAAATGAACCGCTACCCTTCAAATATGTCACTCGTTGCTTCAAGCGACACCCTGCCACACCCACCAAACATAGGCTAACTCAAAGTCTGTTCAAGAACGTTGAAGAACGTTTTGGGCAGACGTGTCGTTCAGTACAAGCCATTACGCAATGTAGCAAAGGTTGAATGGAACTGGGCTCACCCCAGAACTGACTTTCTCACAGTCGTCCTACAAAAAAATGGTCAAGTAGACCAACAGTTTAAAGTAATGCAGAAATTATTGGTATTTCAGTTCTTTTTTGGATATATTGACCGAATTATCAGGAAAGTTCAGGATGCGTTTTCCCTTTAAAAGATACCCCAAAACAACCATTTCACAACTATACATTTATTTAGCATGTCCCCGGACCACCCTATAAGGTTGTTGACCCCGGAACCCATTGCCAGCCCCCCAATATGCAACAGAATGTTATGACCTTCGTATACAGTTTTAGTAGTTAGTAAGACAGATTTCAGATATTGCCTATGTCTTCAAGATTGTGAGATGGGTTGTGATATCAGGTCTGTCCTCAAAATATCTCTTCATGCAACATGTTGTTACTTATGTGATTATATAAATGTGTTTTAATTTAGATCAAGGTTTAATATTCATAGCACCACCACCATAATGTGTTTGTCCTATTTACAGTATCTCACATTAATCGGCTCTCAGAAGCTGTCCAAATATACATCATGATATCGCTTTTCTATGGGTGTATACATTTTATTTCACACATGTCGCTTTTCTATGGGTGTATACATTTTATTTCACACATGTCGCTTTTCTATGGGTGTATACATTTTATTTCACACATGTCGCTTTTCTATGGGTGTATACTGAACACGTACATACATACATAGAAAAGTGATATGTGTGAAATAAAATGTTGAAACCTATACATTTTTGCACTCAATCTGTTTGTACTCAATACAGAGGCAATACTGTACACACTGGAGTGTGAGAGTGGAGCTGCATTCAGGTATTTGAGAATGGTTTCAGCATGAGCAGCATTCCACTATATCCAATTATCATCAGTACTCATCAATATAATGGGTAAAAGGCAAACAGTTTACCATACCTGCCTTGGAATTTATACAAAAAAGTTTCTAGCTATGTGCATTGATCCCCACTGCATGTGGAAGTTTTCTTCAACTACAGATGGAAAAGATTCAACGGTAGTGATATGGGAACCGAACGGCTGAATGGCTGTTTACCAATGTGGAATAGAAAGTCCTTGAGGAGTAAAACATTCTTTAACTGTCAGTCAAAGAGGAAAACAACATGTTCTCATTTCGAAATCCATTAGAGGGCCTTGCTTTACACTAGTAAGGAGGAGTCCCCAGTCCCCACCAGTTTCAATGGGATGCTTTGGCAAAAGTCTATTTGGACATAACCCACATTAGTGAGAGATGAAAATATGGAAATCATGGTGTACTTTTGTACAGGATATTGGTTAATGGTTGCTTTATCCATTTGTTATTGGGAAATAGGGCCTTGGCGAAGGGAAAGACTCATGGAATGAAGAGAACACATTTATCTGATTTCTTAGAACCATCCATCTAGTATAATTTAGTCTAGATAGTTTCCATGGGGACATAACATTGGACAAGGATGTTCAACTCTCTCTGAGACCTGAAGGCAACTCTTATTATAACAGGCTACAGTATTCAACTGACTTTGGTGCACTTAACCTCTAAACTGCACAGTGCGGGTGGTGGTGGATGCATGGGATCGACCCAGGCAGGGTCATATTGTGTGTGTGTGTTGTTGTTGTTGATTTGCCCTTCCTGACCTCAGGCTGATTCTGTCAATCAGAAGTGCAGCTGACTCCAACTCAGAACTTTATTTTTTACATCTTGAGGGATCAGTGACGCAGTGTACCCTGTCACAGATTGGTTTCCTGCTTTCGCCAAACACAAATGCTCCATCGCCAACACTCTGTGTAAGGAGGCATGGAATAAGTGTCCCCTCTCACCTCTGGATTGAATGCCTGGAATATTGATTATTTTTTACGTTTATTTTATCAGGGAATCACACTGGGACCAATATCTCTTTTACAGATGAGCCCTGAATTAAATAAATTACAGAAAGTACACACAAAATGCAAGCAGAAAGAAAAACACTGTCAGTAATAAGGTCCTCAATCAGATTTCTGAAAAACATCAAATTTAAGAACATTTTGAAGATTGTTCGACAAATAAGGTGAAAGAAAACAAAAAGCTGATTTGCAATAACTAAGTAAAGAGCAAAGACATTTCCAGAGTTAGCCATTGCTGAGACCACGTGTGGTAAAGTTCAGTAATGATGTTATGGACAGTGGGACCTTTTGTAAAAGTGCTTTATAAATGAAAACATAGCAATGTATCAACCTACAGTATGTGACATCAAAGAGGGCCAACCAACTTTCTGGTAGATAATGCAGTGATGAGTGCTAAAACGGTCTCCCTTAATAAAGCACAGTGGGCTATGATCAACTGTATCTAATGGTTTTAATGAAGTGGCAGCTGCGTTCATATAAATTATGTCATCATAGTCTAGGACCGACAGGAACGTCGACTGAATAATCTGCTTTCTACTATTTAGTGAGATGCAGGACCTATTTCTATAGAAGCCCATTTTTATTCTAACCCTTAACTAACCCATCAATATCCTTTTTAAGAGACAGCTTTTCATCTATGAAGATGACCAGATATTTGTAAGCAGGGACACGATCAATATGGACACCATCCAAAGTGCATGTGCTTAAATCATCAGAGATGTTTTTTATACGCTCTAGAGAACAACATATACTTAGTTTTACCTTCCTTCATTACTAATTTCAGGTCAATAAAGGTTTTCTGTAATGCAATCAATGCAGACTGTAGTTCAGATAGAGCCTGGTTAACAGTGGGGGCAATAGCACATACAGCAGTCTCATCGGCATACAAGTGCAGGTTAAATGTTTTTACAGACAAGTCGATATTGTTAATATAAACAGTAAAAAGTACAGGACCCAGAATCAACCCCTTGGGGACAAATTTCGTAATATTCAGGAAACCTGATTTAACACCATCAGTAGATACTGTACGCATTGAGTCAAGTAAACCAGTTACATGCAGCCTGGTCCCGGCCAGTTGAGGAAAGCCTCTGAATTAGCATTGAGTGATCAACAGTATTGAAAGCCTTTGACGGGTCAATGAAGAGGGCAGCACAACATTTTATTCACACAGCTAACGCCGTCATCCAACGCCATCAACTAGGGATGCAGCAGCTACAGTGCTAGGACCTGGTCTAAAACCCAAATGATGTACAGTAACAGTCAAAAGTTTGGACTCACTTACTCATTCAAGGGTTTTTCTTTTTTTTTACTGTTTTCTACATTGTAGAATAATAGTGAAGACATCAAAACTTTGAAATTACACATATCATGAATCATGTTGTAACCAAAAATGTGTTAAAAAAAAGCAAAACAATATATATTTGAGATTTCCACCATTCTAATTTCCATTGCCCGTGTTTCTTGGTGTCCTTCAGTAGTGGTTTCTTTGCAGCAATTCGACCGTGAAGGCCTGATTCACACAGTCTCCTCTGAACAGTTGATGTTGAGATGTGCAGTTAACTCTAATGAACTTATCCTCTGCAGCAGAGGTAACTCTGGGTCTTCCTATCCTGTAGCGGTCCACATGAGAGCCAGTTTTATCATAGCGCTTGAAGGTTTTTGCGACTGCACTTGAAGAAACTTTCAAAGTTCTTGGAATTTTCCAGATTGCCTGACCTTCATTTCTTAAAGCAGGGATGGGCAACTCCAGTCCTTGAGGGCCTGATTGGTGTCACACTTTTTCTCCATCCCTAGCAAACACAGCTGATTAATCAAACTGCATTCTAAACTGACAATCCAAACTGGTGATTATTGGAGTCAGGTGTGTTAGCTGGGGTTGTTGCAAAACTGTGACAACAAATCAGGCCCTCGAGGACTAGAATTGGCCACTCCTGTCTTAAAGTAATGATGGACTGTTGTTTTTCTTTGCTTATTTGAGCTGTTCTTGACATAATATGGACTTGGTCTTTTACCAAATAGAGGTATCTTCTGTATACCAGCCTTACATTGTCACAACACAACTGATTGGCTCAAACACATTAGGAAGGAGAGAAATTCCTCAAATTACCTTACTACAAGGCACACCTGTTAATTGAAATGCATTCCAGGTGACTACCTCATGAAGCTGGTTATGAGAATGCCAAGAGTGTGCAAAGCAGTCATCAAGGCAAAAGGTGGCTACTTTGAAGAATCTCAAATATAGAATATATTTTGATTTGTTTAAGACTTTTTTGGTTACTACATGATTCCATATGTGTTATTTCATAGTTTTTATGTCTTCACTATTATTCTACAATGTAGAAAATAATACAAATGAAGAAGAAACCCTGAAATGAGCAAAATTATTCAGCCCCCTTAAGTTAATACTTTGTAGCACCACCTTTTGCTGTGATTACAGCTGTAAGCCGCTTGGGGTATGTCTCTATCAGTTTTGCACATCGAGAGACTGAAATTTTTTCCCATTCCTCCTTGCAAAACAGCTTGAGCTCAGTGAGGTTGGATGGAGAGCATTTGTGAACAGCAGTTTTCAGTTCTTTCCACAGATTCTCAATTGGATTCAGGTCTGGACTTTGACTTGGCCATTCTAACACCTGGATATGTTTATTTTTGAACCATTCCATAGTAGATTTTGCTTTATGTTTTGGATCATTGTCTTGTTGGAAGACAAATCTCCGTCCCAGTCTCAGGTCTTTTGCAGACTCCATCAGGTTTTCTTCCAGAATGGTCCTGTATTTGGCTCCATCCATCTTCCCATAAATTTTAACCATCTTCCCTGTCCCTGCTGAAGAAAAGCAGGCCCAAACCATGATGCTGCCACCACCATGTTTGATAGTGGGGATGGTGTGTTCAGCTGTGTTGCTTTTACGCCAAACATAACGTTTTGCATTGTTGCCAAAAAGTTCAATTTTGGTTTCATCTGACCAGAGCACCTTCTTCCACATGTTTGGTGTGTCTCCCAGGTGGCTTGTGGCAAACTTTAAACGACACTTTTTATGGATATCTTTAAGAAATGGCTTTCTTCTTGCTACTCTTCCATAAAGGCGAGATTTGTGCAATATACGACTGATTGTTGTCCTATGGACAGAGTCTCCCACCTCAGCTGTAGATCTCTGCAGTTCATCCAGAGTGATCATGGGCCTCTTGGCTGCATCTCTGATCAGTCTTTTCCTTGTTTGAGCTGAAAGTTTAGAGGGACGGCCAGGTCTTGGTAGATTTGCAGTGGTCTGATACTCCTTCCATTTCAATATTATCGCTTGCACAGTGCTCCTTGGGATGTTTAAAGCTTGGGAAATCTTTTTGTATCCAAATACGGCTTTAAACTTCTTCACAACAGTATCTCGGACCTGCCTGGTGTGTTCCTTGTTCTTCATGGACCTCTGAGACTATCACAGTGCAGGTGCATTTATACGGAGACTTGATTACACACAGGTGGATTGTATTTATCATCATTAGTCATTTAGGTCAACATTGGATCATTCAGAGATCCTCACTGAACTTCTGGAGAGAGTTTGCTGCACTGGGCTGAATAGTTTTGCACGCCCAATTTTTCAGTTTTTGATTTGTTAAAAAAGTTTGAAATATCCAATAAATGTCGTTCCACTTCATGATTGTGTCCCACTTGTTGTTGATTCTTCACAAAAAAATACAGTTTTATATCTTTATGTTTGAAGCCTGAAATGTGGCAAAAGGTCGCAAAGTTCAAGGGGGCCGAATACTTTCGCAAGGCACTGTATATTTCAAAATTGAAATCAATTTGCTAGCCTGTAACTTTGTTGGCCGCATGTTTTCCTTTAGATGTTCAAATGTTCTCTTCTGCTTAATCATGGTTTGAACGATGTGATTCCTATCCTAACGATCATCCTATTTTTCTAACTTAATTGAGGAAAATAAGAACAATCCGAAATTCCTTTTTGATACTGTCGCAAAGCTAACTAAAAAGCAGCATTCCCAAAGAGAGGATGACTTTCACTTTAGCAGTGATAAATTCATGAACTTCTTTGAGGAAAAGATTATGATTATTAGAAAGCAAACTACGGACTCCTCTTTAAATCTGCATATTCCTTCAGAGCTCAGTTGTCCTGAGTCTGCACAACTCTGCCAGGACCAGGGATCAAGAGAGACGCTCAAGTGTTTTAGTACTATATCTCTTGACACAATGATGAAAATAATCATGGCCTCTAAACCTTCAAGCTGCATACTGGACCCTATTCCAACTAAACTACTGAAAGAGCTGCTTCCTGTGCTTGGCCCTCCTATGTTGAACATAATAAACGGCTCTCTATCCACCGGATGTGTACCAAACTCACTAAAAGTGGCAGTAATAAAACCTCTCTTGAAAAAGCCAAACCTTGACCCAGAAAATATAAAAAACTAACGGCCTATCGAATCTTCCATTCCTCTCAAAAATTGTAGAAAAGGCTGTTGCGCAGCAACTCACTGCCTTCCTGAAGACAAACAATGTATACGAAATGCTTCAGTCTGGTTTTAGACCCCATCATAGCACTGAGACGGCACTTGTGAAGGTGGTAAATTACATTTTAATGGCATCGGACCGAGGCTCTGCATCTGTCCTCGTGCTCCTAGACCTTAGTGCTGCTTTTGATACCATCGATCACCACATTCTTTTGGAGAGATCGGAAACCCAAATTGGTCTACACGGACAAGTTCTGGCCTGGTTCAGATCTTATCTGTCGGAAAGATATCAGTTTGTCTCTGTGAATGGTTTGTCCTCTGACAAATCAACTGTAAATTTCGGTGTTCCTCAAGGTTCCGTTTTAGGACCACTATTGTTTTCACTATATATTTTACCCCTTGGGGATTTTATTCGAAAACATAATGTTAACTTTCACTGCTATGCGGATGACACACAGCTGTACATTTCAATGAAACATGGTGAAGCCCCAAAATTGCCCTTGCTAGAAGCATGTGTTTCAGACATAAGGAAGTGGATGGCTGCAAACTTTCTACTTTTAAACTCGGACAAAACAGAGATGCTTGTTCTAGGTCCCAAGAAACAAAGAGATCTTCTGTTGAATCTGACAATTAATCTTAATGGTTGTACAGTCGTCTCAAATAAAACTGTGAAGGACCTCGGCGTTACTCTGGACCCTGATCTCTCTTTTGAAGAACATATCAAGACCATTTCAAGGACAGCTTTTTTCCATCTACGTAACATTGCAAAAATCAGAAACTTTCTGTCCAAAAATGATGCAGAAAAATTAATCCATGCTTTTGTCACTTCTAGGTTAGACTACTGCAATGCTCTACTTTCCGGCGACCTGGATAAAGCACTAAATAAACTTCAGTTAGTGCTAAATACGGCTGCTAGAATCCTGACTAGAACCAAAAAATGTTATCATATTACTCCAGTGCTAGCCTCTCTACACTGGCTTCCTGTCAAAGCAAGGGCTGATTTCAAGGTTTTACTGCTAACCTACAAAGCATTACATGGGCTTGCTCCTACCTATCTCTCTGATTTGGTCCTGCCGTACATACCTACACGTACGCTACGGTCACAAGACGCAGGCCTCCTAATTGTCCCTATAATTTCTAAGCAAACAGCTGGAGGCAGGGCTTTCTCCTATAGAGCTCCATTTTTATGGAACGGTCTGCCTACCCATGTCAGAGACGTAAACTCAGTCTCAACCTTTAAGTCTTTACTGAAGACTCATCTCTTCAGTGGGTCATATGATTGAGTGTTGTCTGGCCCAGGAGTGGGAAGGTGAACGGAAAGGCTCTGGAGCAACGAACCGCCCTTGCTGTCTCTGCCTGGCCGGTTCCCCTCTTTCCACTGGGATTCTCTGCCTCTAACCCTATTACAGTGGCTGAGTCACTGGCTTACTGGGGCTCTCTCATGCCGTCCATAGAGGGGGTGGGTCACATGAGTGGGTTGATTCACTGATGTGGTCATCCTGTCTGGGTTGCCCCCCCCCCCACCCCCCACAACCTTGGGTTGTGCCGTGGCAGGTCTTTGTGGGCTATACTCAGCCTTGTCTCAGGATGGTAAGTTGGTGGTTGAAGATATCCCTCTAGTGGTGTGGGGGCTGTGCTTTGGCAAAGTGGGTGGGGTTATATCCTTCCTGTTTGGCCCTGTCCGGGGGTGTCCTCGGATGGGGCCACAGTGTCTCCTGACCCCTCCTGTCTCAGCCTCCAGTATTTATGCTGCAGTAGTTTGTGTCGGGGGGGGGGGGGGGCTAGGGTCAGTTTGTTATATCTGGAGTACTTCTCCTGTCCTATTCGGTGTCCTGTGTGAATCTAAGTGTGCGTTCTCTAATTTTCTCCTTCTCTCTTTCTTTCTCTCTCTCGGAGGACCTGAGCCCTAGGACCATGCCCCAGGACTACCTGACATGATGACTCCTTGCTGTCCCCAGTCCACCTGATCGTGCTGCTGCTCCAGTTTCAACTGTTCTGCCTTACTATTATTCGACCATGACCATTATTCGACATTTGAACATCTTGGCCATGTTCTGTTATAATCTCCACCCAGCACAGCCAGAAGAGGACTGGCCACCCCACATAGCCTGGTTCCACTCTAGGTTTCTTCCTAGGTTTTGGCCTTTCTAGGGAGTTTTTCCTAGCCACCGTGCTTCTACACCTGCATTGCTTGCTGTTTGGGGTTTTAGGCTGGGTTTCTGTACAGCACTTTGAGATATCAGCTGATGTATGAAGGGCTATATAAATAAATACATTTGATTTGATTTGATTTGATTCCAATCTATAAAATACAGGATAATACAATACAGTACAGTAATTCAGTTCCCACTCAAAACTATTAGCCTACTGGAGCTTGTTTCATTCATTTATCTAAGAGAGCATTTAGCTAGCTATATCTATGGACTTTTATGTTTTTCTGTAATGCTTAATGTGCAGTAGCCTATCATTGTCACGCCCTGACCATGGAGAGCCCTCGGGGTTCTCTATTGTGTAATAGGTCAGGGCATGACTAGGGGGGTATTATTCTAGGTATTATATTTCTATGTTGGTGTGTATGGTTCCCAATTGGAGGCAGCTGATGATCATTACCTCTAATTGGGGATCATACTTAGTGTGTCCTTTTTCCCACCTGCGATTTGGGATATTGTTTTGTATGAGTTCCTATGTGCGCTCACGATCGTTATAGCGTTGTTGTTTGAAAGTTTCACTATCATTAAAATGTGGAACTCTACTCATGCTGCGCCTTGGTCCAATTATTCATACGGCGGTCGTGACAATCATATACAGTATGTATTGGATAACGGTACAATCATTTGGTATTTTTGCGGGCCTGGGCTCCTTAAACATTGTTAATTTAGGGCTCATAAAATGTATTTAATTATATGGCTCATCAGGCTCATGTAGCATCAGGTTTGAATTTTCATGCTTTTGAATGACACTTCTGTTTTTGGAGGGAACTACAGGGTTACCCAGGAGAAAAGTTATTTATTCTAGGGATGGAACATTTCTAAAACACGGGAAAATATTCAACCGTAGTTTGTATGGGCTAACAGAATGTCTCTTTGTACAGGTGTACATTATCCTAAAGACAGTCCAGGCTGAGGGTGGGCCAGGTGCACACTGGACCATAGCACACAGTCCTGATAGTGGGTGCCCTCTATCACTACCCTTAGGGATGTGGCCACCCTCTCCTGTTGGTCATGCAGGTCATTGGTCCCCATATGATTGATATGGATGGGGGAGCCAAGCTGAGCCACAGTCACGAGCTCCATAGCTCTCTCTGTTGACACCTTTTTATTTGGTAAAATGTATTCTCTAATAAACTTTCCATTGGAGTCCATCATTAATAAAAATGTCTGGTTTCTCATCAGGTCTGTGGAGTGATAGGAGTAATTACAGGCTGTGAAATGGGGATGGAGGGGGTCAGCTGGGTTGGTGCATTGGTTGGTTTGGTTGATGGGTGCTGATTCAGCTGTTGGCTTGGTCCTGAGATTTTGTGGGACTCTTTGTAGAGCAGATGGTGGTTGCTGAGAAATTCCTGCTTTAGCTCATCTAGCTCCTTCTGCAGGTCCTGAATGCGGCTGGTGTTGACTGTTCTGGGCAGTTCCCCTCTAAGTCTGCACACTGTCCTCAACATTTTTCATTACACACTACAGCGCCTTGATCTCATCCCTATGCTGTGATACTGCAGGTGTCACGTGTGAGAGATGCATGCTCAGGCTGTGTCTGCTGCAGGCTAGAGAGGGACACTGGGGACTACATATCGGGGCACAGAGGGTGTGGAGGCTGTCGTAGGTTGTGACAGTGTAGAGGTTTTAAGTTCAGCAACAAGAGGTTTTATCTGGTTAAAGTAGTGGAAAAATTGATCCAGTCTGGCCTCTGAACCTTGAATCACCACAGTGCCATTATTATAAATATTGTAATGAAACAGCAGGGAGCAGGTCTCGAACCCTCGACCTTCGAGCCCGAAGTCCGGCAGTCGATTTCCGCGCTTATAAACCCAGGGTCGTTACAATATTAACGTTACATTTGTGGGTGAAATTAATGTAAAATTGTGTCATTGTTCTGTTTTCTGACAGTTGAAGTTCCTTGTTGATCTTGTGGAGAACTGTGTGCCAAGTATTAGGCTCATCTGTGTAGAACAGAAGGAACATTTTATTTCTTTGTTCGCTTTCAGGAGGAAGTTTGCCCTCTGAGTCTCTGGGGATTGTATTACCAATTTATTTTTGAATTAATTTTTACCTGACTCAAGACTTTTTCCTTGTAGCATTTTCAGGATAGGTGATGGCAAGGTCTCTGAAACAATGCTTAGAGAATGCATCCATCTTCATCTCCATGGTGACCTGTTTAAACATTGCACTCTGTTCTAGAATGATATGCATGTGCCTCTAGATGAAAGCACTTATTTAAATAATGCACCTATAGGTAAATGTGACGTTTAATGTGCAGAACACAGCAATGAACTAAAATAACTAAACTGTTAACATATAAAATAATTTTTTAAGAAATTGCAATTTCAGTAGGAGCTCTTAAGTGCTGCTGCTTGTGAATTGGTTGCTAGGAGACTGTTTTTGTTGCACAGCAAGTACTCTATTATTTGGTTTTAATAAATAAGAAAGGGGTTAAGTGATTTGAATGCTAATTTCTCCAACTCAGAAACAGTAGGAACAGACTCAATACGTAAAACAGGATCCCCATTGGCTATAACTGTACTATTATCAGATGAACATATTTTTAATTATGGAATCTACCAGATCAGCTGCATCCATAGTCTGTATAATTACAGGGTGGCAAGTAGCCTAGCAGTTAGAGTGTTGGGCCAGTAACTGAAAGGTCGCTGGTTCAAATAACCGAGCCGACAATGTGCCCTTGAGCAATGCACTTAACCCTGATTTGTTCCAGGGATGACATACTACTATGGCTGACCCTGTAAAAACACATTTCTCTACACCAATCTGGTATATGTGACAAAACCTGCTTTATTGGGCACTGTGCAGCAATCTGGTGACAAATTGCACTCATTGTCCCTCTGGGATAGATCACCTCTGTCCCTTCTGCCTTTACCTGACCAGGGTTCAGTTAACCTAAAGCTTCGTAGCTAATGTTGCTCATAACAACCCCAGACCAAGACTATACGTAGTAAGCAAAGTGCTTAATTTGGGGAATTTCATTCAAACTGTGAGACTGGGTTTGTATTCTTTTTTGAGCCCTAATAATTCATATGAATTTATATTCATATTATTTGAAAAACTGTTTCTCATTGAGGCTGTATTTTGAGTTTGAGTTTATTTTTACAGGGACAGTGCACAATAATCAACTTTTCAGTAAAAGTGCCGGTTTTAGCCAGCCAGCCAGCTAATTTTCAACCGCAGTCCCTGGGCAGGTTATTAAAAACAATTACAATATAGACAATCACTGAGCAGTGAGCACACGCAGAGCAACATAGGACAAGCAAGACGTAGCATATAGACAGAGCAACATAGAACAAAAAGCAGCAAGACAAAATTCATTAAAGCAACAAAGTGTTTCCACAACTCACAAGCTACAGACAACATGGAAAGCGGCAATACACAGCTAGGGATTATGATCACAAATCTGATTGACCTTTAGCCATGTATTCATACATTTTGTGAAAGTGTGATAGGTGGTGCAGTTGTGTGTCTGAAGGCAGTGTATTCCAGACATGGGAAGCTCTCACAGAGAAAGCAGATTTACTAAAGGAAATATTCCTTAAAGGTACTATACAGTCACCTCTCATGGCAGAACTTGTGGATCTGCTGCCATATGTTTGGGTTATCTGTTTAACAAAAATACTGAGTGGAGGGGGAGCCAGGCCATTTAGGATCTTGAATACAAGACATACGTCGGTGTATTGCACAAGATTTTCCCAATTCAGGAGCTCATGCTTTCTGAGGATGTAACAGTGATGATGGCGATTGGGCTTACTATCAAGCACTTTGAGAGCCTGAATAGGTTTTTATGTTGTACAGCAAGCTTGGGCCCAACTAGTCAAGCAGTATGTTAAGTGGGGGAGTATCATAGATTTGAAGTACAGTTTTGCTACCTCTGTAGTCAAACAATTTTGTAAAAATCGGAAATTAGCTAGGTTGAATTTGGATTTGAATGACCTTTTTCACATGCTTTTTAAAAGAGAGTATGATGCCAAGGTACTTAAAATCAGATACCACCTGGAGCTTCTCCCCTGACACATAGACAGTAGCATCTGTTGCCCTCTTTGTGAAGAACATCCACTGTTTTTTTCACATTGAGATGCAAACACGAGTCACTGAACCAGTTTGTAACCTACAGTAGTGAGTTCTTGTACAGCTTATTGTTTGCTCTTTGCATGCACATATATCACTGTATCATCTGCATACATTTGAACTTCAGACCCAGTACAGACAGAAGGCAGATCATTAATGTACAGGCTGAACAGGAGGGGCCCCAGTATTGACCCCTGGGGCACGCCCACATCATAGCTAAGAGTGGGCGACAGCTGATTGCTCACTCTGACACACTGAGTTCTGCCTTCAAGGTATGATTTCATCCATCTCAAGGCATCGGGGGAAAAGTTGAACTTGGACAATTCTGTGATGAGAATCTCATGGTTAACCTCTCTAGGGTAGGTGAGACGCTAACATCCCACCAGGCCAACATCCGGTGAAACTGCAGAGAGCTAAAATTCTAAATACACCATTTGTTATTGTAAACATTCTTGTAAATACAGTACATGTATCTTACATCATTTAAAAGATGAACGTCTTATTAATCCAGCCCCTGTGTCAGATATCAAAAAGCCGTTACTGTGAAAGCAAACATGCTATTTTCTGAGGACGGCGCCACGCACCCACAAGTATTACTGCCATTTTCCAACCAAGCATTAGCGTCATGAATGTCATAAATAACCAAATAAATTGCTTACCATTGAAGATCTTCCTATGGAGGCAATGCCAAGTGTCCTAACTACACAGTGAATGTCCGTTTTGTTTGATAAAATCAATTTTTATAGCCTAAAACGAAACATTTGTAAACCACTTGCGTCATGATTTCCGTCTCATTCAACTTTGGACGATGTGTTCGTGGTTTACACACACTAAACAAACGTTTATCCAGTCATGGTTGGTTTCATTTTAATCCTCTGGTTGTTGCTAACACAACCATACTTGATGGTTCTTTTCCCGGGACGTGTTGACCGAAACAAACCGATTTGAAGACACCAATCAATGACATCATTGCGCACCAATGGTAGGACCGGTCTATCGTTGATTGACTGTATTTTGGCCCAATGACCACTGATCATCTTGAAATCTTGCTTGGAAGATAGCCAATGAGCTGAGGTAAACGGCAATATGTAATGGTTATACGTTTGAAGACCAGCCTTTGTGGTAAACTCTGGCGTAAAAGAGGTTAATTCGCCATTGCAAATCCTACTTGACGGAGCCACGGGTGTTAAGCATAGCAATACATATTCAATAGCATTTTCAACAAGTTTATATATTTAAAATATGGCGGATAAATCAGGAAAAGCTAGAACAAAGTCTAGGTATACAGATTTAACACAAATTTATAGAGGAAATAGATAGATACAGCGAGACCAAGTTGCTTCAGGAAGATGAATCTTTCAGCGAAGCTAGTTTTGACTCCCAGGCGGAAGACATGTTTCTGCATGGCGAGGAGGCCATGCTGGATTGGTAAATTCTAATGTCATTGTTTGAAATTAATAATATCAAATATTCTATTTGTAATATATAAAAAATGTAATATGTAATGAAATGTGTAAAGTACACATTGGCTATACTGTGTGTGTGATATATTTTTAAAATGTAATTTACATAAACATGGACTGGAACAGCCCTTCACCACTTCACCATAGTGATTATGTTCCCTGTAATCTATATATATCAGTTTATTTTATGTGTTGATACAGGGCTCATACGTGACAGTATTGTTACTGATTTAAACAAAATCTTTCACAGTGGCAGTGATTCTGATTATGAGCCGCCAATGTCAGGGTGTCAATCTCCCTCTGAAGCTGGTTCATCCAGCCGGACCCCCGCTGTGTCCGGCTCCACACCTACCTGCCCAGCTAGAGATGTGAAGTGAGTGACAAAGAAGTGGAGGTGGAGAAGAGAGAAGCCTACAATGTTCTCCACAAGACCATGAAATGGTACAAGACATAATTTCATTGACATTGCTGTGGTGAATGCCTTCATCCTCCAGAAGGAAATGGCTAAGAGCTGTGGACAGCCCCCCATCTCACAGCTAGCCTTCAGGGAGCTGCTCATCCGGGAGCTTGCTAGCTACAGCAAGTCCACTGTAGCACCTTCTGTCCCCTCTGCCTCTGTCCCTTCTGCTCCAACCAGTGGTGTTCACCTGCCCAGATTCAGCTCTGCAGGCATGAATGTGCCTCAGGGCAAAAAGGGCACAGTAGGGAGATGTCGTTGTGCCCTTTGTCACAGGAAATGCCCCATCACCTGCACCACCTGTTCAATAAGCCTTTGCTTTACAGCAGAAAGAGACTGCTATAGGCCATGGCACCAGCAGCACAATATTGTGTAGAGGACTGAGGGTCTTCACAATATTGTAAATAGAAAATATGTAAATAGTTACCCTTGTTAATTGTTTGTATTAGTATTATTTATTTTTTTATATATATTTTATATACACAGTGGGGCAAGAAAGTATTTAGTCAGCCACCAATTGTGCAAGTTCTCCTGAGGCCTGTAATTTTCAACTATGACAGACAAAATGAGAAAAAAAAATCCAGAAAATCACATTGTAGGATTTTTAATGAATTTATTTGCAAATTATGGTGGAAAATAAGTATTTGGTCAATATCAAAAGTTTATCTCAATATTTTGTTATACTGTATACCTTTTCTGGGCAATGACAGAGGTCAAACGTTTTCTGTAAGTCTTCACAAGGTTTTCACACTGTTGCTGGTATTTTGGCCCATTCCCCCATGCAGATCTCCTCTAGAGCAGAAATGTTTAGGGGCTGTTGCTCGGCAACACAGACTTTCAACTCACTCCAAAGATTTTCTATGGGGTTGAGATCTGGAGACTGGCTAGGCCACTCCAGGACTTTGAAATGCTTCTCACGAAGCCACTCCTTCGTTGCCCGGGCGGTGTTTTTGGGATCATTGTCATGCTGAAAGACCCAGCCACGTTTCATCTTCAATGCCCTTGCTGATGGTAGGCTTTGTTACTTTGGACCCATCTCTCTGCAGGTCATTCATTAGGTCCCCCCGTGTGGTTCTGGGATTTTTGCTCACCGTTCTTCTGATCATTTTGACCCCACGGGGTGAGATCTTGCGTGGAGTCCCAGATCGAGGGAGATTATCAGTGGTCTTGTATGTCTTCCATTTCCTAATAATTGCTCCCACAGTTGATTTCTTCAAACCAAGCTGCTTACCTATTGCAGATGCAGTCTTCCTAGCCTGGTGCAGGTCTACAATTTTGTTTCTGGTGTCCTTTGACAGCTCTTTGGTCTTGGCCATAGTGGAGTTTGGAGTGTGACTGTTTGAGGTTGTGGACAGGTGTCTTTTATACTGATAACAAGTTCAAACAGGTGCCATTAATACAGGTAACAAGTGGAGGACAGAGGAGCCTCTTAAAGAAGAAGTTACAGGTCTGTGAGAGCCAGAAATCTTGCTTGTTTGTAGGTGACCAAATACTTATTTTCCACCATAATTTGCAAATAAATTCATAAAAAATCCTACAATGTGATATTCTGGATTTTTTTTCTCATTTTGTCTGTCATAGTTGAGGTGTACCTATGATGAAAATTACAGGCCTCTCATCTTTTTAAGTGGGAGAACTTGCACAATTGGTGGCTGACTAAATACTTTTTTGCCCCACTGTATATGTTTTTGGGGTGTATCTAGTTTTTTCCTTCAAAATGTATCACTGTACCAATTCGGCCACTTGGGTACATTTGGGTACATTTGTGTGGGACACCTGGTTGACTTCATGCTCAATGTCATGTAGCTCGCTCATTTTTTAAGTTATCTGTCCAAAACTTTGCTCAGCTATTGTTGCCATCTTATGTTCTTCATTCAAATCATCCACAGCATTCTATCTGTATGTTTGGCTGTTCTGTCATTTGAAATATGATGCAGCAACAATAAAAAACAGAAAACGTATGTTTATTTCCTTGTATTATCTTCTACCATATCTATTGTGTTATATTCTCCTACATTCAATTCACATTTCCACAACATTCAGAGTGTTTCCTTTCAAATAATACCAAGAATATGCATATTCTTGCCTCTGGGCCTGAGCTACAGGCAGTTAGATTAGGGTATGTCTTTAGGCAGAAATTGAGAAGAGGGGGGGGGGGGGGTACCCAGTATCAAAAGCCTTCCTTAGGTCCAGAAACACAGCCCCAACAACGACCCCTTTGTCCATCTTGGACTTCACATTTTCCAGAAGAAAGCAGTTGGCTGTTTCTGTGGAGTGTTTCGCTCTGAAGCCAAACTGCATGGAGTGAAATGTGAAGGGGCTGTTGTTGAGGTGGGCAATCAGTTGTTCTTCTACACACTTTTCAACAACCTTTGACACCACAGGTAGCATACTAATGGGCCTGTAGTTACTCACGTCAGCAGGGTCGCCCGATTTAAAGATGGCCGTTATTATGGCCGACTTCCATACCCTTGGAAACACTCCGAGACCAATAGATGTGTTGGTGACCTTAGTAATGGGGCCAATGAGTGACTCTTTGTAGTTTTTAAGAAAGGTAAAGTCCAGCCCAAACACATCTTTGGCTTTAGAGTTCTTTAGTGAGCTAATCACCTTGTTCACCTTTGACTCAGAAAACCTCCCTTATGATGAAGACATCTTAAACTAGAGTAAATTGGTGCACCCATGAATCACACAGTGATGTCATTTTAAATATTGAATATTGTGTTTATGCTAGAGACTTACCTTTTCTTATAGTGGCTGCAGCTCAATCTACTCTTTATATAAAGTTTATGCCTATTCCACAACATGGGGCTACACACGAGGATCCGGACAAGAAAATGACTGCTGTGGATACTGCTAGCTAGCATGA
This sequence comes from Oncorhynchus mykiss, assembly GCF_057628025.1. Lineage (NCBI taxonomy): Eukaryota > Metazoa > Chordata > Actinopteri > Salmoniformes > Salmonidae > Oncorhynchus > Oncorhynchus mykiss. The sequence continues at coordinate 79,449,116 of NC_143022.1, forward strand.
GGATGAAAACGGCAGTTTCCGGGGAAAATTAGTAGCCTTTTAATCTTCTCGATAGAGCAGTGTGGCTAAAGGTACAATTTAGAGTACAGTGGCATATCCCATCCCACATTGAGGTATGTTTTATGATCCATATCTTGCAATGGCTCCACTGTGTCTTACAGTAAACTTCTTCAGTCTAGGGTCTATTATTCTCCACTTCCTGTCTGACTGACGTGCCCAGAGTAAACTGCCTGTTACTCAGATGCAGAAGCCAGGATATGCATATAATTGGTACCATTGGATAGAAAACACTTTGCAGTTTGTAGAAATGTTAAAATAATGTATGAGACTATAACACAATTGATATGGTAAAAGAAAATCCAAAGAAAAACTGATGGTAATAGAAGCTGTGCAACAGAATCACAATTTCTTTTTTTTGAGAGCCCATGCTCTTACAATGGAAAGCTATGGGTTATATGCAATTCCAGCTCCCAGATTGCAATTCCTCTTGCTTCCACTAGATGTCCACAGTCTTTATTCAAGGTTTCAGACTTGTTTCTTCCCAAGCGAGGAAGAATTTTGAGTTTTGGTATTGGGAGTCAGAGTTGCTTATTTTTCTTTTCTATTGAACATACTTCTTTCCGTATGAAATATTACAGGTTAGTTACATTTTAGGGTAGCTGAGGATTAAATATAAATGTATTTTGACTTGTTTTAACAAAGTTTAGGGTAGCTTTTTGGAATTCCTTTCTCTGCATGTTGAATGAGTGGATTACTCAAATTGATGGCACCAACTAAACAGACCTTTTGGGATATAAAGAAGGATTTTATTTAACAAAACGACCATGCATGTCGTAGATGGAACCCTTTGGATTGCAAATCAGAGGAAGATTTTCAAAAAGTAAGTGAATATTTAATCGCTATTTGTAATTTTATGAAGCCAGTGCTGGTTGAAAATTATTTTGATGTGGGGTGCCGTCGTCAAACAAACGCATGGCATGCTTTCACTGTAAAGCCTATTGTAAATCGGGCAATGTTAGATTAACAAGAATTTAAGCTTTTAACTGATATAAGACACTTGTATGTACCTAGATGTTTAATATGCATCATTTTTATGATTATTTATTTGAATTGCGCACCCTCCAATTTCACTGGAAGGTGTCGACTGTCCCCGAGAGGTTTTTAATGTAACCATGATTGCGTTCCAACCTCAGTCTAGGTCAGTGTAAATAAGCATAACGGTAGGGTCGGCCTCTTCTGGCAATAAGTCTAATAATTCCCCACTATCGAATGATGAAACTCTCATGAACACAACAGTGTTGGTTGTTTCGATCTACGGCAGTTGTCTGAACTCTCTATCACGGACGTTCTAATTTCAAAAGAGGTCTTCTCGCAAAACTGACTGAAGGTAACCCAGTACCAGGCTGTAAAAATATGTCATGAAAAATGTTACCAAACACGGGTCTACTTCAAAACCTTATTCCTTATGATTTGACTGTATGTTTTGCTATGTACAAAAGTTATTAAATGTGTTTCTATGGGCTATGGCAGTAAAGGACAATTTCAATGTTTAATTAAATAAAGAAATATGTTATATTTTTATACCAATACTGCTCCTAAAATTCTAAAACAAATGGCTAAATTATACAATTTTAAAGTACAGATACCCCCAAAAATGTTTTCATTAAGTACTTTACACCACTGAAAAAAGTAATTAAATACTGAAAACACTTACTAGATTTGACTACCACCAAGCTACTGCAAAATGTAGTTTCAATCACTAGTTGAACTACATGTAGTTCACTACTCGCCAACACTGCATTCCTTGTTATCTGTCTTCTAGTTTTGTGAACAAATGTGTTGGAAATTGAGGTTTTGTCTTCTATTGTAAGTCTTTCTCCAGCTACTCTGTTGCATGCATGAAATGTTCTTCAGGTATTACATTTGAAGAAATGTAGATATAAAATTTGTTTGAAGATTCACCATGGGAGAGGCTTCAATTCAAAAGGAGCAATGGAGCAAAGTACAGTATATGCAGGAAATACACAAAACACAGCAGGACCAGTGGATTTCCAATTCCAGGCACGGGAAACATGAGAAATGTTGTAGATGAGTATTACTTTTGTACATTGTACACATGTTGAATGCTACTGTAAGGCAATCTGGAGAAAGGTAAAGGGGGGTGACACATAATATCTCCTACAAAGCACTGACAGCTCTTCTCAAGTCCTCTGACCTTGGGGAGTAATTTTGCGGATCAATATTTGCCCGTATAGAGTGTGTGGACTGAGAGAACACACCAATACTCAAGATATGATGGGAGACAGAGACAATCTCAAAGACTAGTGGAGGGGAAAGTATTGGTTTTCAAATCATGTTTGGGTGAAACAAAACGTTTCTATGAATGTGCTAAAATATTTATGATTATGTACGCTTCTACAGGGAATGTACACACATGGTTTAATAAATAAAAGAGTTAGTCTTTGTTCCTGTAAGGGCAATATCATGGCACAGAGGACTTTGTTATGCTGGTAATAATACCCCATACGCTTCCTTAACATACATATCAAATCACCCTGTGAAATGGTTTCTTTACTGTGAGAGGAAATGCAGTATTGGAATTCAATACACCACAAAGTGGTTGAGAAATGAACTCTTGCATTGGTGATACTTGTAGTCTCAAAGCTTACCGTATGCTTCCCAGTCTAAACAGTTCCCGCATATATTATGACGAAATGTGACGTTTTGGTCATTTGGGCTAGGGCAGGATTTGCTGTTCGCATTTTGTTTATTTTCTTGAGGCAAGTCAAAGTTCGGTAGCCCTGATTGGTCAACAGTACTACTCCTACCAGGAGTGGGAATTATGGGTGGGATCCTTCAATTAAGTGTTTGTTGTCATCCACTTGAGAAATACTGCACCAAACATTTTAGTTAGATGTAGAAAGACCTCTGCAAAAAAGTCCAAATTAATTACAGGTTTCTTGATTTATCTAAGATTAATTCAGACTATTTTGGGAAGTGTTTCTGGCTATGTTGTTGCTATGGTGACTAAAGCAAAAGTTTTTAGGGAGTATGCGAGCATAGACGGTCGCTTCGCCTAGGAGAAAAACCTAACCTATTTATGAGGACGCCTTTAGATGTGGCATTTAACTGACCTCTAACTTCTCGCCACCTTACAGGATCACACTTTATTATGGATAGTCCAGATTGTCCATCTGTCATAGTATTAACAAACTATCTGTTGATAAGCAACTGCTTTGTAAGGTTACAGGTACGGTTAGGGTTAGGTTTAGAGTAAGGGTAAGGGCCAAGGTTAAGGCTAGGGTAAGGGTTAAGTTTAGGGTTTGGATAAGGGTTAAGGTTAGGGTTAGGGCTAGGGTTAGGATTAGTAGCAGTGGAGGCTCCTCAGAAAAAAGAAGGACTATCCTCAGTGAATTTCATAAAAATATCAATTGTAAAACATAAAAAAGTTATATTTTTTAGATAAAACTATACTAACCATGATCACATCACCAAATAATAGATTAAACTATTTTGCAAAGAAGGTCTACAGGTCTACAGTAACCTCAACAGTACTCTGTAGGGTAGCACCATGGTGTAGTCGGAGGACAGCTGGCTTCCGACCTCCTCTGGGTACATTGCCTTCAATACAAAACCTAGGAGGCTCATGGTTCTCACCCCTTTCCATAGACTTACACAGTAATCCTGCAACCTATCAGAGTTCTTGCAGCATGAACTGACATTTTGTCCACCCAATCAAATGATTAGAAAATTAATCTAGTACTGAAAGCATAAGCTACAGATAGCTAGCACTGCAGTGTATAACATGTGGTGAGTAGTTGACTCAAAGAGAGAGAAAGACAGTAGTTGAACAGTTTTGAACAAATTAATTTCTTCCAAAATAGAGGAGAAGCAAGAGAGAAGTAGATAGAGATTGTCATTTATTTCAGTTACTTAGCTAGAAAATGCAATTAGCTAGTTTAGCCTACTGAAACACCCTGCTCAAACAGAGGGGTGTTATGTTAGCTAGCAGGCTATGACTTTCAAACACAACACTGGTACTCTTTCAAGTCAAGGAAAGCTTTTGGTTTTACTAATTTATTGCCACCGGGGCCCATTGGTGTAACTGCTTACTGACTGTACACTGTAATTTTACATCATGATTGTAGTGGGTATAGTAACGCGTTAGTTCTATTAGCTATGGTGATAATCACATTACTTCAGCTAATATAGTGACAACGATGTAGGCTGTGTGTAGAAGTTCGGCTTGGAAAGTTTTTTTTGCCTGGTCACATACAGCTGATGTATTGTTCGTTGAAGTCCACAAGCAAAGGGAAGAGGTGAGAGGAGGAGAGTGCATAGATGCGAGAAGGAATACAACGTGGCTGCTATGAAAGTGAACTGTGTTTACACTTGATCAGGGGTGTATTCCTTCTGCCGATTTTGTTGAAAAACATTTCGTAAACAGAAGCAAACGGAACAACAAACTCTTGTTTGCAACTGTTGGACTAATGATTGCACCTTAGATCAACTAGATTCATGCAAGAGTGTGCAAGGCGGTATTGAATGACACAGTTTGGCCGTGTCACTGTCTGTCACCTCAAATTTGTCTATCGACCTGTGTGCACGTTGTAAACTGTCATTCAAAGGCTAGGTTGTAGCAACCTCATGATGGTACAGTGAAAATTTGAGTATCATGTAGTAGCCTAAACCTATCGCTGTTACAATATGAATGACAGTCATCCAATATGCCATAATAGAAATAAAAATGTTTTCCTCCCTCATCTTAAATGTCACTGACCACCACTGGTTAGTAGATCATTGAAATGGTACTGATAGCCCTTGCATTTATTGAGGCATTCCAAAAAGGTTAATGTAGATGGATGATATCAGTTTATGTGCAATTATTGGTCAACTAAATTTAGCAAAAATGCTGTAAAGCTACAGTTTCATTTGAACAACTGCAAAAACTGCCCAGAAAGCTTTAAAGAAAAGCCACTACAGCCCTCAACTGAACTTTCAACTCTCAGTACAGACAACCAAGATGACACAGTATCAACATCTGAGATAGCAGAAACTACCCATGGTATTGATTGGCACACCAAGTAGAAAGCAGATTAATGCCTGGCTTGAGCCATCTTTGCCACTTATGTCAACATGAAGTGCTTAGAGAGGCTAGTTAAGGATCATATCACCTCTACCTTACCTGACACCCTAGACACACTTCAACTCAATCATCAAGTTTGCAGACGACACAACCATAGTAGGCCTAATTACCAACAATGACGAGACAGCCTATAGGGAGGAAGTGAGGGACCAGGCGGTCTGCGTTGCAGATCCTGCGCTGCAAGTCCTGCCTCTCCCATCTCCTCATTGGTTTATAGAAGCAGGTACCCACATGCCATCTCCTCATTGGTTATACCCACATGGGTGACTGAAAGACGAACGAGGTCAGTGGCGATAATGCACCTAATGTATGAATGTTGCCATTCGCAATATAAAGTCAAGAGAAGAAAAGGCCTGGAAGGAGGAGAGATGACTAGAAACGATTCGGTTGACTGTTTTATGTGTGGATTAATTGGCAGCGTAGAGGACCTTGTGCATTTCAGGTAAAATAACAACTCAATATTTACATCCCAGGACAAATTAGCTAGCAACAGCAAGCTAGCTAAATAGGTAAAATTAGCTAGCAAGTGCAAGCTAACTAGCTAAGTTGCCATAAATGTTTAATGCTTTTCGACCTGTCCCTAAATTAATATAATTGGTTCAGAGATTGTTTTGATATTTTAACCTGCGTGTCGTGATCGCGTTTGGTTTGGGGGGACAAAATACATTTATGCACGATGGAGCACGCACGCAGCCGGTTTGGGTGCAGTATATGTAATGTATATGCAGTGTATGTCAACTTCCGACTTCAACTGTATATACTGTATTCTATTCTACTGTATTTTAGCCAATGCCACTCTGACATTGCTCATCCTAATATTTATATATTTCTTAATTCCATTATTTTCCTTTGAGATTTGTGTGTATTATTGTGAATTGTTAATTATTGCTGCACTGTTGGAGCTAGGAAGACAAGCATTTCGCTACAACCACAATAACATAAGCTAAATATGTGTATGTTTCCAATAAAATTTGATTTGATAAAGCAGACTGTATTGCTGTGATCTCTGATGGATGGTCCAATGTACGTGGTGAAGGTATTATCAATTACACTGTCTGCACTCCCCAGCCAGCGTTTTACACAAGCAAATTAATTGCAGATGAGCTGATCAAGATCATCAATGAACTTGGTTCCCCCAATTTTTTTTTGCCATAGTTATTGACAGTGAGGGAAATATGAAAGCTTGAGGTCAAGTCGAAGTAGCCTTCCCTCACTTCACTCCAATCGGCAATGCAGCTCATGCTCTCAATCTTCTCCTGGGAGACATCATGGGCCTAAAAACCATGAGGATACTGTACAATAAAGCCAAGTTGGTGCTGAAATATGTCCAAGGGAAATGGGTGGCCTCAGCCAAGTTCAGAGAAAAACACCTCTCACAAACAGCCTTGTAAAACCAGATGGGGCTCTTCTGTAATAATGTACTGTTGTGTCTTTGGCTATGCCGGATTAAGTGATATGACACGCTATTCGATAAAATAATTCCTCCGCAATTAATATTACCTGATTGAGCTAATCATGTAAATGTAAAAATAATAAAATAATATCTATAGAGCTGTTATCTTCCGAATAAACTATTAAAGACCTAGTAATATTTTACATCAATAGCAGTCAATATTATTCGTCATCTTAATTCAGTCTCATCTGAAAGTTGTAAATTCTTAGTTATCTGCTCGAACCCTGGCTAACAATTTGAATCAGATGTACAAAATTGGGTTTAATTATTTATTTACTAAATACCTAACTAATCACACAGAATTACACGTACACAATTAATCATAACTTGATTACAAATTACGTCATAAAGGAAAACGTCCCTGGCGGGCAGAACAGATATGACAGCTGGTTACACAAAATAAAAGGGGCTGGGTTTGAGTGAAAGAGCGGGAAGACTGAGGAACAAAGGGCGAAGCTGTGCTATCGTAAATACAGTATCTTATGCATTCTAAATTACCGCCCATTTGCAAAAGGAAAATGCAATAAATATTTACTCTGAGCTGCGCTTCGGTAGGTTGGTGGTAGATGGAAGGCCGTGTTGCCCAACCGAGTCCTTTGTCCTTTGAAGAATGTCTCTGCTGGTAAATTGAATACGTTGTAGTAACGTCGTTGTGTGGTAGACGGGATACTCTGTCTGTTCCTTCTTAACCCTCGTTTGCAGCGGCTGTTGCTAACTCAACGGCTAGGAGGTATCACTTCTGCAGTGAATAAGAGTTCAAAGTTCATACCATTCGCAACCAAAGCTCACGCTGATGTTGGCTTCGTTCTGTAGTTATTGTCTGAACCATTCTGACATCGGACCGTCGTCCTCACATCCTCGGAACAGGAGGTTATATTGTTGTCAAGGGCTTATATAGGAAGGGAGAGGAGGGCGTGTTTGAAAAGTTTTATAGCCCATGTCCTTTCACATGGGCGGGCCACTGATTGAGCAGAGCATCTTATGAAAACCCAAATCTCACATTTTAGAAGCTAAAATCACATTTCTTCCCATCACGAATAATTTCATATTCAAACATTTAAATTGAACAACAATTCCACGTGAATCCGATAACTCTGATGTGTAGACTTTCCACTGTAGAGTTTATGTCATATTATCATTGATGAGAATGTCTCAGATGACAACCGAACTGACATCATATTCATTAAGTACCACCGCATATGTTCAATTGGTCGGATTACCAGAATATAGTTCATTTCCCCCCACCTTCTGATGTCCCCAGAATCTCTATGTTAACAAAGGGTTTGCAAATGTAACATCAGTAGGGTAGAGAAAGGAAAAAGGGGGGAAGAGGTATTTATGACTGTCATAAACCTACCCCCAGGCCAACGTCATGACAGTACACGAGCCTTCTAGGAGGCATTGTCCCTGTAAGAGTTCACCATCTCAGTATCCAAAGAAAATAATTCAACCATCAAGAAGACATTCCTTGAAGATGTTTTTTGGGAGCATGTTGGCAACTACCTGACCTTACTCACCCCAATTGCGTCTGCCATTAACCAGGTGGAGGGAGATGGGGCAGTCTTGTCACAGATCTGCGTGAGCAGGATGAAGCAGAAGAAGAGGCAGTTTTGGAAATGATTGACAAAAGGCAAGACTTCTGCACCAAGCTCATCCATGCAGCTTTTTGCTAAATCCAAAATGTGCCAGAAAGCCTCCAATCCTATCTGCGGAGCAGATAATGTCAGCATATGACATGACTTCAGTCATGGCACACCACCTTCAACTGGATGAGGGGAGTGGGGAGTTTGGCCAAATTCAGGACGTAGGATGGCTTGTGGAAAGATGATGGGATTTGGACTTCCGCTGAACACATCTGTGTGTCAACCTGGTAAAAGATACTCTGCAGCTTTGAAGCCTTGTCCTCCATTGCCTCAGACATACTGCAGATACCACCTACATCTACCGTGTTGGAGTGCAATTGGTCACTCTATGGGGATTGCGCACACCAAGGTAATTTTTATTTTTACAATGCATTGATGATGTCCTGGTTTGATTGTCTCTGTGTATTTATTGGTGTATGTGTTGAATGCATATTTTATTAAGGTGTGCGATAGGCTGACCAACAAAAGGGTCTAGCAAATGTTGGCATTTCGTTCTGAATTTGAAACTGTTTGAGCCAATAACAGATGTCACAACACAAGATGAAAGTGGCTCAGAAGAATATAAGTATGACGGCGGCCAGTTTTCCAATGCAGTTCAAGAAAGAGTTAAGAAAACATTTACCAAATCAAGTAAAGTAAAACATTATAAAAAGTAACACGTGCTTCTTCACCTGCATTGCTTGCTGTTTGGGGTTTTAGGCTGGGTTTCTGTACAGCACTTTGAGATATCAGCTGATGTACGAAGGGCTATATAAATAAATTTGAATAAATAACAATAACGAGGCTATATACAGAGGGTACCGGAACCAAGTCAATATGCGGGGGTACAGCTGAGTTGAGGTAAATTGTACATGTAGGTAGGGGTAAAGTGACTATAAATAGACAATAAACAGCAAGTAGCAGGGGGGGTCAATGTAAATAGTCCAGGTACCCATTTGATTAAGGGTTCAGCAGTCTTATGGCTTGGTGGTAGAAGCTGTTAAGGAGCCTTTTGCTTCAATACTTTGCGCTCTGGTATCGCTTGCAGTGCGGTAGCAGAGAACAGTCTATGACTTGGGTGACTGGAGTCTTTAACAATTTTGGGGGCTTTCCTCTGACACAGCTTAGTATATACAGTAGGTCCTGGATGGCAGGAAGCTTGTCCCCAGTCATGTACTGGGCCGTACGCACTACCCTCTGTAGCGCCTTGTGGTTAGATGCTCAGCAGTTGCCATGCCAGGCGGTGATGCAACCGGTCAGGATGCAGCTGTATAACTTTTTGAGGATCTGGGGGCCCATGACAAGTCTTTTCAGTCTCCTGAGGGTTAAAAGGTGTTTCGTGCCCTTTTCACGACTGTCTTGGTGTGTTTGTATCTGCTATAGTTTTTGCTTGTAAGCAGGAATCGGAAGGATAGAACTATGGTCAGATTTGCCAAATAGAGGGCGAAGGTAAGCTTTGCATGCATCTCTGTGTGTGGAGTAAAGGTGGTCTAGCATTTTTTTCCCTCTGGTTGCACATGTAACATGCTGGTAGAAATGAGGTAAAACGGATATGTTTGCCTGCTTTAAAACTTGTTAAGGATAGCCCTCCCCATTTTCTCAATTTCCACCTGAAAACATACCCTAATCTAAATGCCTGTAGCTCAGGCCCAGAAGCAATGATATGCATATTCTTGGTATCATTTGAAAGGAAACACTCTTACGTTTGTGGAAATGTGAATTGAAAGTAGGAGAATATAACACAAAAGATCTGGTAGAAGAAAATACAAGGAACTAAAAATATGTTTTCTGTTATTTTACTGTTGTTGCGTCTTTAAAATAAACAAGAACAGTCAAACATTCAGATATGATGCTGGGGATAATTTCAAATAAGAACATAAGTAGGCAACAGTATTTGACCAAAGTTTCAGACAGATACCTTCAGAAATTAGTGAGGTACATGCCATTGAGCATGAAGTCACCCAGGTGTCCCTCACAAGTTTCCCAAATGTACCCAAGTGGCTGAATTGGTACAGTGATACATTGATGCAAATAACTATATACAAAATGCAAAAAATGTATTCTAACATACCCGAAATGATATATATTAAAACATGAATATTTCAAAAAATGTAAAATAACAAGGGTAACTATTTACACTTTCAATGTACAATAATGTCCTCTACACAATATTGTGCTGCTGATGCCATAGCCCATAACAGTATCTTTCTGGTGTGAGGTAAAGGGTCACTGAACAGGTGATGCAGGTGACAGGGGATGTCTTGTGGCAAAGAGCACAACGAAGCCTCCCTACTGAGCCTTTTTTGCCCTGAGGCACATTCCTGCCTGCAATGATGAATTTTGGCATGTGAACACCACTGGTTGTAGCAGAAGGGACAGAGGTAGAGGGGACAAAAGGTGCTACAGTGGTCTTGCTGTAGCTAGCAAGCTCCTGGATGAGCAGCTCCCTTAAGGCTAGCTGTGAGAAGGGGGGCTGTCAACAGCTCTTAGCCATTTCCTTCTGGAGGATGAAGGCATTCACCACAGCAATGTCAATGAAATGATAAAATAATGTCTTGTACCATTTCATGGTCTTGTGGAGAACATTATAGTAGCCTATCAGGTCATCTGACAGGTCTACACCTCCCATTCTCTTGTTGTAGTCCTTCACAGCAGCTGGAATGGGGACATTTTTGGTGGTCCATGCCCCAGTAGGGCCCTTCACACGCCTGATGACTTGATCACCACTGAAGGTGGGGCACCATCATCTCTGGTATCCATCCACTTCACAAAGAGCAGGACATCTTCACAGATCCATCGCATGGTACCCCGATCAGCCCGCTTAGGCATCGCATGGTACCCCGATCAGCCCGCTTAGGCATCGCATGGTACCCCGATCAGCCCGCTTAGGCATCGCATGGTACCCCGATCAGCTCGCTTAGGCATGTGCCTCGCTTTGTTTCGTTGTCCTCATCAACTTTTGGGTCACTGATATGAAGCGCCCGTGAGTTTGTCAGAAACCTTTTGCATGACATGACCGTGGTGAGGAAAGGCAGTTGATAGAGGGGTGCAGATTTCCAGTAGTCCTTCAGTGTTTTTAGCTTTACAAGACCCATGTAAATGACCATGGAAAGGTAACAAAAAAGATCTGACATGGAAATGGCCTTCCATGTCTCTTTCTTGCCTTTCTGCTTCTTAGCTCCGTACTTATTTGTGTTCAACACCAGGGAATCAACAACTGCCGAGGTGAAAAACAACTGAACAAGTTGCATGGGGCTGTACTTGGAGGTCATGTCCAGCTGAGGTCCAGGTGGCCTTTTTGGTTTGAATATTGGAGGTGGTGGGGCCACATCCTCCTCCAGCACAGAGTGCCAACGACCCTCCTCCGCTCTGCAAGCAGGTTCCAAACTTCCCTTCCTCCGCTTCTTTGTCACCGACTTCACACCTCTTGATGGCCGGGCGGGGGTAGCTGTGGTGCCAGACAGCAGGGGTCCGGCTGGATGGACCAGCTTCAGTGGGGGATTTGCACCTTGGCAGTATGGGCTCCCAATCAGAATCGCTGGGACTGTGAAATAAAGACACAGACACAGATTATATATAGAGTAGGGAACCCAATCACTATGGTGAGGAGCTGATCCATTCCATGTTTAGATAAAATACATGTAAAAAATATCTAATATATACAGACACATAGACACAGACATACACCCACCCACAATGTAGATGTACTTTACACATCTCATTACTGATTATATTTTATATATGGCAAATAAAATAAAAATATCTCCAAAACAACTCAAATGAATAATATTTGATATTATTAATTTCAAACAAAGTTACTCACCAAACCAACACAGAATCTTCTCCATTCAGGAACTTCTCCTCAGATTGAGAATCAAAAGTATTCTCACTGTCCGAATCATCTTGGAGTAATTCACTGTCACTATCTCTATCAATTTCTTCAATAATATCGTGTAGATCTGTATATTTTGTCTTTGATTTTGAAGATTTACTTGCAATAATTATTTTCTGAAAATGCTCTCAAAACAGAAATGCTGCGCGTAACCAAATAAAATAAAATTTTATTTGTCACATACACATGGTTAGCAGATGTTAATGCGACATTAGGCATTGCGCACCAGCCGTTATTGACAACTAGACACACATCCCTGCCCCTCGTCTTACCAGACGTAGCTTCTCTGTTCTCTGTATAGAAAATCCACCCAGCTCTATATTAGTTTAGCCACGACTCAGTGAAACATAAGATATTACATAAGGTAGGACAGTCTTGATCGTATATCATCCATTTTGTTTTCCAATGATTGCATGTTGGCCAATAGAACAGACGGTAGTGGAGGTTTACTCACTCGCCTACAAATTCTCAGAAGGCAGTCCGACCTCCGACCCCTTTTCTCCATCTTTTCTTCAAGCAAATGACAGGGATTTGAGCCCGTTCCCGAGAAAGCAGTATATCCTTTGTGTCGGACTCGTTAAAGAAAAGATATTTGTCCAGTTTGAGGTGAGTAATAGCTGTTCTAATGTCCATAAGTTATTTCCGGTCATAAGAGATAGTAGCAGCAACATTATGTTCAAAATAAGAAAAAAAGTTACAAACAACTTTAAAAACGAACAAAATAGCACAGTTGGTTAGGAGCCCTTAAAATGTCAGCCATCCCTTCCGGCACCATTATAATTCTCAATTTCCATATCAGAAATACCTGTCTATAGCCTCCCGAGTGGCGCAGTGGTCTAACCCACTAGCGATTCTGGATTCGCGACCAGGCTCTGTCGCAGCCGGCCGTGACCGGGAGACCCAAGTGGTCGTCCAGGTTAGGGGAGGGTTTGGCCGGCAAGGATGGCATTGTCCCATTGTGCACTAGCAACTCCTGTGGTGGGCCTGGTGCAGTGCGTGCTGACACATGCTGACACCATACCAGGTGTATGGTGTTTCCTCTGACACATTGGTGCGGCTGGCTTCCGGGTAAAGTGGGCAGTGAAGCTTGGCTGGGTTGTGTTTCGGAGGATGCATGGCTCTCGGCATTCACCTCTCCCAAGTCTGTATGGGAGATGCAGCGTTGAAACAAGACTGTAACTACCAATTGGATACCATGAAATTGGGGAGAAAAAAGGGGTAAAATATATTTTAAATTACAGAAATACCTATATATTTCTAAAAGCTATTTTTATTTTACTATGTCAATGCGCTGAATGTACAAAACATTAAGGACACTTTCCTAATATTGAGCTGCATCCCCCCTTTTTCAATCAGAACAGCCTCAATTTCTCAGGGCATTGACTCCACAAGGTGTTGAAAGCATTCCACAGAGATTCTGGCCCATGCTGACTACAGTGCTTCCCACAGTTGTGTAAAATTGGCTGGATGTCCTTTGGGTGGTAAACCATTCTTGATACACATGGGAAACTGTTGAGAGTGAAAACCCAGCAGCGTTGCAGTTCTTGACACAAACCGGTAAGCCTGGCACCTACTAACATACCTTGTTCAAAGGCACAAATATTTTGTCTTGCCCATTCACCCTCTGAATGGCATACATACACAATCCATGTATTCAGTTGTCTCAGGGCTTAAAAAATATTATTTTAACCTGTCATCTTTCAACCTGTTTAACTTTGATTAATCTACACTGATTGAAGTGGACATCAGTAAGAGATCATAGCGTTCACCTTGATTCACCTGGTCAGTTTGTGTCATAGAAAGAGCAGGTGTTTTGTACTCCCAATATATACTGTATCTATGTTGTAAATGCTTTGGGGTGGCACTTGTGGCAGTTGAGAAAAATAAATACAAATGTTTTTTATTTTAATTAATTATGTTCTCAATGATCTTTCCACTCAGACAAGATTATTTTTATTTTACCTTTATTTAATTAGGCAAGTCAGTTAAGAACAAATTCTTATTTTCAATGACGGCCTAGGAACAGTGGGTTAACTGCAGAACGACAGATTTTTACCTTGTCAGCTCAGGGATTTAATCTAACTAACCGCCCCAGTGCGGCAGGTAGCCTAGGATTGACAAAGATGTAAAGAATGTGACGATTAAAGTTGAATTACCTAAATTACAATATATTACCATAAATGTAATGTTAATTACCAGTTACTGAATGTTCCGTTAACTTTGGTACACTACCAATAGCGTTGCAACCCTACTCCTGACTATTTATCTCTTCTCATTTTATGACAATAGGCTTCATCCAATTCAGTCTAAATGGATATGATTAATATGAAAGAGAAGCATAGCATGGGAAGTAGGGGTGCTGAAGGTGGTGCAGCAACCTCTGAATAATAATAATAATAAATAAAAAATACAGATATTTTATTATATTTTTTTTCTCATAAAAGTGGTGCAATGGGTCTTTACTAGTCCAGTAATAGCAGACCAATATAGCCATCTGAGGCACTGGCAAAGATGTTTTGTTGTTGTTTTTTATATGACTTTCCATTCAACGTCAGTCATATGTCAGTCACAATTATGTCACCATTATGGTGGGCCACGGGAGGTTGGTGGCTCCTTAATTGGGGAAGACAGGCTCTCAGTAATGGCTGGAGCGGAATCAGTGGAATTTCAGAAGGGTATCAAACACATGGATTCCATGTGTTTGATGTCATTGCATTCGCTCTGTTCCAGCCATTATTATGAACAGTCCTCCCCTCAGCAGCCTCCACTGATGGTGCCCCAAGTATAACACAGAATTGTGATGGAATTCTGTATTGTTGGCTTGCTTTGTTTTTCATATGTTCACAAAACCGTGTTTAATGTTTTCTATCTGTGTTGTGTCACAATACAGGGTTACTCTCTCCACAGTGTATCACTGTCATATTCTAATTTCTACCACATACAGAATGTTATTTGAGTAGAACCAGAAGAAGTGCTCACGACTGCACTGCATTGTGTTATATTTGTCTCATACTTCTATTGAATGAACATGACACTTCCATTCTTCTACTTTGCTGTTGGTGAAAACAAATTCAAATTCAGTGTGTGGCCTATATTGAACGGCATCCTTCTCACACCTGAGCAGAACAGTATGATCAGTGTGATAAACAACTTCTCTCTATTTGATAAATAATCCAGGAGAAACACAGCATACCGACAGAGCCATGAAATGTTTATGCCGTCCTCTGCAAAACCCTTCGGAATATCAAGCAAAAAGAACCAAGAGTGATGAAAAGACACTGGAGAGAGTAGACCTGTATTACTTACATATTTTTTCAAAGAAATGGAAGTACTCTTACAGAAAAAAGCCATCAAGTCCTGCTCGACAGGCTGGAGGGTTTGGGTGTTGAGGTCACCGCACTCTCCTGTCTACAATCCTACCTCACCAACCGGACCCACTACATCTCCCTTAATGGCCATACCTCTGACTCTGCTGCTGTCGCACAGGGTGACCCCCAGAGCAATGTGCTGGGCCCCTTACTCTTCATTATCTACAATTGAACCTTGACTACCACACTGAGATCCACAGAGCATTCGGAAAGTATTCAGACCCCTTCACTTCTTCCACATTTTGTTACGTTACAGAATTATTCTAAAATATATATACAGTATATCACAAAAGTGAGTACCCCCCTCACATTTTTGGTAAAATATTTGAGTATATCTTTTCATGTGACAACACTGAAGAAATGACACTTTGCTACAATGTAAGGGGTGTACAGCTTGTATAACAGTGTAAATTTGCTGCCCCCACAAAATAACTCAACACACAGCCATTAATGTCTAAACCGCTGGCAACAAAAGTGAATACACCCCTAAGTGAAAATGTCCAAATTGGGCCCAAAGTGTCAATATTTTGTGTAGCCACCATCATTTTCCAGCACTGCCTAACCCTCTTGGGCACGGAGTTCACCAGAGCTTTACAGGTTGCCACTGGAGTCCTCTTCCACTCCTCCATGACGACATCATGGAGCTGGTGGATGTTAGAGACCTTGCACTCCTCCACCCTCCGTTTGAGGATGCCCCACAGATGCTCAATAGGGTTTAGGTCTGGAGACATGCTTGGCCAGTCCATCACCTTTACCCTCAGCTTCTTTAGCAAGGCAGTGGTCGTCTTGGAGGTGTGTTTGGGGTCGTTATCATGTTGGAACACTGCCCTGAGGCCCAGTCTCCGAAGGGAGGGGATCATGCTCTGCTTCAGTATGTCACAGTAATGTTGGCATTCATGGTTCCCTCAATGAACTATAGCTCCCCAGTGCCTGCAGCACTCATGCAGCCCCAGACCATGACACTCCCACCACCATGCTTGACTGTAGGCAAGACACACTTGTCTTTGTACTCCTCACCTGGTTGCCGCCACACACACTTGATACCATCTGAACCAAATCAGTTTTATCTTGGTCTCATCAGACCACAGGACATGGTTCCAGTAATACATGTCCTTAGTCTGCTTGTCTTCAGCAAACTGCGGGTTTCTTGTGCATCATCTTTAGAAGAGGCTTCCTTCTGGGACAACAGCCATGCAGACCCATTGTATGGTCTGAGCACTGACAGGCTGACCCCCCACCCCTAAAACCTCTGCAGCAATGCTGGCAGCACTCATACGTCTATTTCCCAAAGACAACCTCTGGATATGACGCTGAGCACGTGCACTCAACTTCTTTGGTCGACCATAGCGAGGCCTGTTCTGAGTGGAACCTGTCCAGTTAAACCGCTGTATGGTCTTGGCCACCGTGCTGCAGCTGAGACCTTGTAACACTAACAAGTCACATAACACCGGAGAGGGAAAATGGCTAATTGGGCCCAATTTGGAAATTTTCACTTAGGGGTGTACTCACTTTTGTTTCCAGCGGTTTAGACATTAAATGGCTGTGTGTGGAGTTATTTTGAGGGGACAGCAAATTTACATTGTTATTAAACAAGCTGTACGCTCACTACTTTACATTGTAGCAACGTGTCATTTCTTCAGTGTTGTCACATGAAAAGATATACTCAAATATTTACAATATTTACGAAATTGAGCTTAGGTGCATCCTGTTTCCATTGATCATCCTTGCGATGTTTATACAACTTGATTGGAACCCACCTGTGGTAAATGTAATTGATTTTATTTGGAAAGGCACACAGCTGTCTATTTAAGGACCCACTGTTGACCTCATGTGTATATTTTTGTCAATAACACCTGGTGCGCCATGTCTAATATTAAAGAAGTCTCGAGGTATTACTTGCCTGAGGTAGAGTACCTTATGATAAGCTGTCGACCCCACTATCTACCAAGAGAGTTATTCGTAGCCATCTATTTACCACAACAAAGCAAAGCTGGCTCTAAGACCGCTCTCAACCAACTCTATAAGGCCAAAAGCAAAGAAGAAGATTTTCACCCAGAAGTGGCGCTCCTAGTGGCCGGGGACTTTAATGCAGGAAAGCTTCAATCATTTTTACCAACTTTTACCAGCATGTCACATGTGCAACCAAGGGTGAAAAAATCCTAGACCACCTTTACTCCACACACAGAGATCTCTCCCACGACCTCCATTTGACCAATCTGACCACAGTTCTATCCTCCTGATTTCTGTTTACAAGCAAAAACTAAAGCAGGAAGTACCAGTGACTCACTCAATACAGAAGTAGTCAGATGACGCAGATGCTACACTACAGGACTGTTTTGCTAGCACAGACTGGAATATGTTCCGGGATTCATCCAATGGCTTTGAGGAATACCTCACCTCAGTCATTGGCTTCATCAATAAGTGCATCAATGACGTCGTCTCCACGTTGACTGTACGAACATATCCCAATCAGAAGCCATGGATTACAGGCAACATCCGCATCGAGCTGAAGGTTAGAGCTGCCACTTTCAAGGAACTGGAGACTAATCCGGACGCTTATAAGAAATCCCACTATGCCCTCAGACTAACCATCAAACAAGCAAAGTGTCAATACAGGATTAAGATTTAACCTGTTAGAGCTCTAGGGGCGCTATTTCATTTTTGGATAAAAAACGTTCCCGTTTTAAGCGCGATATTTTGTCACGAAAAGATGCTCGACTATGCATATTCTTGACAGTTTTGGAAAGAAAACACTCTGAAGTTTCAGAATCTGCAAAGATTTTGTCTGTAAGTGCCCCAGAACTCATTCTACAGGCGAAACCAAGATGATGCATCACCCAGGAATTAGCAGAATTTCTGAAGCTCTGTTTTCCATTCTCTCCTTATATGGCTGTGATTGCGCAACGAATGAGCCTACACTTTCTGTCGTTCGCCCAAGGTCTTAGCAGCATTGTGACGTATTTGTAGGCATATCATTGGAAGATTGACCATAAGAGACTACATTTTCCAAGTGTCCGCCTGGTGTCCTGCGTCGAATTCGGTGCGCAATTGCCAGCTGCTTCTACTTTACCATTTGATTCAGGGGAGAAAGCATGTGTCCAAGAACGATGTATCAATGAAGAGATATGTGAAAAACACCTTGATGATTGATTCTAAACAACGTTTGCCATGTTTTCAGTCGATATTATGGAGTTAATTTGGAAAAAAGGTCGCGTTTTGAGGACTGAATTTTCGGATTTTTTTTGGTAGCCAAATGTGATGTATAAAACGGAGCTATTTCTAATACACAAGGAATCTTTTTGGAAAAACTGAGCATCTGCTATCTAACTGAGAGTATCCTCATTGAAAACATCAGAAGTTCTTCAAAGGTAAATTATTTTATTTGAAGGCTTTTATGTTTTTGTTAATGTTGCGTGCTGGATGCTAACGCTAATGCTAACGCTAAATGCTAATGCGAAATGCTAACGCTAGCTAGCTACTTTTACACAAATGATTGTTTTCCTATGGTTGAGAAGCATATTTTGAAAATCTGAGATGACAGTGTTGTTTACAAAAGGCTAAGCTTGAGAGATGGCATATTTATTTCATTTCATTTGCGATTTTCATAAATAGTTAACGTTGTGTTATGCTAATGAGCTTGCTGATAGATTTACACAATCCTGGATACAGGGGTTTTTTCATAGCTAAACGTGACGCAGAAAACGGAGCGATTTGTCCTAAACAAATAATCTTTCAGGAAAAACTGAACATTTGCTATCTGAGAGTCTCCTCATTGAAAACATCTGAAGTTCTTCAAAGGTAAATGATTTTATTTGAATGCTTTTCTGTTTTTTTGTGTAAATGTTGCCAGCTGAATGCTAATGCTAAATGCTACGTTAGCCATCAATACTGTTACACAAATGCTTGTTTTGCAATGGTTGAGAAGCATATTTTGAAAATCTGAGATGACAGTGTTGTTAACAAAAGGCTAAGCTTGAGAGCTAGCATATTTATTTCATTTCATTTGCGATTTTCATGAATAGTTAACGTTGCGTTATGGTAATGAGCTTGAGTCTGTATTCACGATCCCGGATCCGGGATGGGGAGATCAGAAAGGTTAATCATACTACACTGGCTTTGATGCTTGCCGGATGTGGTATGGCTTGAAAACTATTACGGACTACAAAGGGAAACCAAGATGCGAGCTATCCAGTGACACAAGCATACCAAACGAGCTAAATGCCTTTTATGCTCCCTTCGAGGCAAGCAACACTGAAGCATGCATGAGAGCACCAGCTGTTCTGGATGACTGTGTGATAACGCTTTCAGTAGCCGATGTGAACAAAACCTTTAAACAGGTCAATATTCACAAAGATGCTGGGCCCGACGGATTACCAGGACGTGTACTCAAAGAATGCGCTGACCAAACTTTTTTATTAACATAATTGGTGAAGCAAAGGGAAATTCTAAATTGATATGGGAGAATCTAAAAAAGTTAACAGGGAAAGACCATAGTAACACTGCAAAAAGACTAGAAATCATGGTGAATAACAATCTAACACAGGATGCAGTTGAAATAGCAATAGCCTTCAATTCCTACTTTATTGACTCTGTCAGGGTACTGACACAGAACCCCTCCACTTGTTTCTTGGGCTCAGTGCTAGTGAATGACACTCAACCTGTCTTCATCATAAGGGAGGTTTCTGAGTCAAAGGTGAACAAGGTGATTAGCTCACTAAAGAACTCTAAAGCCAAAGATGTGTTTGGGATGGACTCTACCTTTCTTAAAAACTACAAAGAGTCACTCATTGGCCCCATTACTAAGGTCACCAACACATCTATTGGTCTCGGTGTGTTTCCAAGGGTATGGAAGTCGGCCATAATAACGGCCATCTTTAAATCAGGCGACCCTGCTGACGTGAGTAACTACAGGGCCATTAGTATACTACCTGTGGTGTCAAAGGTTGTTGAAAAGTGTGTAGCAGAACAACTGATTGCCCACCTCAACAACAGCCCCTTCACATTACACTCCATGCAGTTTGGCTTCAGAGCGAAACACTCCACAGAAACGGCCAACTGCTTTCTTCTGGAAAATGTGAAGTCCAAGATGGACAAAGGGGGTGCTGTTGGGGCTGTGTTTCTGGACCTAAGGAAGGCTTTTGATACTGTTAACCATGAGATTCTCATCACAAAATTGTCCAAGTTCAACTTTTCCCCTGATGCCTTGAGATGGATGAAATCATACCTTGAAGGCAGAACTCAGTGTGTCAGAGTGAGCAATGAGCTGTCGCCCACTCGTAGCTATGATGTGGGCGTGCCCCAAGGGTCAATACTGGGGCCCCTCCTGTTCAGCCTGTACATTAATGATCTGCCTTCTGTCTGTACTGGGTCTGAAGTTCAAATGTATGCAGATGATACAGTGATATATGTGCATGCAAAGAGCAAACAACAAGCTGCACAAGAACTCACTACTGTAATGGTCCAGGTTACAAAGTTGCTCAGTGACTCGTGTTTGCATCTCAATGTGAAAAAAACTGTTTGCATGTTCTTCACAAAGAGGGCAACAGATGCTACTGAGCCAGATGTCTATGTGTCAGGGGAGAAGCTCCAGGTGGTATCCGATTTTAAGTACCTTGGCATCATACTTGATTCCAACCTCTCTTTTAAAAAGCATGTGAAAAAGGTAATTCAAATAACCAAATTCAACCTAGCTAATTTCCGATTTATACGAAATTGTTTGACTACAGAGGTAGCAAAACTGTACTTCAAATCTATGATACTCCCCCACTTAACATACTGCTTGACTAGTTGGGCCCAAGCTTGCTGTACAACATTAAAACCTATTCAGTCTGTCTACAAACAGGCTCTCAAAGTGCTTGATAGGAAGCCCAATAGCCATCATCATTGTCACATCCTTAGAAAGCATGAGCTCTTGAGTTGGGAAAATCTTGTGCAATACACCGACGCATGTCTTGTATTCAAGATCCTTAATGGCCTGGCTCCCCCTCCACTCAATATTTTTGTTAAACAGAAAACCCAGACATATGGCAGCAGATTCACAAGGTCTGCCATGAGAGGTGACTGTATAGTTCCCCTAAGGAAAAGCACCTTTAGTAAATCTGCATTCTCTGTGAGAGCTTCCCATGTCTGGAATACACTGCCATCAGACACACATAACTGCACCACATATCACACTTTCACAAAATGCTTGAAGACATGGCTAAAGGTCAATCAGATTTGTGAACATGGTCCCTAGCTGTGTGTTGCCGCTTTCCATGTTGTCTGTTGTCTGTAGCTTGTGAGGTGTGGAAACACTTTGTTGCTTTTATGAATTTTGTCTTGCTGCTTTTTATTTTATGTTGCTCTGTCTGTATGCTGCGTCTTGCTTGTCCTATGTTGCTCTGTCTGTATGCTATGTCTTGCTTGTCCTATGTTGCTATGTCTTGCTTGTTCTATGCTGCTATTGTCTATATTGTAATTGTTTTTAATAACCTGCCCAGGGACTGCGGTTGAAAATTAGCCGGCTGGCTAAAACCGGCACTTTTACTGAAACGTTGATTAATGTGCACTGTCCCTGTAAAAATAAAAAAATAAACTCAACTCAAACTCAACTGTCAAATGTCTTCACTGAAATTGTCAACCTCTCCCTGACCGAGTCTGTAATACCTACATGTTTCAAGCAGACCACCATAGTCCCTGTGCCCATGGAAGTGTAGGTAACCTCTCTAAATGATTCTGGCCCCATGGCACTCACGTTGGCAGCCATGAAAGGCTGGTCATGGCTCACATCAACATCATCCTCCCGGACACCCTTGACCCACTCCAATTCGCATACCGCCCCAACAGATCCACAGATGTCGCAATCTCTATTGCACTCCACACCGCCCTTTCTCACCTGGACAAAAGGAACACCTATGTGATAATGCTGTTCATTGACTACAGCTCAGCGTTCAACACCATAGTACCATCAAAGCTCATCACTAGGCTAAGGACTCTGGGACTAAACACCTTCTACACATGGATCCTGGACTTCCTGACGGGCCACCCCAGGTGGTAAGAATAGGCAACAATACGTCTGCCACGCTGATACTTAACATTGGGGCCCCTCAGGGATGTGTACTTAGTCCCCTCCTGTATTCCCTGTTCACCCACAATTGGGCGTCCAATCACGACTCCAACACCATCATTAAGTTTGCTGACGACACAACAGTGGTAGGCCTGATCACCAACAATGATGAGACAGCCTATAGGGAGGATATCAGAGAACTGGCTGTGTGGTGCCAGGTCAACAACCTCTCCCTCAGTGTGAGCAAGACAAATGAGCTGATCGTGGACTACAGGAAAAGGCAGGCCGAACAGGCCCCCAATTACATCAACGGGGCTGTAATGGAGCGGGTCAAGAGTTTCATGTTCCTTGGTGTCCACAACACCAACCAATTATCATGGTCCAAATATACCAAGACAGTCGTGAAGAGGGTACGACAAAAGCTTTTCCCCCTCAGGAGACTGGAAAGATTTGGCATGGGCCCCCAGATCCTCAAAAGGTTCTACAGCTGCACCATCGAGAGCATCCTGACCGGTTGCATCACCGCCTGGTATGGAAACTGCTCGGCATCTGACCATAAGGCTCTACAGAGGGTAGTGCGAACGGCCCAGTACATCACCGGGGCCAAACTTACTGCCATCCAGGACCCATATAATGGGCGATGTCAGAGGAAAGCCCATACAATTAAAAACTTTTTATTATTACTTTTTATTTTAGCCTACTTAAATATTGTCTTCTTCTTGAACTGCACTTTTGGTTAAGGGCTTGTAAAGTAAGCATTTCACGGTAAAGTCTACACTTGTTGTATTCGGCGCATGTGGCAAATAAAGTTTGATTTGATTTGAAAGTGGATGTCAGTGCAACATCCAAGCCATGAGGTCAAAGAAATTGTCCTTAGAGCTCCGAGACAGGATTGTGTTGAGGCACAGACCTGGGAAAGGGTACCAAAAAAATGTCTGCAGCATTGAAGGTCCACAGCAACACAGTGGCCTCCATCATTCTTAAAATGGAAGA
This sequence comes from Oncorhynchus mykiss, assembly GCF_057628025.1. Lineage (NCBI taxonomy): Eukaryota > Metazoa > Chordata > Actinopteri > Salmoniformes > Salmonidae > Oncorhynchus > Oncorhynchus mykiss. Next base: position 79,472,635 of record NC_143022.1, read on the forward strand.
AGTTTGGAACCACCACGACTCTTCCAAGAGCTGGCCGCCCGGCCAAACTGAGCAATCGGAGGAGAATAGCCTTGGTCAGGGAGTTGACCAAGAACCCAATGGTCACCCTGACAGAGCTCTGGAGTTCCTCTGTGGAGATGGGAGAACCTTCCAGAAGGACAACCCATCTCTGCAGTACTCCACCAATCAGGCCTTTATGGTAGAGCGGCCAGATGGAAGCCACTCCTCAGTAAAAGGCACATGACAGCCCACTTGGAGTTTGCCAACAGACACCTAAAGGACTCTCAGACCATGAGAAACAAGATTATCTGGTCTGATGAAACCAAGATTGAACTCTTTGACCTGAATGCCAAGTATCACGTCTGGAGGAAACTTGTCACCATATCTACGGTGAAGCATGGTGGTGGTAGCAAAGTACAAAGAGATCCTTGATGAAAACCAGCTCCAGAGCGCTCAGGACCTCAGACTGGGGAGATGGTTCCCCTTCCAACAGGACAACGACCCTAAACACAGCCAAGACAACGCAGGAGTGGCTTGGAGACATGTCTCTGAATGTCCTTGAGTGGCCCAACCAGAGCCCGGACTTGAACCCGATCGAACATCTCTGGAGAGACCTGAAAATAGCTGTGGAAAAAGTCAAGGGGTCTGAATACATTCCGAATGAACTACCACCCTTCCCCCAATTGGTGTAAACTAATGCACAACAACACTTGACGAAATGGTCTATTACTCTGTTTTACAATACATGCTTTTATTTTTTGTTTCCCTTGACTACCTGTCTAAGTGCTTGCTCTCTAGCCTAACTTCCATTCATCGGCAACGTTAGCTAGTTAACATTAGCCTTGTACATCTAGCTACATATTTAAATTCCTCCCTCTCAGGCCAGGGGCACAATGTATTAATTCATGGTTGGTTCAGAATTGCCGTTATAATCATTGGCCAGAGAATTAAGAAAAAATTCATTGCTAATTTAGGAAAGGAACAATTTTAGCTAGCTAGCTAGCCACCGGGAGGACAACAACACCACGAGATGGAACAATTCAAGTTGTTTCTGTCAATGACGTGTTCCCTCAATGCAATTGGCTTTTATTTTATACTTTTTTATCAACGGAGGCCAAATGACTTCCCATACATTCAATGCTACAGGTGGCAACAATGTCATACTCTTTTCGACCAAACAGCATCAGATAGATGGCCTACACACAGTGACAGAGGGGCGCTGTTTAGCTCAGATGCTTTCTCCGGTGAGATACATTCAGCCTCTTGTGAATTGAATGAAAATTATGAAAACACAGAAACAAAATCTACATTATTTTATGTATTTTTCTAATTTTCTTAATACATTTTTGGGGGAAGCCTGGCTTCCCTTGGCACCCATGAATACACACCACTGCTTAAATGTTCTGGTACTTGGTAGAGTTCATGATGCCATTGACCTAAACAAGGGCCCCAGGACCAGTGGAAGCAAAACAGCTCCATAACATCAAAGACCCACCACCATGTTTTACAGTAGGTATTAGGTTATTTTCTGCATCCTTCTTTCGATGCAAAACCCACCACTGGTGTGCATGGCCAAAGAGCTCTATTTTCGTGTCATGTCACCATAGCACTGGTTCCAATCTAAGTGCCAATGCTGTTGAGAAAATTCCAGGCATTTACATTTGCTGTTTGTTCTCAATAAAGGCTTTTTTTTCTGGAAACCCTTCCAATTTACCGATTGGCATGGAGGTGGCGTGTAATTGTAGATTTGGACTCACGGTGACCTGAAGATGCGCCCAAGTTCTGTAATTCTCCAACTTTGGCCTCTGGGATTTTTCTTTGCGAACCATCTTCAAACCATCTTCCTCACTGTGCGTAGGGACAAGATACACTTGAATCCAATACCAGCCAAGTTTACCACTGTTCCAGTGGTTTTTAATGCCCTAATAGTGGTACAATTATTTGTAGCTATTTTTTGTACCCATTGCCTGATTTATGAAGGTCAACAACCATTTGTCTCTTTTCATTTGTGAGCTCTTTGCCTTTTCCCGTGGTGACAGATGACAAAAGTATTTTACATGCATGTTACCTAATTTTGATACCCCAGTGAAACATGAAGCTGTGGAAGGCCACAATACAATATATAGTTCTTTAAACTGAGATTAGTTTTAAAAAGTAGAATGTCAATGCAGAATTTGTATTGTTTTTTCGTTTATAAGAATCTTTAGGGCTGCCAGTAATTGACAGCTACAGCATTCATTTTTTTACAATCTTTTTTGCTCATCTTTATCAAGAGTGGCAATGATTTTATATTACTGGTTTCCTTTAGGCACCAAAAACACAATTAGCAAAGTTGGCAACCTCACCCTCAACATTGATGACACCATTGTCTCTCCCTTCTCCCACTCACACAACCTTGGTGTCCTCCTGGAATCCTTCGAATACCAAATCAGACATACTGTCAAATTCTCATTCTTCCACCTCTGCAACATTGCTAAAGTCAGGTCCTCCCTCTCCCGTCCTGCCCCTCATATATGCATTCATCTCCTCCCACCTTGACAATTGCAACTGTCTACTTTCCAGGATCAACTCAAGCTCCCTCCATGAGTTTCAAATAATTCAGAACTCTGCAGCCCGACTTCCCACCCATAGGTCCTGGCAGCATTCATTTTTGTCATATACATTGGATAGGTGCAGTGAAATGTGTTGTTTTAGATGATCAGCCATAGTGGTAAGTCACCCCTGGAGCAAGTTAGGGTTAAGTGCCTTGCTCAAGAGCTCAGACAGATTTTTCACCTTGTCGGCTCGGGTATTCAAACCAGCGACCTTTCGGTTACAAGCCCAACACTAACTGCTAGGCTACCTGCCGCCCTTGCGAAACATTTTTGGGAAATTTTTTTGTAACCATTTTTTGGCTCTGGGTACAACCCTCTCCTCCAGGGACAGCCGATGGAACCCTTTTCGGTTCTAGATAGCACCTTTTGTCTAAGAGTGAAGCTGGCACAGCCACAAAGTCATAAAATCTGATTTTAAACCTAACCCTAACCACACTGCTAACCTTATAAGTCCATCTTTGTTTTGATACATTTTTACAATATAGACAATTTTAGCTTTGCAGTTGGCCCATCTAGTGCAAAATCGCTCAGTTCTGCCTCAAGGACAAGACTCAACCTAATCAAATTTGATATGTCTTTATGACAACATTATTTATTTATGTTTAGACTTTTCAAAACCTTAAATGTAGAAGATGTCTTGATTATTGAAATACTTTACTTTTGTTATATGCCATCAATACATGTTACACTCAGCTAATGTTTTTAGCGTAAAGAAGGCACCTAATACAGCTTTCCAACTAGTGAAGTTGTTAGACAAACAGGGATATTTGGCAAGTTATGTGTTGTGAAGTACATTTGGCATTCAACCAGGCTTGCCAAAATATTTTTACATTTCTCCCTTAGAGTCTATGAAACGACAAAAGTTGAGGCCTGCCTATTGTACTGAACTGTGACCGTAAACTGAATATGTAAATTGTGTGGCTTTGAAAACTGAAACACTTCTTATTGGGTGTCCAACTTATGGAGAACATTTTATCCCAGCACGTTTCCTTATGTTCGCCTGCCATATCACCATAGTAAAACATGATAATTAAAACTTTCACAAATTAACTAGCTATCAGTGACTCTCTCTGTCTGGGAGTCTGTGCTCTACTCGAAGAGGCTTGTTTTTTAAACAACAGCTGGCAGCTCGTCGAAACAGAGCCGATAAGTTGGAAAGATAACAAATCATGTAGTTATCCTATAACAAAGTGAAAAATAAGTGTTGCACATTGATTTGAATGGCTGATATATCTGACTATCAGGGTTAGGGTTAACCTCTTAATTTCCGCCTGAAGACATACCCAAATCTAACAGCCTGTAGCCCAGGCACAGAACCAAGGATATGCATATTCTTGGTACCATTCGAAAGAAACCACTCTGAAGTTTGTGTAAATGTGAACTGAATGTAGGAGAATATAACACAATAGATCTGGTTTAGATAATACAATGAAAAAAAACATATGTTTTTTTATTGTTGTATCATCATCTTTAAAATGAACAAGATAAAACAAACATTCAGATAGGATGGTGGTGACAATTTCAGTGAAAAACATAAAGAGGGCAACAGTACTTGTGCAAAGTTTCAGAATGATAACTTCCAAAATGAGTGTGCTACATGACATTTATCATGAAGTCACCCAGGTGTCCCACACAAGTAGCCCAAATGTACCCAAGTGGCCAAATTGGTGAAGTTATACATTTTGAATGGAATAACTATATACAAAATACCAAAATGGTATTCTAACACACTCACCCAAAAAATTTAGAAAAAAACATGAAAAAAAAGAATATATACATTTACAAAATAACACTTTCAATATTTGGAAGACCCTCAGTCCTCTACACAATATTATGCTGCTGATTCGAGGTGCCATAGCACATCCATGCCTGAAGAAATAAATGTGGGTAGATGAACACCATTTGTGGCAGGAGCTGGATGAACCAGCTTCAGTGGGGGATGGACACCTTAGCACTGGGGGCTCCCAATCGGAGTCAGTGTCACTGTGAAAGAAAATGTTCAGTTAGAATAGTTTCACATATGAGCCCTTTATCAACAGGTATAATAAACATATATATATAGAGTACAGGGAACATAAGGTTGAATATATTATTATAGACCTGCTAGATCTACTGTCTCATTTATATTATGACATTTCAGCTAGGTCTACTGTCTCTATTATATTATGACAGACCAGCTAGATCTACTGTCTCTATTATATTATGACAGACCAGCTAGATCTACTGTCTTTATTATATTACAACAGACCAGCTGTATCTACTGTCTCCATTTCACTTTGGCCATTGTTGTGGGCCTGCCCTCCCCTCAACAGCTTCAAATAGGCTATTTCATTTCACAAATACTATTTTATATTATTAATTTCAAACAACGGCATTAGCATGAGAAGAACTTACTAGTCCAAAATGATGTCCTCTCCGTTCAAAGAATATTCCTCCAATTGGGAATCGCTAAATGAATCGTCCTCGATCAATTTCTTCTACAATTGTGTGTACATCTGTATATCTAGACTTAGATTTAGCTTTCCCTTAGTCGCCATACTGATTTATATATAAACAGCTGAATATGCGCTTTACCAAAACAATGCTGTGCGCCACATGCGTTGCTCCTTCCGGTATGAAACTTCAATGGCGAATGACCCTCCTTACGTTGGAGTTTACTACATGGGTTGGTCTTCCAACACATAAACATTACATATTGCCGTTTACCTCAGCTCATTGGCTATCTACCCAGCTAGACTTCAAGACGATCAGTGGTCATTGGGTTAAAATACAGTCAATCAACGAAACAGCGGGCAAATCATTGGTGCACAATGATGTCATGACTTGTCTTCAAATCGGTTTCTTTCAGTCAATACGTCCCGCGAAATGGCCCATCAGGTTTGATTGTGTTACAAACAAACCAGTTGATTGCAATGAAACCAAACATGACTGGAAAGTCACGTTCTGCGTGGGTATTTACCCTCGAATGTGTCGTCGAAAATGGAATGAGACGGAATTCACGACACAAGCGGTTCACAAAGTGTTTCGTGTTAGGCTATAAAAATGGATTTTATCAAACAAAAGACCATTCATTGTGTAACAATGAGCATTGGGATTGCAAACAGACGAAGATCGTCAAAGGTAAACTATTTATTTTATTGCAGTTTGTGATTTTGTTATGCCTGTGCTGGTTGAAATAGTTGTTTTTTATAGGGCTCTATCCTCAGATAATTGCATCGTATTCATTTGCAGTAAATCCTTTTTTTAAATCTGACAACGCAGTTGGATTAGCAAGATTCTAGGCTTTCGAAACATGTGAGACACTTGTATTTTCATGAATGTTTAATATTACTATTTATGTAGCGATCACCGTATGTTGTCGAATTTCAGCCCACTACCGGGTTCCATGCGCAGAGAGGTTTTAAGGTCAGGGTGATGGTTATGGTTAAGCCAGGGTATGGATGTAAATCTAACCTGGCATAAGTCATGGCAAAATGTGTAACATTAGAAGAAATTGGTTTTAAAAGTACTAAAATCTCACCACCCCATGGGAAAATGTGTAGAATTGCAGGAATGTTGCTGTAAAACTGCAACCAAAAAAAGGCTCTGTAAAGCAAACATATTTGTTTACCATTTATTAATAACAGATCGCAACATGCAACAATTTCTAAGATTTTACTGAGTTACAGTTCATATAAGGAAATCAGTCAATTAGGCCCTAATCTATGGATTTCACATGACCGGGAAATGCCTTGAAAAAAGGTTAGAGGCGTTCATCAAAAAATAAGCCAGTATCTGGTGTGACCACTATTTGTTTCATGCAGCGCGACACATCTCTTTTGCATAGAGTTGATCAGGCTGTTGATTGTGGCCGGTGGAATGTTGTCCCACTCCTCTTCGATGGCTGTGCGAAGTTGCTGGAACTGGAACACGCTGTCGTACACGTCGATCCAGAGCTTCCCAAACATGCTCAATGGGTGACTTGTCTGGTGAGTATGCAGGCCATGGAAGAACTGGGACATTTTCAGCTTCAAGGAATTGTGTACAGATCCTTGCGACATGGGGCCATGCATTATCATGCTGAAACATGAGTTGATGGTGGTGGATGAACGCCATTACAATGGGCCTCAGGATCTCGCCATGGTGTCTCTGTGCATTCAAATTACCTTTTATAAAATGCAATTGTATTCATTATCTGTAGCTTATGCCTGCCCATACCATAATCCCACCGCCACCATGGGGCACTCTGTTCACAACTTAAACATCTGCAAACCACTGGCCCACACAACACCATAAACGCTGTCTGCCATCTGCCTGGTACAGTTGAAACTGTGATTCATCTGTGAAGAGTACACCTCTACAGCGTGCCAGTGGCCATCGAAGGTGAGCATTTGCCCACTAAAGTCGGTTACGACGCCAAACTGCAGTCAGGTCAAGACCCTGGTGAGGATGACGAGCACACAGATGAGCTTCCCTGAGACTGTTTCTGCAGTGTGAGCAGAAGTCTTTCTGTCGTGCAAACCCACAGTTTCATCAACTGTCCGGGTGGCTTGTCTCAGACCATCCCGCAGGTGAAGAAGCCGGATGTGGAAGTCCTGGCATGTTTACACGTGGTCTGCAATTGTGAGGCCGGTTGAAAGTACTGCTAAATTCTCTAAAATGACTTTGGAGATGGCTTATGGTAGAGCAATTAACATAAAATTATCTGGCAACAGCTCTGGTAGACATTCCTGCAGTCAGCATGCCTATTGCACCCTGCTCAAAACTTGAGACATCTGTGGCATTGTGTTATTTGACAAAACTGCCAAATTTAGAGTGACCTTTAATTTCCATCAGCACAAGGTGCACCTGTGTAATGATCATGCTGTTTAATCAGCTTTTTGATATGCCACACCTGTTAGGTGGATGGATTATCACGGCAAAGGAGAAATTATTACAGGGATATAAACGAATTTGTGAACATTTTTTTGTGAAATAAGTTTTTTGTGCGTATGAAACATTTCAGGATCTTTTATTTCAGCTCATGGAACATGGGACCAACATTTTATACGTTGTGTTTATATTTTTAGACAGTATATTAATATTAGAGTTTATAATCCTCGTGCTGAGTTAATGTGTGGCAGGTAATTGTATAGTTAATAGTCTATATGTTTGTAGATTGACTGAGGTGAATGAAGCTACAGCAACCAATATGATAATGACTAGGGACCTCACTCAAACTCATACCCTGGCTATGGCATAGCCTGACTATGGTAAAATGTCAATATAAATAATTTATGAAAGCCTTTGATAAAGACAGGTAAACTAGATTATAGGTAAATAAAGTACATTTCTAAAAAATAAGTTCATGATAGGGGTTCATTCCCAAACAGTCTGAATGGAATAATAAAATGGATGTGTGTGTCAACTCTTCCACTAGTACCAAAATTGTGAGATAGTTTTGGAGTCAAATCTAACTTCACAATCATGGGCAGACAGGCAGACACTTAAATCTAATTCTCTGTTTAAGATGGATGTCAGGTAGAAGATGAAGTCTGTGATAACTGTCCTGACAGCTGGACAGTCAGTCTGCTTCCATTTCAAAAGGCACCAGCACCAGTGTTGGCACGGAAGGCATGACAGCATAGCAGAACTAAACTTTTGTACGCTACAATAACTGCTTAGGAGGGATATGGTGTGTGAATTTAGATGCAAGTTTAGTGTGAGACAACTTTTTTTAGATTATTCCTTCAGAGTGAATCAAATGCTGGGGCAAACATACTGGGTCCATACTTGCAAACAGGGGCGCAACTTTCACTGGGGACGGGGGGGACATTCTGAAATTGCATTTTTGTCCCCCCAAGTTTTATCACTGGAATGTGACACAAAACAAGACAACGGTGTGCAACAGGACCATGCGGACGCCTCCGAGTGTCGGGAAGGCTGTTTGGAGTTTTACCCGACTGGATAAAAATTTATTTATTTTTTTAAAATGATGTCTCCCAACTTCTAAAACCAAAGCTGCGCCCCTGCTTGTGAACTTTTCAAAAAGTTTAACCTGGACCCCAAAATTAGCTTTATCTCCCAGTGCTCCCTTGTTTTCGAGCTGCAGCTTTCTTCGTTCCCCTCGGACCACTCGAAGATAGCGTACAATATTACACTGATGTCTGGGAGGGCACTCACCTGGGCCACGTTGGTGTTGGAGCAAGTATCCACCATCTGCCTGTATTTTTGGGCAGAGGTGAGAAAAGTTTGAGGCTCCGGTGTCCGGGAGAGAGGCTGCCTGGAAGTTACTCCAGCTTCAGCAGGACACCCTCAGTGTGGCAGACTAAGCGGTGGAGTTCCGCAAGCTATCAGCAGAGGGTACCTGGAACCCGGAAGCACTGTTCGACACCTTCCTGCACAGATTATCGGAGGAGGTAAAGGATGAGCTAGCAGCCTGAGAACTACCGACGGATCTCGACTCCCTCATCGCTTTAACCATCCAGATCGATGGTCGAACGTAGGAGAGAGAAGGAGGTCCGATTGCAGTCCCAATCGCTCACTTAGGGATCCCACCTTGCAGTTGTTGAACTCCGAAGTCACCGGCGTCTACGTCCCCGAGAGGACCCGAGCTTACCCGAGTCCCTCCAAGAACCTCCGGAGACTGCTGATTCACCTCTTCCTGAGCCGATGCAGCTCAACAGGGCTAGGCTGTCTTCAGCCATACGCGCACGCAGACCTGAGACCCAGAGTTGTCTGTATTGTGGTACTGCCGGTCGTTTTGTGTCTACCTGTCCCTTCAAGAGATCTAGCTCATTCATTGGAGTGAGTACACTGGTGGGTCTTAAAGATAATTGTTCTTCTCCCCTTAGTCACGCCCCTCTCCATCCCACCCTGCTGTGGGGCAACCAGTCCAAGTCTCTCCAGGTACTCATCGACTCAGGGCCGATGTGAGTCTCATGGACGTTACCCTGGCGTCCGAGTTGGGAATCCCCACTCAACCCCTCTCCATTCCCATGGGTGTTAGAGCGCTGGACTGGTGCTCTATAGGCTGGGTCACCCACCAGACCACCCCTGTCAACCTATGAATGTCGGGGAACCACAGCGAGACTATCCAATTCCTGTCCCCGCATGTTCCCATTGGTATTGGGATTCTCTTGGCTCCAGCGACACAATCCCTCAATTGACTGGGCTTCTGGCGCCATCGTGGGCTGGAGCCTGTCCTGCCACCCTCATTGCCTGAAGTCAGCTCTGCCTGCCTCGGGATGTCTTCCTGGGGTCTAGGAAATTGCCCCGAACCTCTACGCCAACTCTGCAGAGTATCAGGACCTCCGGGAGGGGTTCAGTAAGGCCCGGGCCAATTCGCTTCCGCACATTTACCCCCTCCCCAAGATCATTAGCCCCTCTGCTGTTTGTCCTCTGCTGCCCTGTACCCTCTGTATTTTTCCTATATTTTCTGTGTCTAGAGTCAAAACCATGTCTGTCTGCCCCTTGTCTTCTGTTTCTAGGCCCATCCCTCCCCCCGTGTCATTGATGGCCAGCCAGCGTATACAGGGAGACACGTCCTGATGGTTTGACCATGTGGCAGGGGTTTCCAGTGCCTGGGTGACTGGGAGGGTTATGGCCCGGGTAAGAGTTGCTGGGTTCTCGCTAAAGTCATCTTGTCCCGGCCTTCATCTGCGATTTTCACCGCCGGCACCCCAGTCAACCAGGTATCTGCCCAGGTGGAACGCCAGGTGGCGTACCTAGAGAGGGGGGTTACTGTCACGCCCTGATCTGTTTCACCTGTCCTTATGCTCGTCTCCACCCCCTCCAGGTGTCGCCCATCTTCCCCACTTATCCTCTGGGTATTTATATCAGTGTTTTCTGTCTGTCTGTGCCAGCTTGTCTTGTTTGTCAAGCTTACCAGCGTTTGTCCTGTCAGCTCCTGTCTTTTCCTAGCCTCTCTTTTCTCGTCCTCCTGGTTTTTGACCCTTGCATGTCCTGACCCTGTACCCGCCCGCCTGACCACTCTGCCTGTCCCTGACCCTGAGCCTGCCGTCTTGTACCTTTGCTCCTACTTTGGATTATCGACCCCTGCCGGCCTTGACCTGTTGGTTGCCTGCCCCTGTTGTTACAGTTAATATTGTTACTTCACACTGTCTGCTCTTGGGTCTTACCTTGAAACCTGATACAAGGCCCTCCCCCACCCTCCCTTCGGCAAATCAGATCATGTCTACACTTTGCTCATCCCTTCCTATAGGCAGAAACTAAAACACGAAGTACCCTTGCTGAGGTCCATTCAATGCTGGTCTGACCAATCAGAATCAATGCTTCAAGATTGTTTTGATCACGCGGACTGGGATATGTTCCAGGTAGCCGCTAAGAATTTATTCTATTTTTTTTATTTAACCGTTATTTAACTAGGCAAGTCAGATAATTAAGAACAAATTCTTATTTACAATGACGGCCTACCAAAAGGCAAAAGGCCTCCTGTGGGGACGGGGGCTGGGATTAAAAATGTAAAATAAAAAATATATAAATATAGGACAAAACACACATCACAACAAGAGAGAAAACACTATATAAAGAGACCTAAGACAACATAACAAGGCAGCAAGTGTAACGCTCATTCCTTCGACAATAAATGCAATGTCCCGCAGGTGTGATGTTCGGATGTACCGATCCTGTGCAGGTGTTGTTACACGTGGTCTGCCACTGCGAGGACGATCAGCTGTCCGTCCTGTCTCCCTGTAACGCTGTCTTGGGCGTCTCACAGTACGGACATTGCAATTTATTTCCCTGGCCACATCTTAACAGTCCTTATGCTTCCTTGCAGCATGCCTAAAGCACGTTAATGCAGATGAGCAGGGACCCTGGGCATCTTTCTTTAGGTGTTTTTCAGAGTCAGTAGAAAGGCCTCTTTAGTGTCCTAAGTTTTCATAAATGTGACCTTAATTGTCTACCGTCTGAAAGCTCCACAGGTGCATGTTCATTAATTTTTATGGTTCATTGAACAAGCATGGGAAACAGTGTCTAAACAATTTACAATAAAGATCTGTGAAGTTATTTGGATTTTTACAAATTATCTTTGAAAGACAGGGTCCTGAAAAAGGGACTTTTCTTTAATTTGCTGAATTTATGTTGTTGGTGTATATTTAGAAGAGAGTGAGGCCTAGGATTGTGCCTTGGGGTACTCCCTTTATGACAGGCAGTGGCTGAGACAGCGGATGTTCTGACTTTATACACTGCGCTTTTTGAGAGAGGTAGTTAGCAAACCAGGCCAACGACCCCTCAGACACCAAAACTCCTTAGCCGGCACACAAGAATGGAAGGGTTTACCAGTCAATAAAAATTAATTTTCAAGTCAATAGAAATAGCAGCACAACATTGCTTCGAATCAACGTCAAAGGTGTTATCATTGAGGACCTTTAAGGTTGCAGTGTACACATCCATAACCTGAGCGGAAATCAGAACCTCCCCAGAAAGGAGAGATGGGTTCAAAAGGTTGGAGATAGGCTTGGCAGTAATAGGGGCAGCAACCTTAAAGATGAAAGGGTCTAAACCATTTGACCCAGATGTTTTTTAGGGTCAAGTTTAAGGAGCTCCTTTAGCACCTTAGACTCAGTGACTGCCTGCATGGAGAAACGTAGTAGCTGGCAGGGTAAAAAAGAGGTAGAAGCATAGGGGATAGTCACATTAGAAGAGGTAGGAGATGAGGAAATGTTGGACGGGCAAATAGGGTCAAATAGTCAAATAGGAATCCTGACTTAACCTCTCTGCGCACGGAACCCGCTAGCGGGCTGAAATTCGACAACATACGGTGATCGCTACATAAATAGTCATATTAAACATTCATGAAAATACAAGTGTCTCACATGTTCGAAAGCCTAGAATCTTGCTAATCCAACTGCGTTGTCAGATTTGAAAACGGATTTACTGCGAAAGAATACGATGCAATTATCTGAGCATAGATCCCCATAAAAAAAAACTATTTTAACCAGCACAGGTGTAACATAATCACAAACTGCATTAAAATAAATTGTTTACCTTTGACGATCTTCGTCTGTTTGGAATTCCAATGCTCATTGTTACACAATGAATGATCTTTTGTTTGATAAAATCCATTTTTTATAGCCTAACACGAAACATTTTGTGAACCGCTTGTGTCGTGAATTCCGTCTCATTCCATTTTCGACGACACATTCCAGGTAAATAACCCACACAGAACGTGACTTTTCCAGTCATGTTTGGTTTCACAGCAATCAACTGGTTTGTTTGTAACACAATCAAACCTGATGGGCCATTTCGCGAGACGTATTGACTGAAAGAAACCAATTTGAAGACAACAAGTCATGACATCATTGTGCACCAATGATTTGCCTGCTGTTTTGTTGATTGACTGTATTTTAACCCAATGACCACTGATCGTCTTGAAATCTAGCTGGGTAGATAGCCAATGAGCTGAGCTAAACGGCAATACGCCATGTTTATGTGTTGCAAGACCAACCCATGTAGTAAGCTCCAGCGTAACGAGAGTCATTCGCTATTGAATTTTCATACCGGAAGGAGAAGCACATATTACGCACTGCATTGTTTGGTGAACGAGCAGATTCAGCTGTTTATATATAAATCAACATGGTGAAAGCTAAATCTAAGTCTAGATATACAGATGTACACACAATTTTAGAATAAATTGATTGGGAAGGTGAGACAGAGATTGTTGTAGGACGCTTCATTTAGCGATTGTGGAGGAATATTTTTTGAACGGGAGAGGACATCATCTTGGACTGGTAAGTTCTTATCATGCTAATGCCCTTGTTTGAAATTAATAATATAAAATATTATTTGTGATTTTTTATTTATTTTAGAACCAATATATAAACATGTAATGTCATTAAATGTGAGATACGTGTGTCTGCCGCCCCACCACAACCCACATGAAATAGCCTATTTGAGGCTGTTGAGGAGAGGGCAGGACCACATCAATGGCCAAAGTGAAATGGAGACAGTAGATACAGCTGGTCTGTCATAATATAATAAAGACAGTAGATCTAGCTGAAATGTCATAATATAAAAGAGACAGTAGATCTAGCAGGTAATAATAATATAATAATATATTCAACCTAATATATTCAACCTTCAACTCTCTATATATATCTGTTTATTATACCTGTTGATACAGGGCTCATATGTGAAACTATTCTAACTGAACATTTTCTTTCACAGTGACACTGACTCCTAATGGGTCTTATCCGGTGTCCTGTGTAAATTTAAGTATGCTCTCTCTAATTCTCTCTTTCTCTCTCTCAGAGGACCTGAGGCCTAGGACCATGCGTCAGGACTACCTGGCATGATGACTCCTTACTGTCCCCAGTCCACCTGGCCTTGCCGCTGTTCCAGTTTCAACTGTTCTGCCTGCGGCAATGGAACCCTAAACTGTTCATTTTTACTCTTGAGGTGCTGTCCTGTTGCACCCTCTGCAACCACTGTCATCTCCACCTGGCACAGCCAGAAGAGGACTGGCCACCCCTCATAGCCTGGTTCCTCTTTAGGTTTCTTCCTAAGTTTTTGCCTTTCTAGGGAGTTTTTCCTAGCCACCATGCTTCTACACCTGCATTGCTTGCTGTTTGGGGTTTTAGGCTGGGGCTATATGAATTGATTTGATTTGATAGAGGACTGAGGGTCTTCCAAATATTGAAAGTGTGTAAATAGTTACCCATGTTATTTTGTAAATGTATATGTGTATATATACATATATATTATATATATATGTATATATACAAAATACCAAAATGGTATTCTAACACACCCCCCCCAAAAAATTTAGAAAAATAAATGAAAAAAATTAATGGATTTGTAAAAAGAAAAATGATTAAAAAAAAAATGTATATTTTTTTATCATTTTTTTTTTACAAATCCATTAATTTTTTTCATTTATTTTTCTACATTTTTTGGGGGGTGTGTGTTAGAATACCATTTTGGTATTTTGTATATAGTTATTTGTTTCAAAATGTATACCTTGGGTACATTTGGGCTACTTGTGTGGGACACCTGGGTGACTTCATGATAAATGTCATGTAGCACACTCATTTTGGAAGTTATCATTCTGAAACGTTGCACAAGTATTGGTGCCCTCATATTTTTCACTGAAATTGTCCCCATCATCCTATCTGAATGTTTGTTTTATCTTGTTCATTTTAAAGATGATACAAAAATAAAAATAAAAAAACATGTTTTTTTTTATTGTTTTATCTAAACCAGATCTATTGTGTTATATTCTCCTACATTCAATTCACATGCACATAAACTTCAGAGTGTTTTCTTTCAAATGGTACCAAGAATATGCCTGAGCTACAGGCTGTTAGATTTGGGTATGTCTTCAGGCGGAAATTGCACAAAGTAGGGGGGGAGCTGTAAGAGGTTGAAGTGGTGATTAAACAGCTCAGCCATGTGTTTCTTGTCAGTAACAACCACATCATCAACATTAAGGGACATGGGCAGCTGTGAGGAGGAGGGTTTATTCTCCAGGTCTTTAACCGTTTTCCAGAACTTCTTGGGGTTAGACCTACAGAGAGAGAACTGCTCCTTAAAGTAACTAACTTTGGCCTGCCGGAGAGCCTGAGTGCCCTTATTTCTCATTTGCCTGAACAACAGCCAGTCAACCTGTTTGTAATTCTCATTTTCTTTATGGGGGCGTGTTTGTTAACAATACCACTGAAAATATTAAAAAATAAGGTCCAAGCGTCTTCGACAGAGGGGTCAAGCTGATTCTATACCATTTTACAGAGGCCAGTTCATGAAGGAAGGCTTGCTCAATAAAGTTTTTTAGCAAGAGTCTATGACAAATTTAGGACAGGTCGTTTCACTGAGCAGCCATTATGAACCCAGGCTGTAAAACAGTGATCACTAAGGTCATTACAGAAAACACCAGCCTGATACCTATCAAGATTATTTGTGAGGATAACATCAAGGAGAAGAGCCTTCTGGTTGTTTGGAGTCATACCTTGTGGGATTGGTAATAATCTGAGAAAGATTTAGGGAGTCCCATTGCGTTAGGACTTGGTCAGGTGGTTTAAGCAGGTCCCAGTTTAGGTCACCTAGCAGGACAAATTCAGACTTAGTGTAAGGGGCCAGGAGAGAGCTTATGGCAGGTAGGGTACAGGCCGGTGCTGATGGAGGACGATAGCACCCAGCAACAGTCAACAAAGAGCTATTTGAAAGTTTAATCCTTATAACCAGCAATTTAAATTGTTTGGGGATAGAGTGGAGACAACTAAGCACTGAAGGTGATCCTTGGTAAAGATAGCCACTCCCCCACATTTGAAAGATCTGTCTTGCCGGAAAAGGTTATAACCAGAAAGGTTAACAGAGTTCAAAACACTCTTCCTTAACCTCAGTAATGACCAACACATCTGGATTGGAGCTGTGAACCCACACTTTCAATTGATCCATTTTAGGTTATAAGCTTCTAGTGTTAACGTGCAGATAACCCAGTCTTTTATGAGAGCAGAAATCAGTGAAGGAGATATAAGAGAACAAATAAGAATTGGTGCTAGCAACAGTAGATTGGCCTGGGTGTACATGCACATATCCAGATATCATAAACAACAATACAATCAAGGCACAGTATAGGACAGGGAGTGCTCTGCAGTGCGGATTTATGACATCTGAAAGTGCATTAGATGGCAACAAAATCATATTATACAGCAATTTCATCAGCTAACATGAATACAAAGCCGGTGAGAGGTGATTAGAATAGGATGGGAGGCCAGAAGTCTGTGTAACCAATAGAGAGCCAGAATCTCGAGTGTGGGAACAAACATAGACCCACGGATGGGAAAATAACGTTTGTAGTCAACAAAGCATGCAGGTGTCATGAGGCAAATAGGGGGGGTACCTGTACCAGGCAAGGGGAGACAGGCCAGGACAGATTCGCCAGGTCGAATCCAAGCAACAGGAGTAGGTGTGTAAAGGTCTTTCTTCTCCCCACCTCTGCTGTTCTCAGAGAGACACAAATTCCAGGAAAACCTTTATCACAATGTTTGGCAACAAAACACAATGTGAGCGTAGAGTCTTTAGATTTTCACCACGACAACGTCAAAATAATCTTGTCTTTTCTTATCCGTTGTCATGACGTTGGTTTATGACAGTCATAAATACTTCTTTCCCCCTTTTTCCTCTCTCTACCCTAATGATATTACATTTGCAAAACCCTTGGTTAACATAGAGATTCTGGGAACATCAGAAGGTGGGGGGAAATTAACTATTTTCTGGTAATCCAACCAATTGAACATATGCGGTGGTACTTAATTAATATGATGTCAGTTCGGTTATCATCTGAGACATTCTCATCAATGATAAGATGACATAAACTCTACAGTGGAAACACTACACATCAGAGTTATCGGATTCACCTGGAATTGTTGTTCAATATAAATGTTTGAATATGAAATTATTTGTGATGGGATGAAATGTGATTTTAGCTTCTAAAATGTGAGATTTGGGTTTTCATAAGATGCTCTGCTCAATCAGTGGCCCGCCCATGTGAAGGGACATGGGCTATAAAACTTTTCAAACACGCCCTCCTCTCCCTTCCTATATAAGCCCTTGACAACAATATAACCTCCTGTTCCTGTTACGGTGAGTGAATGAGGACCCAAAAGCGAACTAACTTAAACAGAGCTTCTTTAATAACCAAACATAGGTAGGCTCAGATAGACCGGCAGATTCCGACAGGACAGGACAAGGTTACAGCAAACATGACGATAGTCTGGCTCAGGCATGAAACACAACAAACAAGAATCCGACAAGGACAGGAACAAAAACAGAGAGAGATATAGGGACCTAATCAGAGGGAAAAAGGGAACAGGTGGGAAACGGGGTGAATGGGTAGTTAGGAGGAGACAAGGAACAGCTGGGGGAAAGCGGGGGAGAAAAGGTAACCTAATACGACCAGCAGAGGGAGACAGGGTGAAAGGAAAGGACAGAAAGACACAACATGACAATACATGACAGTACCCCCCCACTCACCGAGCGCCTCCTGGCGCACTCGAGGAGGAAACCTGGCGGCAACGGAGGAAATCCTCGATCAGCGCACGGTCCAGCACGTCCCGAGAGGGAACCCAACTCCTCTCCTCAGGACCGTACCCCTCCCAATCTACGAGGTACTGGTGACCACGGCCCCGAGGACGCATGTCCAAAATCCTGCGGACCCTGTAGATGGGTGCGCCCTCGACAAGGATGGGGGGGGGGGGGGGAAGACGAGCGGGGGCGCGAAGAACGGGCTTGATACAGGAGACATGGAAGACCGGGTGGACGCGACGAAGGTATCGCAGAAGAAGAAGTCGAACTGCGACAGGATTAATGACCCGAGAAATACGGAACGGACCAATGAACCGCGGGGTCAACTTGCGAGAAGCCGTCTTAAGGGGAAGGTTCTGAGTGGAGAGCCAAACTCTCTGACCGCGACAATATCTAGGACTCTTAGTTCTACGCTTATTAGCAGCCCTCACAGTCTGCGTCCTATAACGGCAAAGTGCAGACCTGACCCTCTTCCAGGTGCGCTCGCAACGTTGGACAAAAGCCTGAGCGGAGGGGACGCTGGACTCGGCGAACTGAGATGAGAACAGCGGAGGCTGGTACCCGAGGCTACTCTGAAAAGGAGATAGCCCGGTGGGCTCCCACGCCCACCTCTGACGCGTCAACCTCGACAACGAACTGTCTAGAGACGTCAGGTGTAACAAGGATAGGAGCGGATGTAAAACGATTCTTGAGGAGATCAAAAGCTCCCTGGGCGGAAACGGACCACTTAAAGCACGTCTTGACAGAAGTAAGGGCTGTGAGAGGAGCTGCCACCTGACCGAAATTACGGATGAAACGACGATAGAAGTTCGCGAAGCCGAGAAAGCGCTGCAGCTCGATGCGTGACTTAGGGGCGGGCCAATCAATGACAGCTTGGACCTTAGCGGGATCCATCTTAATGCCTTCAGCGGAAATAACAGAACCGAGAAATGTGACGGAGGAGGCATGAAAAGTGCACTTCTCAGCCTTCACAAAAAGACAATTCTCTAAAAGGCGCTGGAGGACACGTCGAACGTGCTGAACATGAATCTGGAGTGACGGTGAAAAAATCAGGATATCGTCAAGGTAAACGAAAACAAAGATGTTCAGCATGTCTCTCAGGACATCATTGACTAATGCCTGAAAGACAGCTGGAGCGTTAGCGAGGCCGAAAGGAAGAACCCGGTATTCAAAGTGCCCTAACGGAGTATTAAACGCCGTCTTCCACTCGTCCCCCTCCGTGATGCGCACGAGATGGTAAGCGTTACGAAGGTCCAACTTAGTGAAAAACCTGGCTCCCTGCAGGATCTCGAAGGCTGAAGACATAAGAGGAAGCGGATAACGATTCTTCACTGTTATGTCATTCAGCCCTCGATAATCTATGCAGGGGCGCAGAGACCCGTCCTTCTTCTTGACAAAAAAAACCCCCGCTCCGGCGGGAGAGGAGGAGGGGACTATGGTACCGGCGTCAAGAGCTACAGACAAATAATCCTCGAGAGCCTTACGTTCGGGAGCCGACAGAGAGTATAGTCTACCCCGGGGGGGAGTGGTTCCCGGAAGGAGATCAATACTACAATCATACGACCGGTGTGGAGGAAGAGAGGTGGCCCTGGACCGACTGAACACCGTGCGCAGATCGTGATATTCCTCCGGCACCCCTGTCAAATCACCAGGCTCCTCCTGTGAAGAAGAGACAGAGGAAACAGGAGGGATAGCAGACATTAAACATTTCACATGACAAGAGACGTTCCAGGAGAGGATATAATTACTAGACCAATTAATGGAAGGATTATGACAAACTAGCCAGGGATGGCCCAAAACAACAGGTGTAAAAGGTGAACGAAAAATTAAAAAAGAAATGGTTTCGCTATGATTACCAGAAACAGTGAGGGTTAAAGGTAGCGTCTCACGCTGAATCCTGGGGAGAGGACTACCATCCAGGGCGAACAAGGCCGTGGACTCCCTTAACTGTCTGAGAGGAATGTCATGTTCCCGAGCCCAGGTCTCGTCCATAAAACAGCCCTCCGCCCCAGAGTCTATTAAGGCACTGCAGGAAGCTGACGAACCGGTCCAGCGTAGATGGACCGACAAGGTAGTGCAGGATCTTGAAGGAGAGACAGGAGTAGTAGCGCTCACCAGTAGCCCTCCGCTTACTGATGAGCTCTGGCTTTTACTGGACATGAAGTGACAAAATGACCAGCAGAACCGCAATAGAGACAGAGGCGGTTGGTGATTCTCCGTTCCCTCTCCTTAGTCGAGATGCGGATACCTCCCAGCTGCATAGGCTCAGCTCCCGAGCCGGCAGAGGAAGATGGTAGTTATGCGGAGAGGGGGGCAACGGAGCGCGCGAGCTCCTTTCCACGAGCTCGGTGACGAAGATCAACCCGTCGCTCAATGCGAATAGCGAGTTCAATCAAGGAATCCACGCTGGAAGGAACCTCCCGGGAGAGAATCTCATCCTTTACCTCTGCGCGGAGACCCTCCAGAAGACGAGCGAGCAAGGCCGGCTCGTTCCAGCCACTGGAGGCAGCAAGAGTGCGAAACTCAATAGAGTAGTCAGTTATGGATCGATTGCCTTGACATAGGGAAGACAGGGCCCTGGAAGCCTCCTCCCCAAAAACAGATCGATCAAAAACCCGTATCATCTCCTCCTTAAAGTCCTGATACTGGTTAGTACACTCAGCCCTTGCCTCCCAGATTGCCGTGCCCCACTCACGAGCCCGTCCAGTAAGGAGAGATATGACGTAGGCGACACGAGCAGTGCTCCTGGAGTAAGTGTTGGGCTGGAGAGAAAACACAATATCACACTGGGTGAGGAACGAGCGGCATTCAGTGGGCTCCCCAGAGTAACACGGCGGGTTCTTGATTCTGGGCTCCGGAGATTCGAAAGCCCTGGAAGTGGCCGGTGGATCGAGGCGGAGATGGTGAACCTGTTCTGTGAGGTTGGAGACTTGGGTGGCCAGGGTCTCAACGGCATGTCGAGCAGCAGACAATTCCTGCTCGTGTCTGCCTAGCATCGCTCCCTGGATCTCGACGGCTGAGTGGAGAGGATCCGAAGTCGCTGGGTCCATTCTTGGTCGGATTCTTCTGTTACGGTGAGTGAATGAGGACCCAAAAGCGAACTAACTTAAACAGAGCTTCTTTAATAACTAAAAACATAGGTAGGCTCAGATAGACCGGCAGATTCCGACAGGACAGGACAAGGTTACAGCAAACATGACGATAGTCTGGCTCAGGCATGAAACACAACAAACAAGAATCCGACAAGGACAGGAACAAAAACAGAGAGAGATATAGGGACCTAATCAGAGGGAAAAAGGGAACAGGTGGGAAACGGGGTGAATGGGTAGTTAGGAGGAGACAAGGAACAGCTGGGGGAAAGCGGGGGAGAAAAGGTAACCTAATACGACCAGCAGAGGGAGACAGGGTGAAAGGAAAGGACAGAAAGACACAACATGACAATACATGACAGTTCCGAGGATGTGAGGACGACGGTCCGATGTCAGAATGGTTCAGATAATAACTACAGAACAAAGCCAACATCAGCGTGAGCTTTGGTTGCGAACTTTGAACTCTTATTCACTACAGAAGTGATACCTCCTAGCCGTTGAGTTAGCAACAGCTGCTGCAAACAAGGGTTAGGAAGGAACAGACAGAGTATCCCGTCTACCACACAACGACGTTACTACAACGTATTCAATTTACCGGCAGAGACATTTTTCAAAGGACTTGGATGGGCAACACGGCCTTCCATCTACCACCAACCTACCGAAGCGCAGCTCAAGGTAAATATTTATTGCATTTTCCTTTTCCAAATGGGCGGTAATTTAGAATGCATAAGATACTGTATTTCCGATAGCACAGCTTCGCCCTTTGTTCCTCAGTCTTCCCGCTCTTTCACTCAAACCCAGCCCCTTTTCTTTTGTGTAACCAGCTGTCATATCTGTTCCGCCCCCTAGGGACGTTTTCCTTTATGACGTAATTTGTAATCAAGTTATGATTTAATTACGTGTATGTGTAATTCTGTGTGATTAGTTAGGTATTTAGTAAATAAATTATTAAACCCAATTTTGTATTGCTGGTTCAACTTGTTAGCCAGGGTTCGTGCAGATAACTAAGAATTTACAACTTTCAGGTGAGACTGAATTAAGATGATGATTAATATTGACTGCTATTGATGTAAAATATTACTAGGTCTTTAAGAGTTTATTTGGAAGATAACAGCTCTATAAATATTATTTTGTGGTGCCCGACTCTCTAGTTAATTACATTTACATGATTAGCTCAATCTGGTAATATTAATTATGGAGAAATTATTTTATAGAATACCATGTCATATCACTTAATCCGACATAGCCAAAGACACTACACCGTTGTTCCCCTTACTCCAGTTTCTCCTTCCTCGTGATCGTTCAACTTCGAAGTTCATACAAAGATGCAATCTCTCCCTATCCCAGTCTGCTGTCCCTACTTGCTTGATCATGAACTTCAGGAAACAGCAGAGAGAACACACCCCTATCCACATCAACGGAACCGCAATGGAGAAGGTGAAAAGCTTCAAGTTCCTTGGCGTACACATCACCTACGATCTGAAATGGTCGACCCACACAGACAGTCTGGTGAAGAAGGCACAACAGCGTCTGCACATCCTCAGAAGGCTGAAGAAATCTGGCTTGGCCCCTAAGACCCTCACAACATTTTACAGATGCACAATTGAGAGCGTACCGTCGGGCTGTATTACCGCCTGGTGCGGCAATTGCACTGCCCGCGACCGCAGGGCTTTCCAAAGGGTGGTGCGGTCTGCCCAAAACATCACCAGCGGCATACTGCCTGCCCTGCAGGACACTTACAGCGCCAGATGTCACAGGAAGGCCAAAAAGACCATCAAGGACATCAACCACCCTAGCCACGGCCTGTTCATCATCCAGAAGGCAAGGCCAGTACAGGTACATCAAATCTGGGACCAAGAGACTGGCAAACAGCTTCTATCTCAAGGCCATCCGACTGTTAAATAGCCATCACTAGCTGACTACCACTTGGTTACTAAAACATTGTGTCTCTGACTATGATTAAATTACATGACATGCTATTTTATCAAATCGATTACATTACATTTAAAATGATTACGCGATTGACTTAAATCATGCAACTATTAAACCATTAATATCCTTGGGCACCATGGAAGCATTAATTTATATAGAGTGGTTATCTCCCGAATCTCCCGATCTGAAGATCTTTAATATCAATAGCAGTCAATTATTAATCATCCCCTTATTCAGTCTCATTCTGATGGTCGTAAAGTACTTGGTTTTCTGCATGAACCCTAACCAACACGTTGAATCAGCAATACAAAAATTGGTTTAATCATGTATTTACTAAATAATCACACAGAATTACATATCTATACACAGGCTAGATCATATATCGATTATTAATCATGTCATGAAAAGCCCCTAGTGGGCTAACCTAATATGACAGCTGGTTACACAAAGAAAGGGGGTTGTGTTTGAATGAAAGAGCGGGAAGACTGAGGAACAAAGGGATTGGGTCTCTATCGGACCTTGAGAAGCTATGCTACCGTAAATACAGAATCTTATGCATTCTAATAACCGCCCATTCGGGAAAGGAAAATGCAAGATATATATTTACTCTGAGCTGCGCTTTGATAGATGGGTCGAAGATGGAGGACTGGTTTGCCCCGCAGAGATCGTCATTGTCCTTTGAATAATCTTTCTGGTCGTAGTGTTGTAGAGCAGATACGTTAAACTACCCTGTTGTTCTTAGGAGATTGTCTGTCCTTCCCGAGGCCACGTACATTTACAGCTGCAGCTGATAACTCAACGTTAAGGATGTATCACTTCTTCTTTAGTGAATAACAGTTAAAAGGTCATACTAAATTGCCATAATCAGCTCGTGCTGTATTCTGGCTGGTCTAGTTGAAATTTACCATTCCAGCGTGGTGATCGTCACCTCCACGTTGAAATTCGCCCTTCTAAACGTCAGGACAGTAGTCCTCACATTTCTGGAACTAAATGTTAATTTCATTAGGTTGTATTTGGAATTAGCCCTTTTAAACGTACGGACTCCAGTCCTCAAGTCATCCTGAACTTGAGGCTTACTTCCGTCAACAGGCTTTGGTACTGGGGGAGAGAAGGGTGTGTTTCATAGTTCTCAACCAATGGCTGTTCACTTGGGTGTGGCCACTGAGTGAGCATAAGTTTACTTATGAAAACAATTCTCTCATTTAGAAGATAAAATCACATTTAATCTTCTCATATTTAAACATTTAAATTGCACAACAATTCCATGTGAATCTGATAACTAGAATGTGTAGACTTTCCAAGATACAATTTATGTTGTCCTATCATCAGATATAATGTCCCAGACAACAACTGATCTGACATCATATTCTTTAAGTACCAAAGGACACTTTCAACTGATTGAGAAAGGGAAATATTGTTCCATTCCCAAACCTTTTGATGTTATCATACTTTCTCTGTGGTAACAGGGCTTTCCAAGAGTCAATTCTGTAGAGTAGAGAGAAAAGGGGGAAAGGTATTTATGGAGGTGTCATAGACCTCACCCAACAGGGCAACGTCATGACACAACCCTGCACCGTAGAGGCAGCTGCCCTAATATATATAATACTTATTTTCCACCATAATTTGCAAATAAATTCGTTAAAAATCCTACAATGTGATTTTCTGGATTTTTTTTCTCATTTTGTCTGTCATAGTTGAAGTGTACCTATGATGAAAATTACAGGCCTCTCTCATCTTTTTAAGTGGGAGAACTTGCGCAATTGGTGGCTGACTAAATACTTTTTTGCACCACTGTGTGTGTATGTGTATATATATATATATATATATATATATATATATAGGCATGAAATCACTGGTCACTTTAATAATGGGTCACTTTAATAATATTTACATACTGCTTTACTCATTTCATATGTATATACTGTATTCTATTCTACTGTATTTTAGTCAAAGCCACTGACATTGCTCATCCTAATATGTACAGTTGAAGTTCAAAGTTTACATACAACTTTGCCGAATAAATTTAACTCAGTTTTTCACAATTCCTGACATTTAATCTGAGTCAAAATTCTCTGTCTAGGGTCAGTTAACTATATTTTAAGAATGTGAAATGTCAGAATAATAGTAGAGAGAATGATTTATTTCAGATTTTAGTATTTGGTAACATTGCCTTTAAATTGTTTCACTTCAGTCTAACATTTCAGGTAGCCTTCCACAAACTTCTCACAATAATTTGGGTGAATTTTAGCCCGTTCCTCCTGACAGAGCTCGTGTAACTGAGTCAGGTTTGTAGGCCACCTTGCTCGCACACGCTTTTTCAGTTCTGCCCACATATTTTCTATAGGATTGAGGTCAGGGTTTTGTGATGGCCACTCCAATACCTT
Organism: Oncorhynchus mykiss; assembly: GCF_057628025.1. NCBI lineage: Eukaryota > Metazoa > Chordata > Actinopteri > Salmoniformes > Salmonidae > Oncorhynchus > Oncorhynchus mykiss. The sequence goes on from NC_143022.1 coordinate 79,497,637, forward strand.
GACTTTGTTGTCCGTAAGCCATTTTGTCACAACTTTGGAAGTATGCTTGGGGTCATTGTCCATTTGGAAGACCTATTTGCGACCAAGATTCAACTTCCTGACTGAGGTCTTGAGATTTTGCTTCAATATATCCACATAATTTTCCCTTCTCATGATGCCATCTATTTTGTGAAGTGCACCAGTCCCTCCTGCAGCAAAGCACCCCCACAACATGATGCTGCCACCCCCGTGCTTCACGATTGGAGGGTGTTCTTCTGCTTGCAAGCCTCCCCCATTTTCCACCAAACATAACGATGGTCATTATGGCCAAACAGATCTATTTTTGTTTCTTCAGACCAGAGGACATTTCTCCAATAATTATGATCTTTGTCCCCATGTGCAGTTGCAAACCATAGTCTGGCTTTTTTATGGAAATATAGGACTCATTTTACTGTGGATATAGATACTTTTGTATCTGTTTCCTCCAGCATCTTCACAGGGTCCTTTGCTGTTGTTCTGGGATTGATTTGCACTTTTTGCACCAAAGTACGTTCATCTCTAGGAGACAGACCTGAGAGGTATAATGGCTGCGTGGTCCCATGGTGCTTATACTTGCATACTATTGTTTGTACAGATGAACATGGTACCTTCAGGCATTTGGAAATTGCTCCCAAGGATGAACCAGACTTATCGAGGTCTACCATTTTTTTCTGAGGACTTTCCATACATCCACAGGTACACCTCCAATTGACTCAAATGATGTCAGAGGCTTCGAAAGCCATGACATAATTTTTCTGGAATTTTCCAAGCTGTTTAAAGGCACAGTCAACTTAGTGTATGTAAACTTCTGACCGACTGGAATTGTGACACATTATAAGTAAAATAATCTGTCTGTAAACAATTGTTGGAAAAATGCACCACGTAGATGTCCTAACCGACTTGCCAAAACTATAGCTTGTTAACATGAAATTTGTGGAGTGGTTGAAAACAAGTTTTAATGACTCCAACCTAAGTGTATGTAAACTTCCGACTTCAACTCTACATACATACGGGTGCATCAATCAACTCTTAAGGATTAAAGTATGCCGGAGAGTGTATTGCCTTTGTGTTGCTTGCCTCGAAGCGAGCATAGAAGGCATATTAGCTCGTCTGATAGTGTCACGCCCTGACCTTAGTTATCTTTGTTTTCTTTATTATTTTGGTTAGGTCAGGGTGTGACGAGGGTGGTTTGTTTCGTTTTTGTAAGTCTAGGTGTTTTTGTAAGTCTAGGTGTTTATATGTCTATGGTTGCCTAGATTGGTTCTCAGAGGCAGCTGTTTATCGTTGTCTTTGATTGGGGACCATATTTAGGTAGCCATATTCCTTGGGTAGTTTATTGGTTCTTCTTCTACGTTTAGTTGCCTGTTCTGCCCTTCTCATATTAGCGGCACGTTTTGTATAGTTTGTTCAGTGTTCTTTCTTTATTAAAGCAGTATGTGCGCTTACCACGCTGCACCTTGGTCTCCTCCATACAACGACTGTGACAGATAGGCTTGCATCACTGGGAAACTTGCGTCTGGCTTCCCTTTGTAATCGGTAATAGTTTGCAAGTCATACCACATCCGAAGAGAGTCAGAGCTGGTGTAGTAGGATTTGATCTTAGTCCTATATATTGATGGCTCATAGGAGGTATTAGCGGGATTTCTTATAAGCGTTCTGATCAGTGTCCCGCTCCTTGAAAGAGACAGTTCTAGCCTTTAGCTCAGTGAGGATGTTGCCTGTGGCTATTTGTTGGGATTGCTTTTTGTTGGGATATGGTCACTGGGGGACGTTGTTGACGTACTTATTATTGAAGCCGGTGACTGGTCACTCCTCAATGTTATCAGATGAATCACAGAACATATTCCAGTCTGTGCTAGTGAAGCAGTCATGTAGTTTAGCATCAGTTTCATTGGACAACTTCTGTTTTGTTGTGTGGTACTTCCTGTTTTGAGTTTTTGCTTGTAAGCAGTAATTCCCAGGTGAGTCATGCATCTCAAATCTGAGGGGGCACAAAGTACATGAGGATGCATATCTAAGCACATCTCTTGAGCTGTTTCTATCCTCCTGGTAGGTAGTTTATTTTAAAGAAACGAAATATGCTTCTCTGCATCTCTGCTTAAATCTGGGTAAAAGCTTTGAAGGAATCCGAGATGTATTTAGTACATGTAGTTATTTATTACTTTTCTCAACTCTACCAACCTTGCCTGTAGGCATGACAGCTAAGCTAGCTAGGCAAGCTAGCTACTCTAACTTGATAGATAGCTTGCTTTTTGGTAGCTAGTTATGAGGATGGTTCCTAATCCTAATCTGGGCTAGATAAAGCCAACATCATAAAATTGCTAGGTGGCTAGTAGTATTACAGAGAAACAAACAAACAAAACATACATTTTCCATCTACACACACACACACCCTGTAGTGATAAAGTGAAAACATGTTTTTAGAATCAATACTTTGCACCAATGGCGGTGATTAAACCTTTGTCTTAGGTATGTCTGTATCAGCTTTATGCATGTGGATTCCCCCCCCCCCCCCCCCCCCCCCATTCCTCCTTGCAGATTTTTTTCAAGCTCTGTTGAGTTCGATGGGGAGTGGTGGTGAACAGCAATCTTCAAGTTTTCCACAGATTTTCAATTGTCTGGGCTTTGGCTGGGTTACGGAAGGACTTTTACATTCTTGTTCTGAAGCCATTCCAGTGTTGCTTTGGCTGTATGCTTGGTCATTGTCCTGTTGGAATATAACTCTTCGCCCCATTCTAAGATTGCACTCTGTAGCAGGTTCTCATCAAGGATTTGTCTGTATTTGGCTCCATGCATTGTTCCCTTTACTCTTATCAGCCTCCCAGTCCCTGCCGAAGAAAAGCATCCCCACAGCATGATGCTGCCACCACCATGCTTCATGGTAGAGATGGTGTTAGACGGGTGATGATCTGTGCCTGGTTTTCTCCAGACATAGCGATTTGCATTTAGGCCAAAGAGTAACATTTTTCTCATCAGACCCCAGAATCTTTTGCCTTTTGCTCTGTCACGCCCTGACCTTAGAGATCCTTATTCTCTATGGTTGGTTAGGTCAGGGTGGGAAATTCTATGTTTTCTGTTTTTTTGTTTTTGGCCGAGTGTGGTTCCCAATCGGAGGCAGACGTCTATCATTGTCTCTGATTGGGGATCATACTTATGCAGACCTTTTTCCCACCATTAGGTTGTGGGATCTTGTTTTCTGTATAGTTACTGTGGCCTGACAGAACTGTGTGTTTTTCGTTTTCTATTTGAGTGTTTTATTATTAAAATCATGAACACTTTCCACGCTGTGCCTTGGTCTACTCTGTCTACCATCAACGAGAGCCGTTACATTCAGACTCTTTCCACCTGCCTTTTGTTGCAAATTCCAGGTGTGCTGTCATGTGCCTTTTTCCCAGGAATGGCTTCCATCTGGCCACTCTCCCATAAAGCCCAGTGCTGTACAGACTTGTCTTTCTGGCAGGTTCTCCAATCTCAGTCAAGAAACTCTATTCTTCTGTCAGAGGGGTAATTGGGTTCTCGGTCACCTCCCTAACCAAGGTCTTTCTTGTCTAGTTATTCAGTTTAGTTGGATGGCCAGCTCTAGGCAGAGTATGGGTAGTTCCACATTCAATTTCCCAATGATGGAGACTACTGTGCTCTTGGAAACTTTCAACACTATACATTGTTTTATACCCTTCCCCATATATGCCTTATCACAATTCTATCTATGGACAGTTCCTTGGACTTCATGGTTTAGTTTCTGCTCTGACATGCACATTCAACAATGAAATTGTCCACAGGTGGACTCCAATCAAGTTGTAGGATGATCGAAGGAAATTGGATGCACCTGAGCTCAATTTGTCATATCAAAGGGGTGTGAACACTGACCTACCTAAGATGTCTTTCATTTTCAATACATTTGCCAACATTTCTAAAAACATGTTTTCCCTTTCTCATTATGGGGTATTGTGTGTGTGTGTGTGTGTGTGTGTAGATGGGTGAGAGAGCAATCTATTTAATTTGAATCCTGACTAAATCAACAAAATATGGAATAAGTAATGTGGTATGAATAGTTTCCCACCTGGCCAAAAGCCAGTGAAAATGCAGAGCGCCAAATTCAAATAAATTACTATAAAAATCAAACTTTCATGAAATCACACATGTAAGATAGCGAATTAAAGCTACACGTGTTGTGAATCCAGCGAACATGTCAGATTTCAAAAAGGCTTTTTGGCGAAAGCAAACGATGCTATTATCTGAGGGTAGCACCTCCGTAAACAAAGAGAGAACATATTTCAACCCTGCAGGCGCGACACAACGCAGAAATAAAAATATAAATCACGCCTTACCTTTGACGAGCTTCTTTTGTTGGCACTCTAATATGTCCCATAAACATCACAAATGGTCCTTTTGTTCGATTAATTCCGTCTATATATATCCAAAATGTCAATTTATTTGGCGCGTTTGATCCAGAAAAACACTGGTTCCAACTTGCGCAACGTGACTACAAAATATCTCAAAAGTTACCTGTAAACTTTGCCAAAACATTTCGAACTACTTCTGTAATACAACTTTAGGTATTTTTTAAAGTAAACAATCGATAAAATTGAAGACGGAATTATCTGTGTTCCATACAGGAAGAAAACAAACTGACGCTACCTTTCTGATCATGCGCCTCTAACAGTACACTTGAAGTGACCCTTGTTTTGAACAGGGCTACTTCTTCATTACACAAAGGAAAACCCTCAACCAATTTCTAAAGACTGGTGACATCCAGTGGATGCGGTAGGAACTGCAAGAAGGTCCTTTAGAAATCTGGTTTCCCAATGAAAACCCATTGAAAAGAATAACCTCAAAAAAATAATCTGAATGGTTTGTCCTCTGGGTTTTGCCTGCTACATAAGTTCTGTTAGACTTAAAGACATGATTCAAACAGTTTTAGAAACTTCAGAGTGTTTTCTATCCAAATGTACTAATAATACAGTATGTATATCTTATCTTCTGGGGATGAGTAGCAGGCAGTTGAATTTGGGCATGCATTTCATCCGGACGTAAAAATACTGACTCCTGTCACCAAGAAGTTAACAGGTGTACCTTCTTGAAAGTTAATTTGTGGAATTTCTTTCCTTCTTAATGCGTTCCGCGGACCGCGCCCCATGACTGAGCCCCAGGTCATGTATGCGCACATGCGAACACACACACACACACGCACACACACACACACACACACACACACACACAAACACACACACACACACACACACACACACACACACACACACACACACACACACACACACACACACACACACACACACACACACACGCTAAACGTCTGTCCCTTACCAGACACTTGCTTACTCTGACAGTGATCTGATTCACCATGAGGAACCTTGGGCAAGGCAGGCAGATATTCCCTCACTTGTCATCAGTGTATTAAACAGCAACACATTAACATCTCTTCTCCTAGCCTGAGGTACTCCCAGACAAGATAGCTCATCTCTTTTGATAGACTTTGTCCCAATGCAATTAGAAAATCTGGACACATGCAAGTCGATTTCAGATTAGTCTAGATTTCCTCAGTTGGGCTGTCTGTCAGGGGCTTTACTGTTTCTTTGATCTGATGAACTGCAGCCCTTACAGTCATCTGGTGCCATAGCCGCGGGAAGGTTTCCTCGCTGCAGACAGTTATATCGGTCCGCTAATACATGACTATTAACGGCACAGTGCACTACTTTTGTGAAATAATATATTTTTCTAAAATATATATATACAGTACCAGTCAAAAGTTTGCACACACCTACTCATTCAAGGGTTTTTCTTTATTTTTACAATTTGGCTGAGCTGTCAGAGCAAAGGGTGGCAACTTCGAAGAATCTCAAATATGAAATATGTTTTGATTTGTTTAACACTTTTTTTGACATGATTCCACATGTACTATTTTATAGTGTTGATGTCTTCACTACTATTCTACAATGTAGAAAATAGTACAAATAAGAAAAACTTATGAAAAAGTAGGTGTGTCCAAACTTTTGACTGGTACTGTATATATATATATACTGTATCTATAATTTTTTTATTCACATTTTTCAAGGGGTGCTGTAGCACCCTCAGCACCCCTAGTTCTTGCGGCTATGTCTGGTGCACTCAACTATTGTACACTGAGTGTACTAAACATTAGGAACACCTTCAGAATGTTGAGTTACACCCTCTTTTGCCCTCAGAACAGTCTCAATTTGGTGTCGAAAGCCTGACTCCAATGCTTCCCACAGTTGGCTGGATGCCCTTTGGGTGTTGGATACTTCTTGATACCGATGGGAAAGTGTTGTGTGTGAAATACCCAGCAGTGTTGCAGTTCTTGACTCCCTCAAACTGGTGCACTTGGTATCTACTACCATACCCCTTTCAAAGGCACTTAAATAATTGTACTTGTCCATTTACCCTCTGAATGACACACATGCACAATCCATCTCTCTATTGTCTCAAGGCTTAAACATTCTTCTTTAACCCGTTTCTTCCCCTTCATCTACAATGATTGAGTGGAGTCAACAGGTGACATCAATAAGGGATCATAGCTTTCAGCTGGATTCACCTGGTCAGTCTGTCATGAAAAGAGCAGGACTTCCTAATTTGTTGTACATTTCAAAGATGAAGAGAATATTCACTGAGTGTATCTTTGAATCATCTCTGATTTTTGCCTCTGAGCAAATTATTTAGTGAATGATAAATTACAATTATCTATGCAACATGAATGTCTGCATATTCCACATAAATTTCCCCAAGTAGGGGCTGAAGCTGGTACGGTGCATATCTGAGACGAGACAATAATTGTTGTTGGGGTACATGAGATGTTGCTCCATCATCGCATCTCCATGGAGAGGACGACATTGGTCTGAAAAGGAAGAAGGAGGAATACATATATGTCAACAAATGTGCATGTGGTCTCACTTGAGAGACACGACACAGTAATTGCAACCTTCTTCCTTACATTGGTTTGTAAAGGGTTCTTTTCAACTAATAGTTTTTTATGTATTTGCATGATGTCTTAGATTTCAAAGATTGAGTAGAGTTATAATGTTAAGCATAGTTTTGCTTCTGAGCAGACAGGTGGTTAATCATGTTAATGTGATCAATCAACCCATACAATTATCAATTGCTGTCTGTAGATTTCCATTTTAAGTTATTTCAGGCACATCACATGTTATTTGTATAACCAGCATATTATTAAATTATGTCATTACCATTACCATTTGCCAGCAGCATACCACCCTCCATACCACTGCTGGCTTGCTTCTGAAGCTAAGCAGGGTTGGTCCTGGTCAGTCCCTGGATGGAAGACCAATGCTGCTGGAAGTGGTGTTGGAGGGCCAGTAGGAGGCACTCTTTCCTCTGGTCTAAAGAAATATCTCAATGCCCCAGGGCAGTGATTGGGGACATTGCCCTGTGTAAGGTGCCGTCTTTCGGCTGGGATGTTAAACGGGTGTCCTGACTCTCTGAGGTCATTAAAGATCCCATGGCACTTATCGTAAGAGTAGGGGTGTTAACCCTGGTGTCCTGGCTAAATTCCCAATTTGACCCTCAAACCATCACGGTCACCTAATAATCCCCATTTACAATTGGCTCATTCATCCCCCTCCTCTCCCCTGAAACTATTCCCCAGGTTGTTGTTGCTGCAAATGAGAACGTGTTCTCAGTCAACTTAACAAATAAATAAATGTAACTTTGAAGTGCATGCCTTTCATATTTTAGTCAGTCCAAGTGTTTTTTGTCATTCCATACAATAATGAATCCTAGGATTTTCATCTGTTGTTGCTATGTGCTAATTTTATTGGAATAATTAGCATGGGTACAGTAGGCTGAAGACCTGCAATGGTATTTCAATTAAGATGCATATTTTTCTTAAGCCTTACTGTATGATTTGTTGCTATGTAATGGTGAAATGTTTAGAATCAGATGGAACATTCAGTAATTACCCTTACAAAACGTAAATGTTTTTCAATCCTATCAACATGTTAAATGTGCAACCAGAGGGAAAAATATTCTAGAACACCTGTTCTCCACACACAGAGACGCAAACAAAGCTCTCCCTCGCCCTCCATTTGGTAAATCCAACCACAACTCTATACTCCTGATTCCTGCTTACAAGCAAAAATTAAAGCAGGAAGCACCAGTGACTCGGTCTATAAAAAAGTGGTCAGATGAAGCAGATGCTAAACTACAGGACTGTTTTGCTATCACAGACTGGAACATGTCCCAGGATTCTTCCGATTGCATTGAGGAGAACACCACATCAGTCACTGGCTTTATCATTAAGTGCATCTAGGACGTCGTCCCCACAATGACTGTACGTACATACCCCAACCAGAAGCCATGGATTACAGGCAACATTCGCACTGAGCTAAAGGGTAGAGCTTCCGCTATCAAGGTGCGGGACTCTAACCCGGAAGCTTATAAGAAATCCTTCTATGCCCTGCGACGAACCATCAAACAGGCAAAGTGTCAATACAGGACTAAGATTGAATCATACTACACCGGCTCCGACACTCGTCTTATATGTGGCAGGGCTTGCAAACTATTACAGACTACAAAGGGAAGCACAGCTGAGATCTGCCCAGTGACATGAGCCTACCAGACAAGCTAAATTACTTCTATGCTTGCTTCGAGGCAAGCAACACTGAGGCATGCATGAGAGCATCAGCTGTTCCGGACGACTGTGTGATCAAGCTCTCTGTAGCCGATGTGAGTAAGACCTTTAAACAGGTCAACATTCACAAGGCTGCGGGCCAGACGGATTACCAGGACATGTGCTCTGGGCATGTGCTGACCAACTGGCAGGTGTCTTCACTGACATTTTCAACATGTCCCTGATTGAGTCTGTAATACCAACATGTTCCAAGCAGACCACCATAGTCCCTGTGCACAAGAACACTAAGGCAACCTGCCTAAATGACTACAGACACTTAGCACTCATGTCTGTAGCCATGAAGTGCTTTGAAAGGCTGGTAATGGCTCACATCAACACCATTATCCCAGAAACCCGAGACCCACTCCAATTTGCATACCGCCCAAGCAGATCCACAGATGATGCAATCTATATTACACTACACACTGCCCTTTCCCACCTGGACAAAAGAAACACCTATGTGAGAATGCTATTCATTGACTACAGCTCATCGTTCAACACAATAGTATCCTCAAAGCTCATCACTAAGCTAAGGATACTGGGACTAAACACCTCCCTCTGCAACTGGATCCTGGACTTCCTGACGAGCCGCCCTCAGGTGGTGAGGGTAGGTAGCAACATATCTGACACCTGTCCTGAGATCCTCAAAAGGTTCTACAGTTGCATCACTGCCTGGCACGGCAATTGCTCGGGCCTCCGACCACAAGGCACTACAGAGGGTAATGTGTATGGCCCAGTACATCACTGAAGCTAAGCTGCCTGGCATCTAGGACCTCTACACCAGGCCAGAGGAAGGCCAGTGTCAGAGGAAGGCCCAAAAAATTGTCAAGACCCCAGCCACCCAAGTCATAGACTGTTCTCTCTACTACCACATGGCAAGCGGTACCAGAGTGCCAAGTGTAGGACAAAAAGGCTTCTCAACTGTTTTTACCCCCAAGCAATAAGACTCCTGAACAGGTCATCAAATGGCTACCCGGACTATCTTCATTGTCCCCCCCCCCCTCTTTTATGCTGCTGCTACTCTCTGTGCATAGTATCTTTAACTATACATTCATGTACATACTACCTCAATTGTCCCGACCAGTGCTCCCGCACATTGGCTAAACGGCTATCTGCATTGTGTCCCGCCACCCACCACCTGCCAACCACTCTTTTACGCTACTGCTACTCTGTTCATCATATAGGCATAGACACATTAACCATATCTACATGTACATACTACCTCAATCAACCTGACTAACCGGTGTCTGTATGTAGCCTCGCTACTTTTATAGCCTCACTACTGTATATAGCCTCGCTGCTGTATATAGCCTCGCTGCTGTTATTTTTCACTGTCTTTTTACTGTTGCTTTTATTTCTTTACTTACCTATTGTTCACCTAATACATTTTTTGCACTATTGGTTAGAGCCTGTAAGTAAGCATTTCACTGTAAGTCTACACCTGTTGTATTCGGTGCACGTGACAAATAAACTTTGATTTCATTTTTTTTTTTCGGACAATTTGCAATCAATCAATCAACCAAATGTACTTATTAATCCCCTTTTACATCAGCAGATGTCACAAAGTGCTTGTACAGAAACCCAGCCTAATACCCCAAACAACAAGCAATACCAGATTTATAGGAAAAACTCCCTAGAAAGGCAGGAACCTAGGAAAAAATCTAGAGAAGAACCAGGCTCTGAGGGGTGGCCAGTCCTCTTCTGGCTGTGCCAGGTGGAGATAAGATTACATGGCCATTAAGGCCAAATTGTTCTTCAAGATGTTCAAACACTCATAGATGACCAGCAGGGTCAAATAATAATAATCCCAGTGGTTGTAGAGGGTGCAACAGTTCAGCACCTCAGAGGTAAATGTCAGTTGGCTTTTCATAGCCGAGCATTCAGAGGTCAAGACAGCAGGTGCGGGGGGGGGGGGGGGGGGGAGAGAAAAAACAGGAGGAGACTGGAGCAGCAGTACCACAGCGTGGACTGGGGACAGCCAGGAGTCATCAGGCCAGGTGTTCCTGAGGCATGGTCCTAGGGCTCAGGTCCTCCAGGAGGAGAGGGAGAGAGAATTAGAGGGAGCACACTTAATAAAAACACCAGATAAAACAGGATAATTACAACAGATATAACAGACTGACCCAAGCCCCCCAGCACATACACTGCAGCAGTGTTTATACAGCAGGGCGATGATTACCTCCAAATATGATTTATTAATCAAGTTACACATATTAGTCTGTTTCCTCATTTGCATGTTTGCTTGTAAACAATGAATCCGTTTACAAGATAATCAACAGCTTTCCATACAAACATTAGCCATAGATGTCAAATTGTGACCAAACGCCTTGATTCAGTCTTACAGTATGTAGCAAAATTTGAAGTTGTGTTTTTTACATTGGATAAAAGCAGAGATACTGAGCTTCAAAATGGTAGGTCATACACTGGTAGGTCATACACTGCATTTGAGGAAAAGTAATTCTGCTTTGAAAGTTGATAAATGTGTAACCTCACTTTTGAGAAAATGGCCTTTGAATTTTTTGGTAGCAACTGGAGAGCTCTTCTTTGTCTACACTCATTCAGCATCGTTCACACCCTCTTAAGCTTTAGCTTGACCCATCTCTTTAAAACCTCTTATGGCTGGGGCAGTATTGAGTAGCTTGGATGAATAAAATGCCTGCTACTGAGGCCCAGAAGCTAAGATATGCATGTTATTAGTAGATTTGGAAGTTTCTAAAACTGTTTGAATGATGTCTGTGAGTATAACAGAACTCATATGGCAGGCAAAAACCTGAGAAAAAATCCAACCAGGAAGTGGGAAATCTGAGGTTTGTAGTTTTTCAACTCATTGCCTATCGAATATACAGTGTCTATGGGGTCATATTAGACTTCCTAAGGCTTCCACTTGATGTCAACAGCCTTGTTTCAGGCTTCTACTATGAAGGAGGGGGGAATGAGAGCACTTTCAATCAGGTGTCTGGCATGAGCTGATTACGCGCGCTCCTGTGACAGCGACCTGCATTCCATCGCAATTCTAAAGACAAAGGAATTCTCCGGTTGAAACGTTATTGAAGATTTATGTTAAAAACATCCTAAAGATTGATTCTATACATCGTTTGACATGTTTCTACAAACTTTAATGGAATTTTTAGACTTTTTGTCGCGTCATGAATTTGGATTTGTGAACTCAAGGCGCGAACAAAAAGGAGGTATTTGGACATAAATTATGGACTTTATCGAACAAAACAAACATTTCTTGTGGAACTGGGATTCCTGGGAGTGCATTCTGATGAAGATCAACAAAAGAAGGTGAATATATATATTTTTTAATAGAAACATTTTACCCCCTTTTCTCCTAAATTTCATGGTATCCAATTGTTAGTAATTACTATCTTGTCTCATCACTACAACTCCCGTACGGGCTTGGGAGAGACGAAGGTCGAAAGCCATGCATCCTCCAAAAACAACCCAACCAAGCCGCACTGCTTCTAAACACAGTGTGCATCCAACCCGGAAGCCAGACGCACCAATGTGTCGGAGGAATCACCGTGTGACCTTGGTTAGCGTGCACTGCGCCCGGCCCTCCACAAGAGTCGCTGGTGTGGGATGAGACAAGGCGCAGAGACACAGAGTCTCTGGTGGCACAGCTAACCCTGCGATGCAGTGCCCTAGACCACTGCGCCACCCAGGAGGCTGGTAAGTGAATATTTATTTATGAATATTTGAATATTGAATATTTGAATATTTATATTTATTATATTTATACTATTTCTGACTTTTACTGACTTCACAAAATGGCGGATATCTGTATGGCTTGTTTTTGTGTCTGACCGCCGTACTCAGATTATTGCATGGTGTGCTTTTTCGGTAAAGCTTTTTTGAAATCTGACACAGCGGTTGCATTAAAGCTTGATCCGAGCGTTCTGTACTAACTTGCTAACTTCCTATCTACCTCCAGAGAACAGCTCACTGAACATTACTCGCCCTAGCAGAGCTGCTTAGATTGTTTTTATGTTATCCAGAACATTGGTGATTGCAACTGTGCTGTCAGATTGTCCGTTAGTAAATTCAGAGCGTTTCGCTCTCAGAGCGTTCAGTGTGTACACTGGACGCTCTGGCCGATGACTAGGGTTGATCCGAAAGTTCTGACCTCACAACGGCAGTCAAGCACCCAAGCTAACTGGATGACATTGGCTTGCTTGCTAGCTACTTCTAGACACAAATGAGAGAACACCCCACTCTGATCATTTTACTCGCCCTAGCAGAGCTGGTTATGCTGTTTTCATGTTTTCCAGAGCGTTGGTGACTGTAACATGCTTACCACACAGTTCGCAGAGGTTCTAATGTGAACTTTGGACTGGTCTCTTTAGATCAAGAGAAGGCTTTTGATAGAGTGGACTATGAGTATCTGTTTAATGTTATGTTATGTTTAATGTTATGAAGAACTGGGAAGGGCTGTAACAGGCAGTGGTGTCAAGACTGGCCAGGTGGCATAGTCACTTTAACTCTACCTACATGTACAGTTGAAGTCGGAAGTTTATATACACTTAGGTTGGAGTCATTAAAACTAGTTTTTCAACCACTCCACAAATGTCTTGTTAACAAACTATAGTTTTGGCAAGTCGATTAGGATATCTACTTTGTGCATGACAAAAGTAATTTTTCCAACAATTGTTTACAGACTATTTCACTTATAATTCACTGTATCACAATTCCAGTGGGTCAGAAGTTTACATACACTAAGTTAACTGTGCCTTTAAACAGCTTGGAAAATTCCAGAAAATTATGTCATGGCTTTAGAAGCTTCTGATTTGAGTCAATTGGAGGTGTACCTGTGGATATATTTCAAGGCCTACCTTCAAACTCACTGCCTCTTTGCTTGACATCATGGGAAAATTAAAAGAAATCAGCCAAGACCTCAGAAAAATATGTTAGACCTCCACAAGTCTGGTTCATCCTTGGGAGCAATTTCCAAACACCTGAAGGTACCACGTTCATCTGTACAAACAATAATACGCAAGTATAAACACCATGGGATCACGCAGCCATCATACCGCTCAGGAAGGAGCTGCATTTAGTCCCCTAGAGATGAATGTACTCTGGTGCGAAAAGTGCAAATCAATCACAGAACAACAGCAAAGGACCTTGTGAAGATGCTGGAGGAAACAGGTATAAAAGTATCTATATCTACAGTAAAACGAGTCCTTTATCACAGAACCTGAAAGGCCGCTCAGCAAGGAAGAAGCCACTGCTCCAAAACCGCCATAAAAAAGATTGTACCTTTTGGAGAAATGTCCTCTGGTCTAATGAACAAAAATAGAACTGTTTGGCAATAATGACCATTGTTATGTTTGGAGGAAAATGGGGGAGGCTTGAAAGCAGAAGAACACCATACCAACCGTGAAGCACGGGGATGGCAGGATCATGTTGTGGGGGTGCTTTGCTGCAGGAGGTACTGGTGCACTTCACAAAATAGACGGCATCATGAGGAAGGGAAATGATGTGGATATATTGAAGCAACATCTCAAGACCTCAGTCAGGAAGTTAAAGCTTGGTCTTCCAAATAGACAATGACCCCAAGCATACTTACAAAGTTGTGGCAAATTGGCTTAAGGACAACAAAGTAAAGGTATTGGAGTGACCATCACAAGCCCTGACCTTAATCTCATTGAACATTTGTGGGCAGAACTGAAAAAGTGTGTGCGAGCAAGGAGGCCTACAAACCTGACTCAGCTACACCAGCTCTGTCAGGAGGAATGGGACAAAATGATTATTGTGGGAAGCTTGTGGAAGGCTAGTCGAAACGTTTGACCCAAGTTAAATAATTTAAATGCAATGCTAACAAATACTAATGGAGTGTATGTAAACTTCTGACCCACTGGGAATGTGATTCAAGAAATAAAATCTGAAATAAATCATTCTCTCTACTATTATTCTGACATTTCACATCCTTAAAATAAAGTGGTGATCCTAACGGACCTAAAACAGAGGATTTTATGCCAGGAATTGTGAAAAACTGAGTTTAAATGCATTTGTCAAAGGTGTATGTAAACTTCAGACTTCAGCTGTACATATTACCTCAATTACCTCGACTAACCGTTGCCCCTGCACATTGATTGACTCTGTACCGGTTCCCCCTGTATGTAGCCTCACTTCTGTTATTTTACAGCTGCTTTTTAATTATTTGTTACTTTTATTTTTTACTTAACACTTATTTGTCTTACAACTGCATTGTTGGTTAAGGGCTTGTAAGTAAGAATTTCGCTGTTTTATTTGGCGCATGTGACAAATACAATTTGATTTGAGATGTGGAGAAGTTGGTCCATAATAAAGCACTGCTCTGCCTTTTTAACTACACTATGAACAAGGCAGGTCCTACAGGCTCTTTTGTCGCACCTGGACTACTGTTTAGTCTTGTGGTCAGGTGCCGCAAAGAGAGACTCTGAAAATTACAATTGGCTCAGAACAACATGGCTGGCCCTTTAAAATGTACATGGAGAGCTAACATTAAAAATATGCATGTACATCTCTCATGGCTCAAAGTGGAAGAAAGGTCGACTTCATCACTACTTGTTTTTGGAAGAAGTGTTGACATGCTGAATGCACCGTGGTGTCTATTTAAACTACTAGCACACAGCTCAGACACCCATGCATACCCCGCAAGACATGCAACCAGAGGTCTCTTTACAGTCCCCAAGTCCAGAACAGACTATGGGAGGCGCACAGTACTACATAGAGCCATGACTACATTGAACTCTATTCCACATCAGGTAACTGATGCAAGCAGTAGAATCAGATTTAAAAAACAGTAAAAAATACACATTATGGAACAGCGAGGACTGTGAAGAGACATACACACACGTAGGCACAGACACACATACACATGATAAGACATGTGTTCTACACACACATACACATAGATGTTGTATTGTAAATATGTGATAGTGGAGTAGTGGTCTGAGGGAATACATTAAATGTATTGGACAAAGTGTTGTGAAATGTAAAGTCATGTAATATTTTAAATTGTATATAACTGCCTTCATGTTGCTGGACTTCCAGGAAGAGTAGCTGGTGCCTTGGCAGCAGCTAACGGGGATCCTTAATAAATACAAATACAAGTACAAATGTAACTCATGTTAATTTGCGTGTTCCTTAAAGTCTCAAGGATATTTTTTTACCTCAGGATATTAATTTAACACCATTTCATTTAGGACAGTGTAGCATGCAATTGTATTGTGGATATTACAAGTTTCTTCCAAACTAACAGCCCCTCATTATACTCTACAGCCAAACAAACTCAACATGTGTCAGCTATGTGATAAGTAAATAGATATTTTGTTTATTCTTTGAAAACCTGAGGCCATTACGGAGTAGTGCCTCTACCTGGCAGATTATCATCTTTTGCTCAGCCTGGTGAAATGGGCAGGCAGATAAGAAACCCAATGCTGCCAATTTCTGCAGAAAACCAACCGTGCACTCCATTGCTTTTACCTACGGAAACCAAGTAATTCAATAACGTTGCTCCAACACAACATCTCCACTTTTTTGACAGCGTCAACACAGAACTGCTTAAATTAGCATTTGTGCTGGTGTGTGTGAAAAAGATGCACTAGCTGGGGAAATACAGTCAATAAGTCATAGAATGGGCAACAACACCTGTCACCCCCGTCTACACCTCCTTTCATCCACTTTCTTCTACCTGGCTATGTTGCCATGGCAACTACCACATTTAAGCATATAGAGTATAGTAGGCTCTGGGGGTCCACCTAAGCTTGCAGACTTGGCCAGACAAATAGGGTTTGGTTCACCTTAAGTGATTCAAATGAAGCCTTAATAACTAATTAACTAATTTTGGGGGAGGGCAGCATTTCACTCCTCAGAGAGTGACGACAATAGATGAAACTCCTGTTTTTTGCCAGCCAGATGTTCACGTGTAGATGAGAGGACATTTTCATTTTGTGTGTATGAAATGTGCCACACAACATGTGTGGTTTTTATTACCTGTGGTGTATGATGAATCAATTATTAAACCCCTACTGTGTCAGACCTTAATTCAAAATGAAATTCCCCATGCCCAAGTTTCATGTTAAAGGTGAACTCCACTCAAAAACGATATATAGTTTTTATATAGTAATATATAAATATAAATATTAGTCCACTCTTGATACAGTCCCAAAATGTTTTGCATGTCAGCAGTCAAGTTTTCAAGATATTGGCCTTAAGAAGAAAAGTGTCACCTGCCACATTCTCATGATGATGCTAAATAGCTTCATAGTCCATCAGGCAATTCTTACAGATGTCTAAACTGCTGAATAATGGATGTTGTTATTGTCAGCTCTAGTGTTGAATGGTATTTCAGTACCACAGTAATATCACAGTACCAAAACATCATAATACTTATGATACCAACATTTTAGAATACCATAGTACTATTTCATATGACTATTTCACTTTTGTTTCTAAATTCAGTTGAATTTAGGCGTCCTGCTAGCGGAACAACTTCCGGTGAAACTGGAGGGCGTGTAATTCAAATAAATAATCATAAATATTATGGATTTTAAACATTTAGGTACATATAAGTGTCTAGTATCTGCTGAAATCTTAAATTCTTGTTAATCTAACTGCACTGTCCGATTTACAGTAGCTATTACAGCGAAAACATGCCATGCGATTGTTTGACGACGGCACCCCACATCAAAATATTTTTCCACCGGCACAGGTTTCATAAATTCACATTTAACGATTAAATATTCACTTACTTTTTGAAAATCTTCCCCTGATTTGTCATCCAAAGGGTCCCAGCTTTAACATGTAGTGTTGTTTTGTTAGATAAAATCCTTCTTTATATCCCAAAACATCAGTTTAGTTGGTGCCATCGATATGAGTAATCTACTCGAACAACTTGCAGAGAAAGGAATCCGAAAATCTACCCCTAAATTTTGTTTCAACAAGTCAAAATATGTTTCTATTTACTCCTCAGATATCCTAAAATGTAATCAAACTATAATATTTATTTTGGAAAGAAGTATGTTCAATAGGAAACCGATTTTAGCAGGTCCGTAATTCCTTCATTGCGAGCTCAAACACGAATTTCCAAGACTGTGTCCTTCTACTAAAACTGTTATTTCTTATTTGTTTTTGAAGTTACAAGCCTGAAACATTGAACATAGACTGCTAACAGTGGAAGCCATAGGAATTTACAATGTGACCTTTCTCTTGCATTTCTAAGAGGATGGTCTATCTCCCCAAAAAATGCTGCTTGTTTTTTTCTTTGGATTTTCTCCTACCATATCTATTGTGTTATAATCTCCTACAGTGTTTTCTTTCCAATGGTGCCAATTATATGCATATCCTGGCTTCAGAGCCTGAGCTACAGGCAGTTTACTTTGGGCACGTCATTCAGGCAGGAAATTGAGAAAAAAGGGGCCTATCCCTAAGAAGTTTTAAGCAACACTAGTCTCTTGTATGCGACAGTCCAATACTATCCACTTCACTTTCATGCACATATCACTTGTGGGAGCTGTAATCAGCCAGCTGGCAGCCACATTCCCTTCCAGCCACCACTCACCTGCTTCTCTCAGTCTGCAGAGTTCAGTGTGAGCAAAGTTGATACATTGTATAATTTCATAAAGCACAGGCCAGTCTGAGTAGGCTTTGCAAGTTTGCTGTCATGCAGTCTCTAGGTGCCAGAGAGGATAAATAGAGCACAGCTTCACGACAGGCAGGCTTGCAGCTTTACATCAAAGACAACATATTGTCTCCAGCTCAAACGGTAATAAAAAATATGACCCATATTACTGGAGCTACCTTTTTTTCCCTGCACCTTTTCACACTGATTTTATATAATTTCACAAACCATGTCGCAGGTTGTTTTAAACTAATCCCAGGTTGCTAATTATTGGTTTGATAAACAATTTTGTTCCGTCAGGCAAATGTGATTGGCACATGAAGAAAGTAAAAGGTCTGCTTCACCACTCATGAGATGTGTTTCAAAGGAAGGATTCATATAGGCCTAATGTAGGCCTAAATTATATCAAACAATCTATCTCTTTCTGATGGTCCTGATATTCTGTTTGGTGGTTAACGTTTTCAAGTTGGGAACTGTGTGTGTATGTGTTTGTGGGAGAGAGAGTTGTGTGTGTGTATGTGTTTGTGGGAGAGAGTTGTGTGTGTGTATGTGTTTGTGGGAGAGTTGTGTGTGTGTATGTGTTTGTGGGAGAGAGAGAGTTGTGTGTGTGTGTATGTGTTTGTGGGAGAGAGAGAGAGGTGTGTGTGTTTGTGTTTGTGGGAGAGTTGTGTGTGTGTATGTGTTTGTGGGAGAGAGAGTTGTGTGTGTGTATGTGTTTGTGGGAGAGTTGTGTGTGTGTATGTGTTTGTGGGAGAGAGAGTTGTGTGTGTGTGTATGTGTTTGTGGGAGAGAGAGGTGTGTGTGTGTGTATGTGTTTGAGAGAGAGAGGGAGAGGGAGGGAGCTCTGTGTGGGTCTCTTTACTGAAGAGTAAAGAAGGTTTCATGCCGTGTTTTCTGCTTACTGCCACAATGTAATGCAGATCATTATGCATGTATATTCCTTTCTCCCATTTCTCCAGCCAAATCACAGGTAGGCCTTTGAAAATTTGAGCAAATCAGTCATTCTATGCAGCATTGTATTATACAGTGTGAAGTTAAATTATATATGTGTTGTATTGAGTAGAAGTGTGAATATAAGGGACATGTTTTCTGTGTATCACATTCTCATAATGTTTAGAAAAGAAAAAGCTTCAGAGAGAATGGATGAAGAGGATGCTAGGTCACTCAATGTTTTTCCCTGTGGTGTCGTGATAATACTCGGTGTCGTGATACTTGGTCTGGTATGTTATTGTTAGTAAAATGTTGGTATCGTGACAACACTAGTCAGCTCAGCTCTCTCACTACCCATGGTCTATCAGCTAATAAGTAATGAGTTATGTCAAAATATGAAGACTCACTCCTAGCCTTAACCCTCACCCCTTCAAATATGTTCATAAGGACTGGAGCAGACATCTCAGTATGATAACATCTAACTGTCCCCTCCATGTATTCTAACAAGCTTCAAGACAACATTTTGTGAGAAGTTTTTAGGCAGGCATATACAAAGACAATAGGCCAATTGCTGATGGGCCTTTCCTTTACAATTGGAACTATGGGAAGCATCTACAGTAAAATATCATATTTTTTTTCTCTGGTCCTTTCAAAATCTAATGAGACCTCCAATAGAAGTTGGCTGGTCTGTCTATGTACATTAAGGACCACACAGCAGCACATGCTTTTCCTGGACAGGGAGTGGGAGATACACACTCAACAGGAAATTGTGTCTGGCAGTTCGAGCAGCAAATATTTCAGGATTTAGCTGGCCAATGCTACCACTTTAGTAATAATGACATTACTATTCATTTGGTTAGATTTTTCTTTTTGATTAACAAAATGTTTTAAAGTAGAAGCTTTGAAATAGGAAGCTTATTAGTTCAAAAGGACTGACGTTCTCTATCGTTTTTTTTATTGTATTTAAGACATTGAGAGCCTCAGATGATTTTCAGCAGATTTAAACCTTTTCTTTAAATGACACAATGTAAGGCTTCAGCTAGCCCTTGCAGTTTTGTTTAGATTACAATGTTCTTCATTCTTTCTACAATAGGTCTTACTTTCTCAAAATGTATGAGTAATTTCATCCACATCTCGATTGACTGACAGACAGATTGTGTTAGATGAGGCTAATGACATGTTTGAACACAATATTATTGCAAATAACAGTTTATTTACTCCCAATCTTCCATGGGAAAATGGAATGAATAATTTAGTAGATGAAAATCAGAAATGTTGGACAGTGAATGTGTGGGTTAAAAAAAAAATGTACGGAAACTGTCAGATGCATTATGTATTACATTTGTTTGGTGGCAGGTAGCATAGCAGTTAAGAGCATTGGGCCAGTAACCCAAAGGTTGCTGGTTCAAATCCCAGAGCTGCCTAGGTGAAAAATCTGTTGATGTATCCTTGAGCAAGGCACTTAACCCTAATTGTTCTGGATAAGAGTGTCTGCTAAAATTACAATGTAAATGTTTGTATGGGGTAAATAATTGGTCAGATGGTAAGAAAATACATGTGCTAACAGGTTGGATTGTTTCTATTGGTTATTTAAGTCACATGTCATTGAGTTCTCCCTATGGGCATAGGGATGA
The DNA here is from genome assembly GCF_057628025.1 of Oncorhynchus mykiss. NCBI lineage: Eukaryota > Metazoa > Chordata > Actinopteri > Salmoniformes > Salmonidae > Oncorhynchus > Oncorhynchus mykiss. The sequence continues at coordinate 79,518,488 of NC_143022.1, forward strand.
GTGAACAGTGACTCATGAATACCAACATGGTCATAAGTCATGCAAGTCACATTCTGTACAACATATAAGTTACCTATTTGGTATTATGCTGTATTATACTGTAAGTGATTGAGCGATCACGAGAAATATATTTTCCAGTGGTAAATATATATCTTATCGAAGTCATCATTTCCCCCCCAAGTCTGGTATTATCTGTGATTCAATTTGGAATATCCATTGAACAGTTAGGCTGTGACTACATGATAATGCTTTAATTTGTATAGTGTATTATGGGTGAACGCATAAGCTAACTTTACATTAGTCTCTGCAATGAAGCATGTCTTGTTTAATTAAACACAACCAACAGTCCTGTCTCTCTAAATGGATTCTGATTGTGTATGTGTTATTGTGATGAAACAGTTGGCCAGGCTCAAGTTAACAAGGATCCACTATCAGAACATGTCTTGGTGTTACAGGGATTTACATTGAACCCATTCCATCCTGGTAAAGTGAAAATCTCAGTAGTTTGTGACAAACTGTATATGACACTAAAGCATGCAACATGTGAGCCCTGTGTACTTAGTTTGACCTTTCACTGCAAGCATGTTGTGTGACTTAGTGTTAACATACGGTTGTGTTTAGGAGTGGAAACAGTGTCATTCTGAGTCTCACTAGGTCCACCCTGAAAACAGAGCTGCACAAGCTTCTGTCAAAAATGATTGATGGGTAAATAACTGAAACTATGATGTTTCATTGCCGGAACGCTCTGAAAAAACTGCCAGGATACTGTAATATCAATGTAGTGAAGGAATCACAGTAGAAGAAGAAACTTTGTTGATGCAGTGTTTTTTATTCAAGTCTTTCAACTGGAAGATCTTAGATGATGGATGACGTTGGCTGAAGAGCAATTCCTATTAAGAAGAGGAAAAAGGACAAACTAGAAAAGATAGAACGACAGTTATCAAAGGCCAAGAGTTCTTCCAGTTAAACCTCTTCAACGACTTTGTTGAAGAGGTTTAACTGGATGAACTCCTGGCCTTTGATAACCTACTACAAGACTGAAAACAGCCTGCCCATCGTAGTTCTCAAGACTCGGTCTTATCTAAGGGCCTCTCTTTTGTACCTACATGTACAGATAAACCATTTGATACGAAAGTAGATCTGTTCAAATTCTTTCGCAAGATTAAACTTAAGCATGTGTTTTCGCAAAACACTGATTCGGGCCAAGAAGCAGATCAAAGAACTGGAAACCATTTTAAGCCCAGAAGCAAATTCTGTCCCATGGTTTTAACAACTCCTCGATAAATACCTATTGTAGGTTAGTCGAACAAGAAGCCATGTCAGTATATATGAAACAAACAAACCATATTCAGAAGAATCTCACTAGAACAGAAGATTCATCTTTGGTTATAAAACCTGCAGACAAGGGCGGTGCTGCGGTTGTTTTAGACTATGAAAAATATAAAGAAGAAATTCAGAGACAACTCAGCAATGAACATTTCTATAGAAAACTGAGTGTTGATCCCACACAGGTGTTCCAAATGGATATATGCTCGAATCTGGAGCAAGCCCTATTAAACCACGTGACACTCAACGTGTTCACTATCTCGATATGTGGATTGAGAAATCAAATGGAACCTTATTTACAACTCTGTACAGAAAAGAAACAGACAAAAATACTCTATTACAGAATGACAGCTTCCACCCTCAGCCATTAAAAAGAGGACTTCCAAGAAGCCAGCTTTTTTGACTGCGCCGTATATGCCACTCCACAGAGGATTATCTATAAAAAGCATCAGAGATGCGCATGAGGTTTCTAAGAAGAGGCTATCCCTCACAATGTGCGGATGAAGCTCATAATTTGGCATTGGAAAAAACACGAGATGAACTGCTACAAAAAGGACCCGCTAAAGCCAAAGAACACTCTGTAATGTTCACAACCACATATACTTTGAATTCGCGAAAAGTGGGAGGTGTGGTCAAGAAACACATATTTTATCACCGGACCCAGCTCTGCCAGCTGAATTTAAATATCCACCACGTATTGTGTATAGGAGAGGTCGCAATTTACGCGATAAATTGGTTCATGCCAACTGCCATTCACAAAATAAAATTAGCCAAGCTCTTTTACGCCCTCTACCAAATGGTAGCTATACATGCAGAGGATGCGCACAGTGCAACAACATGATAAAGTGTGAATATTTCTGCCACCCACACACAGGAAAACGGTTCCAAATAAATGGCATTATTACGTGTTCCACCACCCATGTTATTTACATTATTAAATGTCCATGTGGGCTCTGTTATGTCGGTAAAACCACCCGCTCTCTCAAACAGAGAATTAGTGAACATAAAAGTTCAATCGGGAGAAATGACAGGGATTATCCAGTTGCTGTACATTTCAATGACCTGACGCATGACATTTCCACCTTTAGATTTTGTGGCACAGAGAAATTTAAGATATCAGACAGGGGAGGAGATATTAATAATATTTTGGGATTTTCACCCTCCAGACATTATTTCCTAAAGGACTGAATGATGAAATGCCCATGTATGTTATGTTGTGAATTTGCAAATTAAATATGTGTCTCTTGTAGATTATTCTGACGTTTCTCGTATGATGTACCCTATGACTAATGAAAACTTGCTATGTCCTCATTGAGATTTTACAGATGTGTTTAATACGCCTTATTTATACATTTTGTAATATTTATGAAACGCATATTGTTATATTTGGTAGCACTTATTTATTTTTCCTTTGCCTCCAAGCCCCTTCGATGTGTAGAACGGACGTGGGTGGGGCCAGGTATACATGAGGGTGAAACTTTCAAAAAATCCCAAAAGCTCTGACGAAGGCCGTGTGACCGATACGTAAGCTTATTAAATATCAGTGATACTATCAAGAGCAGTGTGCGGTTTCCTTTCTCCTTCATCTTGTTCAACTGTTGCCATGCACCTGCAAATTAGATTGCTCAGATGTGCGAGTGCATTTTGGATTTTTTAAGATAAGAGTAATGACATTGTGTATGTAAACCATAAGACACTGCGGATTGCAACACAACATGAAAAGATGCAGGTTAAGTTCATGACATTCTCTGTTTTAATACTGTATGGAAATACTGAATGGTAGGCCTACAACCAGGAGGCATTTGATGAATGCCACTTAGTTCGATATGGATGTACATACTGAACATGGGAGAAACTGATATTGGTTTCCATGTTGACATAATTCCCCCTGCCTTTAGAACAGTTGTACCATTTCAAATATTATGCAAGGTTGTAAATATGGGTAGGAACAATACTGAAAACCCCAGTGCTCAGACTCTAGTCTCACGTCTATTTCCTGTTGACAGATCAGTAGTCGAGTGTGATGAAACGCACGTTACATCTGTTGAAGATCAGCAACATATACTTAACATCACTGTACCACACCTTATAATCTTGTCACAAAAAAACTATAAATAACAGCACTGAGTAGGCCATAGGGCATATGAGAGCGTTTTGATGTTTGGTCTAAAATGAAGTAACCTACAATCAATTTTGAACTGGACCATCACATCACCTCTTGTGCTGCCGTCTTCTGAAAGAGAACAACAAATTGGCCATTAGACAGCATGTATGGTAAGAAATTATTAGTAGCTAGTATAGTTATGGGTGAGCTATCGTGCCATGCTTCTCACTCTCTAACCTCTTGAGTGAAACGTGTATAGAACAGAATTTCATGTTCCATAGTTCTAGTTGTTAGTCTAATTGTCTGAAGGTGTATAAAGACTGCACCCCTAATCTACAAATAAATACTGTGATTTGATGTACAGGATGAATTCAATATGCCCTGTTTTCTCAGTGAAAGTCTGTTGTACAGTACAATATGTACAGTACAACATGTTACTGCATACAGTTTAGTTTCTCCTGTGGCTTGACTCACAAATGGCTCTGTCACACTATTGGACATATATAAGGAAAATTTGTTCCATAGAGAGGGTGGCATGCAAAATCTATTACAAAAGCAAAAAATAGAGTCATTTGTCTGAAAGCTTCAATCATGACTGAATCACCCAAAAAAAAACGACTTAAGCAACAGTGGAGCTCTCTCTGTCTGCCTCTGACCAGCTCTGTAATTTCACATGGCAAGCATTCATGCCCCCTATCTGTGAGGTGTTTGGCTAACCTTCATCAACATTGGTCATGCAGACTCTCACCAGCAGCTAAATGGCAGGAGATTATATGAGAATGGTCTCCATCTGACATGGGTGACAGCTTGCATTATCTCCCAGATGTGCCTCCTCTCCCCAAGAGCCACGATAGTACAGCCTTAAAGCAACATTTTATATGCAACACCCACACAGTCACAATCCCTACTCAAAAGTGTTAGACAATGTCCCGAGGGGATGCCTCCTATTTGCAGCATATTCAATTAGACAAGCCAATTCTCCCTAGGATAAGGGGAAGAATTCTACAGTACACATCATAATAAAAAGAAAACTGATTGGCTACAGTGACTGTCTGAATACATGATAATCAAGCCTCCTTGGGGATTGGATATCCTGTCAGCACTGTCAAAGTCACCCTCGCTTTATGCATTCATGTCTATTACCCCCCTGGGCCATGGTACACAGTACACACATATGTCCGAAGGAATAGAAGTGGCTGTAGCGGCAGGGGGACATGATTTCTATGCTGTAGAATATGAATTCAGCACTGATGATGAGGTAAAAAGGCTCGTCATTATGTAACCCAAGCATTAAATAATAATGATTTAGCTTTCTGGAGGGGTAATACTGAAAGTGACAGCTGGATTTTAAAGTTCCATAATAGTGCATACATTAAACCACTACTGGATCCAGGTACCGTGCCTTCAGAAAGTATTCACACCTCTTGACTTTTTCCCAAAACATTTTGTTATACAGAATTCATTTAAAATAGATTAAATTGAGATGTTTGAGATGTTCCACCCCAAAGTGGAATTATGTTTTAGATTTTTTTGTTTCACTAATTCATTAAAAAAGAAAAGCTGAAATGTCTTGAATAAACACGTATTCAACCCATTTGTCATGGCAAGCCTAAATAAGCCCAAGAGTAAAACCTTGCTTAACACGTCACATAATAAGTTGCATAGACTCCCTCTGTGTGCAATAATATGTTAAAAATGATTTTTTGAATGACTACCACATCTCTGTACCCCACACATTCAGTTATCTGTAAAGTCCCTCAGTCAAGCAGTGAATTTCAAACACAGATTCAACCACAAGAGAGGTTTTCCAATGCCGAGCAAAAAGGGCACCTATTGGTAGATGTTTAAAAAATTATATTTAAACATTTAAACAAAAATGACATGAAACACAATATCCCTTTGAGCTTATGAATTACACTTGGATGGTGTATCAATTCACCCAGTCACTACAAAGATACATTCCTAACACAGTTGCAGGAGAGGAAGGAAACAACTCTGGGATTTCATGAGGACAATGGTGACTTTAAAACAGTTACAGAGTTTAATGACTGTGATTGGAGAAAACGGAGGATGGATGAAAAACATTGTAGTTACTCCTCAATACTAACCTAATTGACAGAGTGAAAATAATGAAGCCTGTACAGAATAAAACTATTCAAAAACATGGAAAATAAAGTAATAGTGCAAAAAATGTGGCAAAGCAATACATTTTTTGTCCTGAATAGAAGGTGTTATGTTTGGGCCAAATCCAATAAAGCAATTTACTGAGTACCACTTTTTTCAAGTATAGTGGTGGCTGCAACATGTTATGAATATGCTTGTAGTCATTAAGTACTGGGAAGTTTTTCAGGATAAAAAATAAACATAATGGAGCTAAGCACAGGAAACTCCTAATTCAGTCTGCTTTCCACAACACACTGGGAGATTAATTTACCTTTCAGCAGGACAATACCCTAAAACACAAGCCCAAATCTACACTGGAACTGCTTAACAAGAAGTCAGTGAACGTTCCGGCTGAGTTACAGTTTTGACTTAAATCTACTTGAAAATCTATGGCATGACTTGAAAATGGTTGTCTTACAATGACCAACAACCAATTTGACAGATCCTGAAGAATTTTGAAAAGAATAATGGGCAAATGATGCACAATCCAGGTATGGAAAGCTCTTACATGCTGACCAGATCGGACATGTCGCGCTGCAAAATAAATGTACGCATACACGTTATTCAATCATTGAACCCAAACTTCTCACGTGCGTCAGCAAGCGTCTGCGTGTCCAGATGCTTAAATAGAAATTGGTTCTATTTGTGACGCTCAACACGTTGCAAGTCCGGCCTCTCCCATCTCCTCATTGGTTTTTAGGAACACACCCGCGTGTGTGATTGAAAGATGAATTTAGGTCCACACTCGGTTGCAGTAATGCACCTAAAGTTGGTTGCCAACTGCCATATAAAGTCCAAAATAATAATAAGAAGCCTGAAAGAAGGAGGAGAGATGACTAGAAACAAATTTGGTTTACCGTTTTATCTGTGGATGAATTGTCAGAGTAGCTGACCTTGTACATTTCAGGTAAAATAGCAACCCAATGTTTATATCCCATGACAAATGAGCTAGCAACAGCAAGCTAGCTAGCTAAATTTACATAAATGTTCAATGATTTTCACCCTTTTCGAAAAATAATATGATCGGTTCTGAGTTTGTTTTGATATTTCAAACCTGTGTGTCCTGATCGTGTTTGGACGTGATGGAGCACGCGGGTCATGTTTCGGGGGACGCATGACTCGAATTTCGTCCCCCGAGCATGTTGGGGAGTTGCAGAGCTGAAACCAGATCAAAAAGGGGTGTATTATGGTGTATTATGTATGTTACGGTGTATTGGGTGTAGTTGGGTGAGAAAAATATGCTTGGTAGCCATATTGAATTCAGACTGTAACACAACAAAATGTGTAATAAGTCAAGGGGTAGGAATACTTACTGAAGGCACTGTAAATGACCTTGTTATATCCATAAGTGACAGGTTGATGGATGGATGAGCAGGAGCTGTTATTCTTAAAGAGGGCCACAACCTTTGCATGTGCAGTCTGTCATCCTTGAATTCACATGAGTTAAGTGTCCCAGACTTGTTGTGCAGGTGACCTCTAAAGGATTGATTTCTGCTTTATTTGTTCTTCCTTTTGGGCACGAGAGCAATAGATGGTTTGGTATGGCTCCGTGATGAAACCAAATAAGCTGAATTATAGAAATGTGGGAAGAAACGGCTGTAGTCACTTCGATATTAAACTGCTTGTTTATCAAGTAAATTGAGTGAACTATTATTTAACCCCTTAGTTTTTAGTTTGAGTTAGTGCCATTTCAAAAAATGTAATATTCAAGGGATATCTACACAGACCTGTGTCTGAATACAATTTATTGAGAAACAAAACTATTTTGTCTCTGACCTCAGTGACTTGGTCCTGTAGGTACAGGATTCCCAAGTAATATTGAATGCAGTAAACATGTGAAACTTTCATTATGAAATGATGTGGTTTAGGGCCATTCTTCAACCCTTCTTCTCTGATCTCTTATCTCAGTGGCAGCACTTACACAGTCACTCACAATAGACTGTTACCCAGTTAACAAAGGTGGACAGAAGACTTAAGGAAAGGTTCCCTGGCTCTTTGTTGATGCTATTTGCGAGAACAGAGTTCATTAAATATGCATAAAGAGGAAGAGAAAATGTTGTCCAACCACAACACAGTGTTCACTTGACTGTGGTTATTTTTGTTATAGCCGGCCTTATTGATGTGGATGAGGAACTTTGAAGTTCCTAAAAACATGTTCAAGAGTAAACATGTTTGGAAATCATTTGTGAAGGCTGATGTAGAAGTCTAAGTTTAGACATAATCTACAGTTATCACACACAGGGAAAGTCAGCCTCATGTTTAATGGGCAATCTGCATTTGCTACATATTGGACTTATAAATAACCTTATGATTCTTGAAGAATATTACTTATAAATGCCTCATGAGCTTAGTTCAACTGTCGTACCCCATCAGAAACCATAAGGTAGTACTCTGTAAATGTAAACAAACACTGTAAACTAAATGTAAACAAACACTGATGTAAACCATCTATAATTCATTGCTATTGATACACCAAATTACAGGTGAGACACTTTCTCCTAAAGCACCAGGTGTATTGATCTAATCAGTGCACAACGTGGAGTAAATTACCATGTCATTTATAACAAAACACCTTTTAATGAAACATTTTACAGGAACATTTTTACAGGTCAAACAAGAAAATAGTTCCAATCGTTTTTTTCACCATTCGTTTTTCCCATAGGAGATTTTTAGAAACGCTTAGAATAAGGGCAGTGTTTCCTGTAGGCTTACCCTGGCATGACGTTTTGATAACCGTGTAAATCTCTCTAGGACAAGGTGGCTTTTATCAATATATTGAGCTCTATTTACAGTTCATTCATAAAGTATTCAGACCCCTTGACTTTTTCCACATTTTGTTATGTGACACCCTTATTCTAAAATGAACTAAATAAAAAAATAAAATCTACACACAATACCCCGTAATGACAAAGCAAAAACAAAGGAATTGTCCATAGAGCTCAGAGAAAGGATTGTGTCGAGGCACAGATCTGGGGAAGGGTACCAAACCATTTCTGCAGCATTGAAGGTCCCCAAGAACACACACAGTGGCCTCATTCTTAAATGAAAGAAGTTTGCAACCACATAGATCTTCCTAGAGCTGGCAGCCCGGGCCAAACTGAGAAATCTGGGGAGAAGGGCCTTGGTCAGGGAGGTGACCAAGAACCCGATGGTCACTCTGACAGAGCTCTAGAGTTCCTCTGTGGAGATGTGATAACCTTCCAGAAGGACAACCATATCTGCAGCACTCCACCAATCAGGCTTTATGGTAGAGTGGCCATATGGAAGCCACTCCTCAGTAATAGGTTACATGACAGCACACTTGGAGTTTGCCAAAGGGCAACTAAATGACTCTAAGACCATGAGAAACAAGATTCTCTGGTCTTATGAAACCAATATGTAACTTTTCGGCCTGAATGCCAAGCTTCACGTCTGGAGGAAACCTGGCCCATCCCTACGTTGATGCACGGTGGTGGCAGCATCATGCTGTGGAGATATTTTTCAGCGGCAGGGACTGGGAAACTAGTCAGGATCGAGGGAAAGATGAACGGAGCAAAGTACAGAGAGATCCTTGATGAAATCCTGCTCCAAAGTGCTCAGGACTTCAGACTGGGGAAAAGGTTCACCTTCCAACAGGACAACGACCCTAAGCACACAGCCAAGACATCACAAGAATGGCTTCGGGACAAGTCTCTGAATTTCCTTGAGTGGCCCAGCCGGAGCCCGGACTTGAACCCAATCAAACATCTCTGGAGAGACCTAAAATAGCCGTGCAGGGATGCTCCCCATCCAACCTAACAGAGGTTGAGAGGTTCTGCAGAGAAGAATGGGAGAAACTCCCCAAATCAGGTGTGCCAATGTAACAGTATAACTTTAGACCGTCCCCTCTCCCATACCCAGGTGTGAACCAGGGACCCTCTGCACACATCAACAACAGTCACCCACGAAGCATCGTTACCCATCGCTCCACAAAAGCCGCGGCCCTTGCAGAGCAAGGGGAACCACTACTTCAAGGTCTCAAAGCAAATGACGTCACCGATTGAAACGCTATTTAGCGCGCACCACTAACTAAGCTAGCCGTTTCACATCCGTTACACCCACCCCCCTTTTGACCTTCCTCCTTTTCCGCAGCAACCAGTGATCCGGGTCAACAGCATCAATGTAACAGTAAAACCTTAGACCGTCCCCTCGCCCATACCCGGGCGCGAAACAGGGACCCTTTGCACACATCAACAACAGTCACCCAAGAAGCATCGTTACCCATCGCTCCACAAAAGCCACGGCCCTTGCAGAGCAAGGGGAACCACTACTTCAAGGTCTCATAGCAAGTGACGTCACCGATTGAAACGCTATTTAGCGCGCACCGCTAACTAAGCTAGCCGTTTCACATCCGTTACACCAAGCTTGTAGCGTCATACCCAAGAAGACTTGAGGCTGTAATCGCTGCCAAAAGTGCTTCAACAAAGGCTCTGAATGCTTATGTAAATATGATATTTCAGTTTGCATTTTTTATACATTAGCAAAAATGTATAAAAAACTGTTTTTGCTTTGTCATTATGCAGCTATTGTGTGGAGATTGATGATGTCACATCTGCTCCTGCTACGCCCTCTGGTGTTAATCCGGTGTCTTCTTGACCTGCAGTTACTCCCCCTGTACACTCTCTCTCTCTCCCTCTCTCTGTGATTGTGTGGTTGGAGACAGGTATGCTGAGTCAGAGCAGATCCCTACCAGCTGCAACTCGTTCCATAATCAAGACCTCTACAAATACTCAGTCCTGCCACTTCCACTCTGCCAGATCGTAATCTCTGCTCAGTCAGTTCATGATTCTAGTCATGTATTATTACTCAAGATCCTGTTACTCTGCTGTGCCTGTTTCCCTGCCTAACACCGTTTATCCTCTCATTGCAGTTACTGCTCTGTCTCTGGCTCCTGTTCCACATCTCACCACCCAACTACCTTGCTCTGGATTTTACGCACCACCACTACCTTGGATTCCCACCAGGACCTGTTTATCCTGTTCTACACAGCCAACTCCAACCTCTGTCTCCACATCTGGTTTTTCTGCAACCCCATCCGAGCTACCCCGGATCTGCACTCCATATCTCTCTGTGCAACAATAAATATTTTGGTTCATTCATGTTTCCTCATCTGAGTCTGCTCTTGGGTTCCCCTGTGTCGCTCCGCTTTTAGAATAAGGCTGTAACCTAACAAAATGAAAATGCTAATTAGCTGCTGATGTGGCTATCATAAATAACTGCAAATTACATGATGACCTGGATGAGACAAAGGTAAGAATCTCCGGATTGAATGTGTAATGTTAGCATTACATTCTGTAATGAATAAATTGGCTATATATTTTTTTAAATGTACAATTATGTGAACTCTTGACACAATACTTGATAGCAAAGGTGTCAGTTAGATATGACATACAGGAAGTTACAGGGATTTGTAGTCTTGCATGATGTCTACTTTGATGCTATTTAGCATTTTAGAATCTGAGAGTAAATAGAGCCGAATATATTGATAGTCACCTTGTTCGAGAGAGAGTTACATTGTTATCAAAACGCCAGGGTAAGCCTACAGGAAACACAGCCTTTATTTTAAATGTCTCTAAAATTCCCCAATGGAAAAAATGATTGTTGGAAAAACGATTGTAACCATTTCCCTGTTTGACTGCTAGGTTGTATGGGTATTATGACACCTCCACTGTGGGGCTCTATGAATGTTTTGTTTTTCAACGCCAAACCCACCACTGGTGTGCATGGCCAAATAGCTCTATTTTCATGTCCTCTGACTATAGCACCGCCTGGAGTTTGATCAATGCCATTGGCACTTAGATTGGAACCGGTGCTACGGTTCTTTGGCCAAGAACCAGTGTTGGGTTTCGCATCGAAAAACAGAAGCATATGCAGAAAGGTACCTCATACCTACAGTAACATATGGTGGTGAATCTTTGTTATGGGGCTATTTTCCTTCTTCTAGTCCCACGGCCCTTGTTAAGGTCAACGGCATCATGAACCTTACCAAGTACCAGAACATGTACTTGAACCCCGTTGAAAGCCTGTGGTTTGAATTGAAGAGGGCAGTCCAGAGAATAAGACAAAGGATATCAAGGATCTGGAAAGATTCTGTGTGGAGTAATGGTCTAAGATCCCTCCCAATGTGTTCTACAATTCATAAAACATTTAAGAAAAAGGCTCAGTGTCGTTATCCTCGCAAGGGGAGGGTGCTAGAGTATTGAAAACGGGCTGCCAAAACTGTTTACCTTTATCTTTTAGATTATTTTAGATATTTTTTTTTACTTGTTTAACAACATCTCTTTCTCTGAGAAATTGACTAGTATAAAATGGGCCTATTCATTTCACAATTTTAACATATAATTCACATTCACAATTTTATATAATTTCACCATTTTCTTTTAGCATACAACATAGCCTGGTGCTTGTTTAATTTATTTTCTAGTATTTTTTGCTCATCTTTATCAAGGAAGCCAATAATTACCGACCTGATTGTATGTGTTCTGGCTCTTGTCAGTGTTGCTTTGACGTAAAAGCTCTGATGCAAATATGTCTGTTCTTCCTACAGAGAGTTTACCATTATTTCATTCTGGATTATTTGACTCACACAGATTATATTTGGCTTGGATGTTACTCCTTAATGTAACATTCTGGTAAACATCGTTCCATGTCCATGGCAGCACTTTCTAGAGAAATATGTTGCTCAGAAAATGTGATAATAGGGAACTTGGCTACTCAGGGGAACCTATCTAGCTGAGATATGATAAAAGCCTTTCAATCACAATTTGATGAATCAAAGTGCCCCGCAGAGTCCATCCTTTACCATAAAATGTATTATTTTTTCATAGAAAAAAGACTTCTACAGTAAGTATATCAAACAAGATTAGGATGGCTCCCTGAGAACTCCCTAAATTATGAAACCTGTTAGGGCTCAATAAACTGGACACCAGCACTCATATCACAGCAACCAGAACAAGTTATATTGTTTAATTATACTGTAGTTTCAAATGACTTTGGTTTCAATTCCTGCCTGGCATTGTAAGAAGTAAAACAGAACAACAAATACTAGCTTTATTGATTCAATTATAACCCCTTGTCCTGCTAAATGAAGGCAGGCACATATCCACAGGTATCAAATCAGGAAAACTATATAACAAGTCTACTAGTTTTAGAGCTGAATATGCGGTGACAAGCAAAGAGGACATCAACTCATCATTGGGAATACTCAAGTCGTTTTTGGTTCAGAAATAGTGTTGATTTACAGAAATGCGGGAGTAATTACAACACTGCATGATTTGACAGGCTCACAAAAATAAGATCCTATTTGATGTCAGAGTAATTACTTTGTGTATTCCCCAATTAGAGGACGTTATTAGCTGCTAAGATCAGAGAATTCACAATGAGTAATGGTTTGGAAGATAAATGGTCTAACACCTCTGTACTTTAGGCCTTTTATAGATAATTATCCCACGTTCATGGAAACCGCATTCACGGTAAACGCTTCATAAACGCAGCGGTCGGCTCAATTGGAAATTACCTTTAAATGTTAAGCGCATTTAAGGGCTGTTAAACACACTGTGTTTAGCAACAATATAGGTGTGTGTGTGTGTGTGTGTGTGTGTGTGTGTGTGTGTGTGTGTATGTGTGTGTGTGTGTGTGTGTGTGTGTGTGTGTGTGTGTGTGTGTGTGTGTGTGTGTGTGTGTGTGTGTGTGTGTGTGTGTGTGTGTGTGTGTGTGTGCGTGTGTTTTGGATTGTGTAGTTTTTTCTTCTGTTTTTATATTTTCGTATTCCTACGACTATTCTGACAATGTGGTGCCAGAACAGGCATCCCCAGTAGGTAGTATAAACACATACAGTTGAAGTCGGAAGTTTACATACACTTAGGTTTGAGTCATTAAAAATACTCTACAAATTTCTTGTTAACAAACTATAGTTTTGGCAAGTCGGTTAGGACATCTACTTTGTGCATGACACAAGTAAGTTTACCAACAATTGTTTACAGACAGATTATTTCACTTATAATTCACTGTATTACAATTGCAGTGGGTCAGAAGTGTACATACACTAAGTTGACCGTGCCTTTAAACAGCTTGGAAAATTCAAGAAAATTTGAATCAATTGGAGGTGTACCTGTGGATGTCTTTCAAGGCCTACCTTCAAACTCAGTGCCTCTTTGCTTGACATCATGGGAAAATCTAAAGAAATCAGCCAAGACTTCAGACAAACAATTGTAGACCTCCATAAGTCTGGTTCATCCTTGGGAGCAATTTTGAAATGCCTGAAGGTACCACGTTCATCTGTACAAACAATAGTACGCAAATATAAACACCATGGGACCACGCAGCCGTCGTACCGCTCAGGAAGGAGAAGCGTTCTGTATCGTAGAGATGAGCGTAATTTGGTGCGAAAAGTGCAACTCAATCCCAGAACAACAGCAAAGGACCTTGTGAAGATGCTGGAGGAAACAGGTACAAAAGTATCTATATCTACAGTAAAACGAGTCCTATATCGACATAACCTGAAAGGCCGCTCAGCAAGGAAGAAGCCACTGCTCCAAAACCGCCATTAAAAAAACAGACTACGTTTTGCAACTGCACATGGGGACAAAGATCGTACTTTTTGGGGAAATGTCCCCTGGTCTGATGAAACAAAAATAGAACTGTTTGGCCATAATGACCGTAGTTTTGTTTGGAGGAAAAAGGGGGAGGCTTATAAGCCGAAGAACACCATCCCAACCGTGAAGCAAGGGGGTGGCAGCATCATGTTGTTGGGGTGCTTTGCTGCAGGAGAGACTGGTGCACTTCACAAAACAGATGGCATCATGAGGCAGGATAATTATGTCGATGTATTGAAGCAACATCTCAAGACATCCGTCAGGAAGTTCAAGCTTGGTCACAAATGGGTCTTCCAAATGGACAATGACCCCAAGCATACTTCCAAAGAACAGTGCTGTCAGTAACATTGTCACTCTAACAATGAGTGCACTCCAGCTGGCATTCAGCTACAACTTACTGACGTGTGCAGATATTGCGGTACAGTCTGCAGCTTCAGTTATGGTTGTTTTCACTTAATTCATGTTTTCACTTTTATCAACCAATACTCCCACAATACAGTGCAACTATTAAATCAAATCAAATTGTATTGGTCACATACACATGGTTAGTAGAAGTTATTGTGAGTGTAACTAAATGCTTGTGCTTCTAGTTCCGACAGTGCAGCAATATCTAACATGTAATCTAACAATTCCACAACAACTACGTAATATACACAAATCTAAGTAAAGGAATGGAATAAGAATATAAAAATATGGATGAGCAATGACAGAGTGGCATATGCAAGATGCATTAGATGGTATAAAATACAGTATATACATATGAGATGAGTAATGCAGGATATGTAAACATTATTAAAGTGGCATTGTTAAAGTTACTAGTGATCCATTTATTAAATTGGCCAATGATGTCAAGTCTGTATGTAGGCAGCAGCCTCTCTGTGTTAGTGATGGCTGTTTAACAGGCTGATGGCCTTGAGATAGAAGCTGTTTTTCAGTCTCTCGGTCAACTTTGATGCACCTGTACTGACCTTTCCTTCTGGATAGTAGCGGGGTGAACAGGTAGTAGCTCGGGTGGTTGTTGTCCTGGATGATGCTTTTGGCCTTCCTGTGATATCGGGTGCTGTAAGTGTCCTGGAGGGCAGGTAGTTTGACCCCGGTGATGCATTGTGCAGACCGCACCACCCTCTGGAGAGCCTTGCGGTTGTGGGCAGTGCAGTTGCCGTACCAGACGGTGATACAGCCCGGCAGGATGCTCTCATTTGTGCATCTGTAAAAGTTTGGGAGGGTTTTTGGTGACAAGACACATTTCTTCAGCCTCCTGAGGTTGCACCTTCTTCACAACACTGTCTGTGTGGGTGGACCATTTCATTTTGTCCATGATGTGTACGCCGAGGAATTTAAAACTTTCCACCTTCTCCACTGCTGTCCCGTCAATGTGGATAGGGGGGGGGGGGGGGGCGTGCTCCCTGTGCTGTTTCCTGAAGTCCACGATCATCTCCTTTTGTTGACGTTGAGTGAGAGGTTGTTTTCCTGACACCACACTCCTCTCTGTTGGCTGTCTCGTCGTTGATTGTAATCAAGCCTACTACTGTTGTGTCGTCTGCAAATTTGATGATTGAGTTGGAGGCGTGCGTGGCCACGCAGTCATGGGTGAATAGGGAGTACAGGAGGGGGCTGAGCACGCACCCTTGTGGGGCCCCAGTGTTGAGGATCAGCGAAGTGGAGATGTTGTTTCCTACCTTCACCATCTGGCGCGGCCCGTCAGGAAGTCCAACACACAATTGCACAGGGTGGGGTTGAGACCCAGGGCCTCAAGCTTAATGATGAGCTTGGAGGGTGCTATGGTGTTGAATCCTGAGCTATTGTCAATGAAGTGCATTCTTACATAGGTATTCCTCTTGTCCAAATAGGATAGGGCAGTGTGCAGTGTGATGGCGATTGCATCGTCTGTGGCCCGATTGGGGTGGTAAGCAAATTGAAGTGGGTCTAGGGTGACAGATAAGGTGGAGGTGATATGATCCATTAAAATAACATAAATACAGTAATAACATAAATACAGTGTACATAGAATAGACATTGTTAATGTTGTAAATGACTATTGTAGCTGGAAATGGCAGATTCTTTATGGAATGTCTACAGTACAGAGGCCCATTATCAGCAACCATCACTCCTGTGTTCCAATGGCACGTTGTGTTAGCTAATCCAAGTTTATAATTTTAGAAGACTAATTGATCATTAGAAAACCCTAATGCAATTATGTTAGCTTAGCTGAAAACTGTTGTCCCTGATTAAAGAAGCAATAAAACTGTCCTTCTTTAGACTAGTTGAGTATCTGGAGCATCAGCATTTGTGGGTTCGATTACAGGCTCAAAATGGCCAGAAACAAATAACCTTATTCTGAAACTCGTCAGTCTATTCTTGTTCTGAGAAATAAAGGCTATTCCATGTGAGAAATTGCCAAGACACTAAAGATCTCGTACAACGCTGTGTACTACTCCCTTCAAAGAACAGCGCAAACGGGCTCTAACCAGAATAGAAAGAGGAGTGGGAGGCCCCGGTGCACAACTGAGCAAGAGGACAGGTACATCTTCAACTGGCAGCTTCATTAAATAGTACCCTCAAAACACCAGTCTCAATGTCAACAGTGAAGAGGTGACTCCGGGATGCTGGCCTTCTAGGCAGAGTTCCTCTGTCCAATGTCTGTGTTCTTTTGCCCATTTTAATATTTTATTTTTGTTGGCCAGTCTGAGATATGGCTTTTTCTTTGCAACTCTGCCTATTCCAGACCATCCTGCAGCCGTCTTCACGTATTCAGTGCCCCCTCAGATTTTTGCAGTGCATGACACTGATGCCTGATATCCCTAAGGATGAAGTGAGAGCCGGGCCCACTAGCTCCTTATCCAGAGAGGCTCCTAGGGGTTCAGTGAAGCAGGCAGATCACCAAGGAAGGAGAGAGCTCATTAACCACAGGGAATATAATCACAATAGCTCTGCATCCTGCTGCTCATAAGAACAAAGGGGGGAAAACACGACACAAGCAGTGTTAACTGACAAAGCGTTAAATGAACGGGGTGAGCCGTACAAATGGGAATTAGCTGCCTTTCACGGTGTGGTAATTGAAAGTGGTGTCTGCCATTTGAAGTTTAAAATTTCATTAGTGCTCTGGCTGGGACAGGATAGAGTAAGGACAGGGTAGAGGGCCGCTATAGTGTTGGCCAATCACTCAATCACACTACTTGATGAGGTGACTCTGGTCTGGCAGAGTACCTGCCATATGAGGTGACTCTGGTCTGGCAGAGTTCCTTTCAGTACCTGAAAGGAAGGCCTGCCATAGAGAGTACATTATATGAACTGACCAGTCAAACGCTTTTGGCAAAGTCTGTTCACAGCTGTAATTCCCAGTTAAAACACAGTAATCCAATGCAAATTAAATGTCAACATTGATAACTTGACAAGACAGTTGGTAGACCGTAGAGTATTACTTGGTAGTATTTAAGAACAGTATTTTTTCTGGGTGGCTTACTTTTCTTAGGAATTCCATCTCATCATAAACTTTTAGAGGACAGAGCAGTAAGATGTTGAGTGTGGAAACATTGTTTAATACACACTTGGTCACTGATCCTGATGCCCCTTTCTTTAGGGGAGGGTGAGATGTGGGTGGGGAGGATAGTTGCTCAGGCTGGGTTGATTAATATTTCACAGTCGGCCCTCCGCCTTGTCTCTCTACATCAGTTCACACCTGACGCAGCTCTGCCGTGCCTCTGGAACACACCGTCACCGTTCTCCGCTGTGTCCTTGTTCCTCCAGTGCACGAACGCCCAGACAGGCTGCATTAGAGGGCCGCGGTCGACAGGTAACCTTCCACTACTGTCCACTCCGGTTACAGCAGCACGGCCAAATGGCTTAGCAATTCTTTGCTGAGCTGTGTGTCCGGGATGTTTAGTGTTTTAAATGGATCAGACAGGCATTAGAAAGAGGAAGACCAGAGGGCTAGAGAGCAGTGTAGTGTCCCTTTAGAAATGTATAGTGCAGCAGTCAATGTTTCAACCAGGGAGAGAGAGAGCAAAGTTGCTGAGTCATTTTAATCCTGACTATCAGCGATCAGGACAGAAGCCGTGAGGTTGAGTGAGCGCTCTGTCACTAAAGATGCAGGTTAGAGACCACTTAAATAGAACTGATAGGTATTTCCGCTGCTGTCTGATGGTGTTGGCACTTTTCTCCTTCCTTGCCTTTTCTTTGTGGGCACTTTATGGCAGTCAAGATCAGTGCCCACACATTGAGGTATGATTAGTGTCAGATTTGGTCTTGGGCTTGTGGTAACAGAGTAATTCTGCTTTGTAGTAAATGATAAAGACCATGTTCCCAAGTGAAAACCAAAACCAAAAATAGAATAGGCATTAATTCACCCCCCCCACCAGACCACCAACAGGAAATGAATGAATTTATACAGCACAATTACCATTTTACCTTCTTATAGTTAAGTAAGGAATAGGTAAATTGAGGTTACTGCAACTACACTGGTAGGTGCAATGTTTGTTTTGCATTTGTCAGAATCCAATTGAATTGCAACTAGAGCCCAATCAATCTCCAGAGATTCCCTGGGTGAGTCCAGCAAAGGCACAGAGAAAGACCCAGCTGTCCTGGCTGCTGCAAATCAACATCATTTCAGACTTGGCATTTGCAGCAATGAGAGTGAAAGCAAATCTGTTTGTTTTACTTTATCAAATTACCGTCTCACCAATATTGGCCTCCCCAATTGTGAGGTTTTCGTGGCTTTGGTAGGCTGATAGGGCTGCCCTCTTGCTTTGTCAGGGAAATTGTTGATATTCCATATGCTCATTACATTAAGCATTTTGGCAGCCAAGCTCCCTAGACTTGAATGTACAATACTTTACTCTTAGCTTGGAGTTCTCAGATAATCCGTGTTTAGATGTTTTGTTTGTGGATTGTTAGCCACCACATAATGATGAACAAGGTATTTTTGGGGGAATAGAACAGTGTTGTTTGTGGGTTCGTTGCTATGCTGCACTGAGTGGTTGGGGAGCATTGTGGCCATGGAGCCCTGCAAGGCCTGATGTCTTTCAAAGGAGATGTTCTTGGCGTCTGAGAAAATGTAACAATGACATATTTCAAGGTTGTCTAAACAATGCGTTAGTTATACAAGACAATATGATATTAAATACTATTTTCTGGACTGCCCATTTCCATAGCTTTGCTCTCGCTCCCTGTATCCGTCTCTCCCTCCCCCTCCCGCTCTCTCTCAGCCTCAAGGGAGACAGTCCTTCATTATAGACATGGCCCAGTTTAGCATGTACGGAGCAGTTCCCATCGATCTGTTTGGCTCTCCAGACCTATCCCATAGCACTCTCATTAGGGAGAGCCTGGGGGGAAGTGTTAGCACACGCACAGTAATAAGGGCAGATTTAACAAGGCTCATCTCACCCATCTTCATCTCTCCTCCTCAGACCACCCCTCTCCCCTCTTGAACTTCTTTACTGCAGCTCTGCAAAACACTCTCTCCCCTCTCCCTCATAATTCTCTCTCTTCCGTCGCTCCCTGTCTGTCTCCCCCCCTTCCGTCCTCTACTGTGGAATACACACATCTCTATATTGTAAACAAGTTATATTTCTATTATATCTGGTTTTCAGATCAAATCAAATTGTATTGGTCACATACACATGGTTAGCAGATGTTATTGCGAGTGTAGCGAAATGCTGATGCTTCTAGATACGACAGTGCAGCAGTATCTAACAGGTAATATCTAACAATTCCACAACAAAACCTAATATCTAACTGTTAAAGGAATTAAATTGCTCTGTGTTTTAATACCCAATTAAAATTTAAACACTCTGTCAATTCATAAGGATTTGTAAGACCCTTATTCTATAATAATGGACAGA
The DNA here is from genome assembly GCF_057628025.1 of Oncorhynchus mykiss. Taxonomy (NCBI): domain Eukaryota; kingdom Metazoa; phylum Chordata; class Actinopteri; order Salmoniformes; family Salmonidae; genus Oncorhynchus; species Oncorhynchus mykiss. Next base: position 79,538,533 of record NC_143022.1, read on the forward strand.
GCCCAGTCTTAAAGTCAAACAGCAGAGTTTATTCACGAGAGTACTGAATACGATACAGTTTACCACAGGTTATAAACTGAAAATGACGTCATTAGTTTCAACACCAACCCGTGCCATCTCCGTTCCAGTACAAAGGCTGTATCTCAAGCCTTCCCACATCCGTCTCCCTACCAATTTATTATAATTTACGAGCCAAGGTTTTCTCGTGTAGATAAGCATTCTAGCCAGTCTGAAGATATCGTTCATTCATTTGTACCAAGGAACAGACAGTCATTGTTCTAACTCTTGACCACATTCACACACATTATATTCAGTACTGGGATCAAGAAAGAAAATTCATACATATACAGTAACATAATAGTATTCTGATTAGTACATATACAGTAACATAATAGTATTCTGATTAGTACATCCTGATTGAAATGTATACATAATTAGTCATCATTGATAAAAAATTCCCTTAACATATCCACCCTTTGATTAAATATTATACATCCAATCACACATGTGTAATATTCAAAAGCCTATTTCTATTTTTATCTCTTCTTATCAGGATTTTTGTTACAATCTTCATAAAAAAAACTATCTAATATTGAAACAGGATACAACCTAGCCTCCCTAAACATCAAAAATGGTCTCCTCAAACATAAATTCCCCGCGAATGAAGGATCTAGATTTGTCCACTTGTTCTGTAGACCTGCATTCAGCACTCCACGGGTCAGAACCTGGAATCCGCTGGTACCTCACCATCTATTGTCATCGATTTCTCCAGAGTCCTGGAAATAAGGCCTCGTACACAGGGAATTAGACAACAGCCCCATAAAACTAAAACAGTCACACAGGTGAATGTAGCCCATAATACAGTGATCATAATATTTTTTCCATTTTCCGAACATACTATCAAACCAATTAGTCAGAGAAGTGTCCACCCCAGAGTTTTCTGCCAAACCGTGAGCCAGGGTGGTCAAACCAGCTGAGGCTTCGGACACTGATTCGTCCGGAGCTGTGTTATTTGGGATATAAGCACAAACATGGTCCCGATAATCACGCATACTTCTCCCTTTTCAGCCAATAACATATCAAATGCAATTCTATTCTGCCAAGCCATCAGGCTGGTTGCTTCAGTCTGTTCTGCAAAACCTTTAATAGCATCTCTGGTATAATTGTTAAAGCGCTGTTGATTATAATAAATACAATTAATCCAGTCCACGTTCTTATTGAGAGTAGACCACCAGGAAATGCTTAACTCTAATCCTGCTAGGATCTGATTTCTTGCTTTGAACTCATCTGGCACCCCCTGTGGAACCCCAATGTTATCAATGTATACTTTGTCATCAAGAGACCCGGATGGAGTAGCTCTTTTCTCCCATTTGGCTAAACTTCATGTCTCGGTGTTGAATGAGTGTGAAAGGCATTCCCAAATGTACAAGGGAGCATAATCCTGTCCAATCTGTGGGTAAAACCTCGCCCTGACATCATTTCCCAAGAGTACTGTACCGGGCCAAATGGTAATAATCTCCTCCGGTCACTGTAAAGGGAGGAACCTGTGGATATAAATCGTGCAAGTCAATGCAACTGTCATTATCTGGCATTCCTGCTTTTGTGAACAGCTTTACCATACTGGCCTAAACTCCTCTACCCAGAACCGTACTAGGGTGTCGACCAAGGCCTGGTCATATCCATCATACCACAACCCTAGATCCTCCTTCATTTACGTTTAAAGGGTTAGGCGTATCTTTATGCAATACATCCCTCTCTCCGGATTACAATCAAAAACTCTCACCTTCACTATACTCCACCTCCTTCCATACTGGGTGAGTGGATTCATATAGCCCTCTCTCTCCAAATGAGCTATGACCTGTGTCCACGATCAATATGGGAACCTGCACCGATATATGCCATAATGGCTCAGAGTCCTAGACAGCCATGTAGTTAGAGACCCCATTTGGTCTACATAAAACCCCATTGAGAGATCCTTCCCAACCTCTACTCAAACTTCCTGTCTACTCAGATCTAGGGATCTCTTATGCTTGCTTTGGAACAAAATCCTCATCGTCTAAAATATGGGTCAAATTACCACTCTCCGCATACTCAAGTAGGACGTGCTGTATCAGGAATATGGCACCCGCGATAAGACAGCTCAGACGAACAGCTTCCATGTGAAGCCCCACCCTCTCCCCGAGAACACATCACTAGCAAGAGCCAGACACACCTTCACTTCTATGAACAAAAACAGGGGTGATAGGACAGGGAGGATTACTTCATTCGAGAGATGGCCCCCGGAATTCTGTTAATTCCAGGTCTCCTCTCGAACACTGTTTATTGTTCGACAGTGTCACTGTGTCTTACCCTCCCGCCGTGCGATATGAATCCGGGTAGCTCTTTCAGCTAGCTGTCACCAGGAGTCTTTGGTATGGTCCCCCCAACAAGCCTCTGGGACTGGATTGAGTGACTTCACCTGTAGTTCACCTGTAATGCATAAAATCCTGGACATACAGGCTTGGTTAACAAACAGTTTCTCATGTTTTATCTGATTATATCTTTAACTTCTATGTCTATTTGTTAGCTAATTTTTTTACATTTTAATTATTAGTTTCTTAACCAATAGGCCACTAACTTACCCACCCCCCTTTTGATACCTGGCTCTGCCCAAGTAACAACCTTATATACCCTAAATAATGACTTAGGTAGGATTAGTAAATGATCCTTATTTTCTGACATTATCATGTACAGTGCCTTGCGAAAGTATTCGGCCCCCTTGAACTTTGCGACCTTTTGCCACATTTCAGGCTTCAAACATAAAGATATAAAACTGTATTTTTTGTGAAGAATCAACAACAAGTGGGACACAATCATGAAGTGGAACGACATTTATTGGATATTTCAAACTTTTTTAACAAATCAAAAACTGAAAAATTGGGCGTGCAAAATTATTCAGCCCCCTTAAGTTAATACTTTGTAGCGTCACCTTTTGCTGCGATTACAGCTGTAAGTCGCTTGAGGTACAGTGCCTTGCGAAAGTATTCGGCCCCCTTGAACTTTGCGACCTTTTGCCACATTTCAGGCTTCAAACATAAAGATATAAAACTGTATTTTTTTGTGAAGAATCAACAACAAGTGGGACACAATCATGAAGTGGAACGACATTTATTGGATATTTCAAACTTCTTTAACAAATCAAAAACTGAAAAATTGGGCGTGCAAAATTATTCAGCCCCTTTACTTTCAGTACAGCAAACTCTCTCCAGAAGTTCAGTGAGGATCTCTGAATGATCCAATGTTGACCTAAATGACTAATGAGGATAAATACAATCCACCTGTGTGTAATCAAGTCTCCGTATAAATGCACCTGCACTGTGATAGTCTCAGAGGTCCGTTAAAAGCGCAGAGAGCATCATGAAGAACAAGGAACACACCAGGCAGGTCCGAGATACTGTTGTGATGAAGTTAAAGCCGGATTTGGATACAAAAAGATTTCCCAAGCTTTAAACATCCCAAGGAGCACTGTGCAAGCGATAATATTGAAATGGAAGGAGTATCAGACCACTGCAAATCTACCAAGACCTGGCCGTCCCTCTAAACTTTCAGCTCATACAAGGAGAAGACTGATCAGAGATGCAGCCAAGAGGCCCATGATCACTCTGGATGAACTGCAGAGATCTACAGCTGAGGTGGGAGACTCTGTCCATAGGACAACAATCAGTCGTATATTGCACAAATCTGGCCTTTATGGAAGAGTGGCAAGAAGAAAGCCATTTCTTAAAGATATCCATAAAAAGTGTTGTTTAAAGTTTGCCACAAGCCACCTGGGAGACACACCAAACATGTGGAAGAAGGTGCTCTGGTCAGATGAAACCAAAATTGAACTTTTTGGCAACAATGCAAAACGTTATGTTTGGCGTAAAAGCAACACAGCTGAACACACCATCCCCACTGTCAAACATGGTGGTGGCAGCATCATGGTTTGGGCCTGCTTTTCTTCAGCAGGGACAGGGAAGATGGTTAAAATTGATGGGAAGATGGATGGAGCCAAATACAGGACCATTCTGGAAGAAAACCTGATGGAGTCTGCAAAAGACCTGAGACTGGGACGGAGATTTGTCTTCCAACAAGACAATGATCCAAAACATAAAGCAAAATCTACAATGGAATGGTTCAAAAATAAACATATCCAGGTGTTAGAATGGCCAAGTCAAAGTCCAGACCTGAATCCAATCGAGAATCTGTGAAAAGAACTGAAAACTGCTGTTCACAAATGCTGTCCATCCAACCTCACTGAGCTCGAGCTGTTTTGCAAGGAGGAATGGGAAAAAATGGCAGTCTCTCGATGTGCAAAACTGTCTTCTCCTTGTATGAGCTGAAAGTTTAGAGGGACGGCCAGGTCTTGGTAGATTTGCAGTGGTCTGATACTCCTTCCATTTCAATATTATCGTTTGCACAGTGCTCCTTGGGATGTTTAAAGCTTGGGAAATCTTTTTGTATCCAAATCCGGCTTTAAACTTCTTCACAACAGTATCTCGGACCTGCCTGGTGTGTTCCTTGTTCTTCATGATGCTCTCTGCGCTTTTAACGGACCTCTGAGACTATCACAGTGCAGGTGCATTTATACGGAGACTTGATTACACACAGGTGGATTGTATTTATCATCATTAGTCATTTAGGTCAACATTGGATAATTCAGAGATCCTCACTGAACTTCTGGAGAGAGTTTGCTGCACTGAAAGTAAAGGGGCTGAATAATTTTGCACGCCCAATTTTTCAGTTTTTGATTTGTTAAAAAAGTTTGAAATATCCAATAAATGTCGTTCCACTTCATGATTGTGTCCCACTTGTTGTTGATTCTTCACAAAAAAAGTACAGTGTTATATCTTTATGTTTGAAGCCTGAAATGTGGCAAAATGTCGCAAAGTTTAAGGGGGCCGAATACTTTCGCAAGGCACTGTATATTTGCAGATGATACTACAATTTATGCTGCAAGACAATCGGTTCAACAGGTACAGCAAGCTTTACAAGGAGATTTGGAGAATATCAGGGAGTGGGTTTGCCAAAACCTGGACCCGTACAAATCAGCTGGGCTTGCCAATCTGGACCCTCTATTTCTGAAACTATCCGCCGCCATTGTCGCAACACCTATTACCAGCCTATTCAACCTCTCTTTCATATCGTCTGAGATCCCCAAGGATTGGAAAGCTGCCGCAGTCATCCCCCTCTTGAAAGAGGGAGATACCCTGGATCCAAACTGTTACAGACCTATATCCATCCTGCCCTGCCTATCTAAGGTCTTCGAAAGCCAAGTCAACAAACAGATCACTGACCATCTTGAATCCCAACGTACCTTCTCCGCTGTGCAATCGAGTTTCCAAGCCGGTCACGGGTGCACCTCAGTCACGGTCAAGGTACTGAACGATATCATAACCGCCACCGATAAAAGACAGTACTGTGCAGCCGTCTTCATCGACCTGGCCAAGGCTTTCAACTCTGTCAGTCACCATATTCTTATCGGCAGACTCCGTAGCCTTGTTTTTGCTAACGACTGCCTTGCCTGGTTCACCAACTACTTTGCAGACAGAGTTCAGTGTGTCAGATCGGAGGGCATGTTGTCCGGTCCTCTGGCAGTCTCTATGGGGGTGCCACAGGTTTCAGTTCTCGGGCCGACTCTTTTTTCTGTATATATCAATGTTGTTGCTCTTGCTGCGGGCGATTCCCTGATCCGCCTCTACGCAGACGACACCGTTCTGTATACTTCTGGCCCTTCCTTGGACACTGTGCTATCTAACCTCCAAACGAGCTTCAACGCCATACAACACTCCTTCCGTGGCCTCCAACTGCTCTTAAACGCTAGTAAAACTAAATGCATGCTTTTCAACCTTTCGCTGCCTGCACCCGCACGCCCGACTAGCATCACCACCCTGGATGGTTCCGACCTAGAATATGTGGACATCTATAAGTACCTAGGTGTCTGGCTAGACCGTAAACTCTCCTCCCAGACTCATATCAAACATCTCCAATCCAAAATCAAATCTAGAGTCGGCTTTCTATTCCGCAACAAATTCTCCTTCACTCACGCCGCCAAACTTACCCTAGTAAAACTGACTATCCTACCGATCCTCGACTTCGGCGATGTCATCTACAAAATAGCTTCCAATATTCTACTCAGCAAACTGGATGCAGTTTATCACAGTGCCATCCATTTTGTTACCAAAGCACCTTAAACCACCCACCACTGCGACCTGTATGCTCTAGTCGGCTGGCCCTCGCTACGTATTCGTCGCCAGACCCACTAGCTCCAGGTCATCTACAAGTCCATGCTAGGTAAAGCTCTGCCTTATCTCAGTTCACTGGTCACGATGGCAACACCCACCCGTAGCACACGCTCCAGCAGGTGTATCCCACTGATCATCCCTAAAGCCAACACCTCATTTGGCCGCCTTTCCTTCCAGTTCTCTGCTGCCTGTGACTGGAATGAATTGCAAAAATCTCTGAAGTTGGAGACTTTTATCTCCCTCACCAACTTTAAACATCTCCTATCTGAGCAGCTAACCGTTCGCTGCAGCTGTACATAGTCCATTGGTAAATAGCCCACCCAATTTACCTACCTCATCCCCATACTGTTTATATTTATTTACTTTTCTGCTCTTTTGCACACCAGTATCTCTACCTGTACATGACCATCTGATAATTTTTCACTCCAGTGTTAATCTGCAAAATTGTAATTATTCACCTACCTATGTTATGTATGTTTGTAATAGTGTGTTATATGTGAAAATGTGTTTGTATTATAAATTGTATTTTAATGTTTAAGAACTCTTGGAAGATTAGTCCAAATGGGGACTAAAAGAGATCCAAATCAAATCAAATCTCCACTGCTGTCCTGTCGATGTGGATACAGGTGTGCTCCCTTTGCTGTTTCCTGAAGTCCATGATCATCTCTTTTGTTTTTCTGACATTGAGTGAGAGGTTATTTTCCTGACACCACACTCCGAGTGCCCTCACCTCCTTCCTGTAGGCGGTCTCGTCGTTGTTGGTAATCGTCTCCAAACTTGATGATTAAGTTGGAGGCATGCATGGCCACAGAGTCAAGGGCAAACAGGCAGTACAGGACAGGGCTGAGAACACACCCTTGTGGGGCCCCAGTGTTGAGGATCAGCGGAGTGGAGATGTTATTCCAACCTTCACCACCTGGGAGCAGCCCGTCAGGAAGTCCAGAACCCAGTTATCATCCCAGAGTTGAGGGAGGTCTCTGCATGACTAATAATGTTACATCATAATGATTCTGTATGTAGAATATCACAGCTATTCCCCAACACTTCACCATCATATCTCTTTCAACGCCTCTCATTCATCGCTATGAAATGTCCAATATGAAGGTCAATGACAGATGTGAAGGGGAAAGAACACATTCTAAGATTGTGCCTGTCTATCAACAGAATCAATTTTCAGTGGAGCACCACAGAAAATGAGAGAGTGGAGCTGTGTGTGTGTGTGTGTGTGTGTGTGTGTGTGTGTGTTTAAGTGCTCTGAAAGAGTGTTGACCAGGAGCATGTCTTTGAATAAAGGACAACTCTTTTAGGTTTTGGAGGAGGAGAGCAGTGCTACAGTATATTATTTTCTGGGCAGGTATTGAGTGATTGGTGTGTACCAAGTTAATCACTCCCTTCCTAGTTTTAGGAGTACACACACTTTTAATGCAGCTGTTCCTCTTGAAGCTAAACTGTGCCTTCCTTCTCCATCGTGCCTGAGAGGCATTATCAATAGCTAGGTCATTCATTAAAGCAGCTAACCTACCATCCCTATTCCTGTAGCAACAATCATAGAAACTGCTAAAAGGTTAAAAAAAATAAGATAAATGCAACAGTTGGACAATGGATGAAGATACCTTAAAAACATGTGTTGTTGTGTTACACAACCTAACAGTGCTCCATAATTTCTGTTTCATCACTTCCCATTCATCGCTGTGAATTGTATGGTTCACGTGTCCAATTCGAAGGTCAATGACAGATGTGGAGAGGAAAGAACACGTACTAAGATTGTGCCTGTCTATCAACAGAAACCATTTCAGTGGAGCACCACAGAATGGGAGAGAGGGGAGCTTTGTGTGTGTTTGTCTGTTTAAGTGCTCTGAAAGAGAGGTGACCAGGAGGGTGTCTCTGAATAAAGGACTATTAGGTTTTGGAGGAGGAGAGTAGTGATATAGTTCCTTCAGAAAGTATTCATACCCCATGACTAATTCCACATTTTGTTGTGTTATAGCCTGAATTCAAAATGGGATAAATGGATTTTGTTCTTACTCATCTACACACAGCACCCAATAATAACAAAGTGAAAACATACTTTTTAGAATTTTTAGCAAATTTATTGAAAATGAAATACAGAAATATCTAATTTAAAGTATTCGCACCCCTGAATCAATACTTTGTAGAACCACCTTTGGCAGCGATTACAGCATTGATTTGTCTTTGGCATGTCTGCATCAGCTTTGCACATATGGATTTGGGGATTTTCTCCCATTCTTCTTTGCAGATTTTCTCAAGCTCTGTTAAGTTAGATCGGGAGCGGCGGTGAACAGCAATCTTCAAGTCTTTCCACAGATTTTCAATGGGATTCAAGTCTGGGCTTTGGCTAGGACACTCAAGGTCTTCCACATTTTTTTTTTAAGCCACTGCAGCGTTGCTTTGACTGTATGCATGGGGTCATTGTCCTGTTGGAACGTAAATCTTCGCCCCCAGTCCGTCGTTCTCATCAAGTATTTGCCTCTATTTGGTTCCATTCATTGTTCCTGCTATCCTTACCGTCTCCCAGTCCCTGCCACTGAAAAGCATCCCCACAGCATGATGCTGCCACCACCATGTTTTATGTTAGGGATGGTGTTAGACGGGTAATGAGCTGTGCCTGGTTTTCTCCAGATAAAATGCTTTGCATTCAGGCCATAGAGTTACATTTTTGTTGTTCTTCTGGCAGGATCTCCCATCGTAGCCAAGGAACTCTGTAGTTATGTCAGAATCGTCATTGGGTTCTTGGTCACCTCCATGACGAAGGCCCTTCTGGCCTGGTTGCTCAGTTTGATTGGACGGCCAGCTCTAGGCGCAATCTGGGTAGATCCATATTTTTTCCCTTTCCCAATGATGGAGACCACTGTGCTCTTGGAAATGTTTAACATCACAACTCTCTCTCTGAGATCTACTGACAGTTCCTTGGACTTCATGGTATAGTTTCTGCATGCACTGTCAACTGTGGGGCCATACAGTATATAGACAGGTGTGTTTCTTTCTAAATCTAAACAATCTAAAGGATTATCAAAGGAAATTGGATGCAACTGAGCTCAATTTAGAGTGTCATTGAAAAGTAGACTGAATAATTATGTAAATTGCATATTTCTGTAATTAATTTAATACATTTGGTAAAATTTCTAAGCACATGTTTTCCATTTGTCATTATGGGGTATCGTGTGTATATATGTCAGACAAAATAGATCTAATCATGTTTTTATTGAGGCTGTAACACAACAAATGTGGAATAAGTAATGTGGTATGAATACTTTCTGAAGGCACTGTATATGACATCTAAGATTTTCCGGGCAGGTATACAGTGATTGGTGTGTACTGCACTAATTTCTCCCTACCCAGTTTTAAGAATACACACACTTTTAAGGCAGATGTTCCTCTTAAAACTAAGCTGAGCCGTCCATCTCTGCTGTGCTTGAGAGGCATTATCAATTGCTAGGCCATTCACTGAAGCAGCCAGCATCCCATCCTAGCAATGGTCGTCAAAATTGTTAAAAGGTTAAAAATACAATGCTGATAGATGCAACAGTGTGACAATGGATGAAGATACTCCAAACTTGAAGTTAAGCTCCATAAGATATCGACTGAATTATAGCACATAAAACTTATATTTTTGGAATCACAATAGTCACTAAAGAGTTTGAGAAAATAACGTTGATCCATTCAAAGATGGCCACACTATACCAGAAGTTGCATATTACCAGATATGCTAATATGCTAAAATACAATACTTCAGAAATCTTCTTGTCCTGAACCATAGTACCAAATGACACCAAATTTGGAATGTAGACCCATAGTGTATGTCTTAGCTTAGTTTGAGAAAAGTTAAGGGAATGGTAAAAAAAAGGGTGTCCATTTAAACCAGTATAAATCCATTTAAACCAGTATAAATCCATTTAAACCACTATAAATCCATTTAAACCACTATAAATCCATTTAAACCACTATAAATCCATTTAAACCAGTATAAATCCATTTAAACCACTATAAATCCATTTAAACCACTATAAATCCATTTAAACCAGTATAAATCCATTTAAACCACTATAAATCCATTTAAACCACTATAAATCCATTTAAACCACTATAAATCCATTCTACAGTGATGTATTAACATATCATGGGCATCCCTAAGATGAACCACACTGAATTTGGTGTTGGTCTTTCAAAAAACAAGAAAACTATTAACAACTCATTTTTTGCATTTGTAACGCTAATGCACAAAATCATCTTCCTCTAATGAACCTTAAGTCAGATTCACTGTCATACTGTGAACATCATTCATTGCTGCTCGCAGCTATATTTACGAATTACTGTTCTCACAATCTCTTGCGTAATTCAACAAATGTGTCAAGAGAAGGACACCAACCCGATCAACAAGCCTTGTTCTAGAATTTTCCTGCACCACATAATTGACATGAATTCACTGAAAACCTGCACTTACACACAATTATATTAATGTAGCTTAATTTTGGCTAGCTAATAGCCTAACCACCGATCAAGCAACATTACATCGGCAGGAAATTGTGAATGGACAAAACGTTAAAATCCTGTTGCTGCAGGGTTATTTTGCTGTGACAATATTGATCCAATTAAGATCTTACATCTCTACATACTTGTTGTTTGTGAGATCAGACATAATCACTATAATCCACGTTTTTATTTTTGGAAGTTGCTTTTCAACTATATTAAATGATTACTGTTTTCAATTGCACAAACAATGAACAGCCACCAAAATAAAGTTATCTTTCTTCATTTTTTTTGTGATACAAGTGTTGAGGCGATGCATTAAATCCAATACCAAGAGTTGCCATTCTTCTAGATGCAACGAAAAACCATTGTATTCCCTTGAGCCCACTTCAGACTCAACCGGCGTGTGTTTGACTGACAGGTCATTACAAACTTTTCCACAGTTGTAACATTAACAGTAAAAAACTAATGGCACCACCAATGGCGTGGAAAAGTCGCAAGAGTAAAAGGAAATCAATCAATTATTCCAGTGATTTTGCACCCCTCAAATCCTCATGTGAGGGCCATACGTTTACCTATTTTCTGTGCTGGAGTGTACAGTATAGGGCCATACAAAATGTTTTAATTTTTGCCTATTTCAGAAGTTTTTTCAAAAAATTGTGTTTTCTCAGTTTTGTTTTTCCAGGTATCAGATCTGTCTCAGTCTTTGTTTTTCGCTTTCAAAATCACACTTTTTATTAATAGACCAACAACTACATCAGGACACCACATGTCTGGGAAAAATCGAATTTGTATTTTATTTTGGGGTGTAGATACCCTTTAATTCAAGTGCACACCGGCAAGAGACTTGTTTGGTCATGGTGTTTCTATAGCACACATGTTATTGCAGAGTTTGCTTAACAAATCGTCACTGAATTGATGCAAATAATCATGATATCATTCTACTACTTTGTAGTTAAAGGTCCAATGCAGCAAATATCTGCAAATATCTCAGTCTTTGCCTCATCAGAAAGTTGAAGGAAAATATGATTCACTGATGAATTGTGTTCATGTCTTATGATAATCTTGGGCATATTAATTATTTTTCTAATAAATTCAATACATTCAGTTGATTTCCTACTAAATTCTAAGTACATTTTTGAATTGTTGAATTCCGTTGTTATTGTTGATTCCGTGATTCCATCCACGTTCTCTGCATCATGGATTTTTATAGGGCCCTAAGTGTAGGCAAAGCTCTCTAAGTATGGAGCTCAGTGGAGCCCAGAGGCTAGAATGCCACACCTTCTGCAGCTGTGCTTCTATGTTCTCCTGTTGGGAGGAAGTGGAATTCAATCAATCCACCATTGAGATGATAAAGCGGCCGTCAGTGGGGCTGGCCACGTTTATCAATTTCTGACAAATACGCTACCGGCAACATCAATCTAGCCTAATCCCACCAACTGAGGGACAGGTGGGAGAGCGATCAGAAGGGTGTCCGTGACCTCACTCTGTCGTGTCATATAAAGAAGAGGAAAAGCATCTAGGTGAGGCAGGAGATAAGTGGAGGATCTTGTGTGACACACTCAAGATCATTGATGTCATTTTTTTATTTGTTGACGTCAACACAATATTTTGTTACTCATTGATAAATTGGACAATAAAATATGAATATGTGGCACTTAAAAAAACTGACACTAAAGTAAAGGAACAATTTTTTGATGAGAGGCAGAACTTTAAACGGAAGGTTCTCAGTCATTGAACTGTGTTGCTCTGACCATGATGAAGGACCTTCCCATTGAAGTGAATGAGGTTCCATGTGTTGCCGTTTTCCCTTCCCTTCACCGTACTTTTCGTTTTTGGCTGGCTGTGTATTTTTCTTTGTTAGTCATTCAAGTCTATTATGAAGATTGATTTCACACCACTTTAATCCTTTTCATTCTCTAAAGGTTGCAATTATGTTGTTGGAGCCACAATACCTCTTTTGAAGTGGAGGTGTACGTCTTTATGATTGGCTGCTCAAGAGAGCTACAGACATAAGTTGAAAGTATATTTCATGCCCCCATCCCTCACTTTTTGTTCAACACCCACCTGGCCCCCTCTGCCCCGCAGGGCTGCCTACTGAGAGTGCTCCAACTCTACACCAACAAACATTAGTCTGTAATGACAGCAATAACACTGCCAGCTGGGGAAATATGGGCTTTGGAGACTCAATCATGAGGTAACAAATAGGAACGAAACAGGCAAACAGTAATATGACTTCAAGGCAGTGGTGTTCTATTTGAAATAAAATAGTTTGAGCAAATATCGGAAATATATGTTGTCTATGATCTAATGCAAGTCAAGGACGAGAAAGCACAAAGGAAGTTGCAGAAATGAAACAGTTCAAATCATCGCTGAGTATGCCATTCCCCTATTCCTTTCATCTCTCTCTACAGAGAACAGATAGGCTTTTGAAAAATGTTGTGTGGCAGTCAGTAGAAACAGGAAGACATACCGGTAGCCTCTGTCGGGCACAGGTAAAGTATGACCCACTTAACAGACTAGAAGATTTCTCTAACATGGCGAATCATTTCCATGTCAGCAAAATCAATGTAGTGGCAGAACAGCTGGCAATGAACTCCCCAACAAATGTGCTGAGCCATTCCTTCTAGTAGAGGGCCCTTGCCTTGCTTTGCCTCTACTACTCAGCCTAATTATTAAAATCTTGAGGTGCTACACATTAAACAGGTTCAACTACTTAAGATTTAAAGTGGTTGGAAATCTCTGAGGTGAGGATTTATATTTTCAAAAACAATCTAGGTGAAACCACCTTGCTTCCATCTTGGTAATGCCTCACCTTTATGAAAATATTTTCAAAACTATGGAAAGGCATTTATTAATGTCTTCATTCATTTTTGCCACATTGTATTCAATCACAGACACCTTAATGCATACTTTTAAAGTATATTATATGAGCTAAACATAAACAAATATATATACAGTACCAGTCAAGAGTTTGGACACCTACTCATTCAAGGGTTTTTCTTTATATTTGACTATTTTCTACATTGTGGAATAATAGTGATGACATCAAAACTATGAAATAACACATATGGAATCATATAGTAACCAAAAAAAATATTAAACAAATCAAAATACCTTGGTAACGATGTGCTCTGAGAGTCGGCAAGCAAGTTCAAGAAGTGAGTGTTTTAATGAAAAAATGCAACATAATCCAAAACAAGAGACACAAACAATGCACAGACCTGAAACAGAAACAATGACAACTGGGGAAGGAACCAAAAGGGAGTGACATAATATGTCACTACTAATATATATTATAAAGGGAAGGTAATCAAGGAGGTGATGGAGTACAGGTGAGTTTCATTTTGCGAGTAACGATGGTGACAGGTGTGCGCCTTAACGAGCAGCCTGGTGACCTAGAGGCCGGAGAGGGAGCAAACTTGACAGTACCCCCTACCCGACGTGCGGCTCCAGCCGCAGGAAGCAGACCAAAATGACGATCCCGGGAAACAGGAGCGGATGCTTCGGTCCTGACCCTCGGACCTGACACCACGAAACACGAACAACGCACAGACCTGAAGCTGAAACAGAAACAATGACGACTGAGGAAGAAACCAAAAGGAGTGTGATATTAATAAAGGGCAGGAAATCAAGGAGGTGATGGAGTCCAGGTGAGTTTCATTATGCGCTAATGCGCGTAACAATGGTGATAGATGTGCGCCTTAACGAGCAGCCTGTTGACCTAGAGGCTGGAGAGGGAGCACACGTGACACCCGTTGCCTTGATGACAGCTTTGCACACTCTTGGAATTATCTCATCCAGCTTTATGAGGTAGTCACCTGGAATGCATTTCCATTAACAGGTGTGCCTTATAAAAGTACATTTGTGGAATTTCTTTCCTTCTTAATGCGTTTGGGCCAATCAATTGTCTTGTGACAAGGTAGGGGTGGTATACAGAAGACAGCCCTATTTGGTAAAAGACCAAGTCCATATTATGGTAAGAACAGCTCAAATAAGCAAAGACAAACGACAGTCCATCACCATCATTACTTTAAGACATGAAGGTCAGCCAATGCTGAAAATGTCAAGAACTTTGAAAATGTAGTGCAGTTGCAAAAACCATCAAGCGCAATGATGAAACTGGCTCTCATGAGGATCGCCACAGGAATGGAAGACCCAGAGTTACCTCTGCTGCAGGGGATAAGTTCATTAGAGTTACCAGACTCAGAAATTGCAGCCCAAATAAATGCTTCATGTTCAAGTAACAGACACATCTCAACGTCAACTGTTCAGAGGAGACTGCGTGAATCAGGCCTTCATGGTCGAATTGCTGCGGAGAAACCACTACTAAAGGACACCAATAAGAAGAAGAGACTTGCCTGGCATCCACAATCACCCGACTTCAACCCAATTGAGATGGTTTGGGATGAGTTGGACTGCAGAGTGAAGGAAAAGCAGCCAAGGGCTCAGCATATGTGGGAACTCCTTCAAGACTTTTGGAAAAGCATTCCAGGTGAAGCTGGTTGAGAGAATGCCAAGAGTGTGCAAAGCTGTCATCGAGGCAAAGGGTGGCTACTTTGAAGAATCTCAAATATAAAATATATTTTGATTTGTTTAGCATTGTTTTGGTTACTACACTATATGTGTGTTATTTCATAGTGTTGAAGTCTTCACTACTATTCTACAAATGTAGAAAATAGTCCAAATAAAGAAAAACCCTTGAATGAGTAGGTGTGTCCAAACATTTGACGAATATTTATTCTTTAAAGTATATCTATTTTTTATTACTTATGTTACCTTCCCCAATATAACAAAATCATGCTTAAATACATGAAACTTTGTCCTTGAAATTTAATTGAATTACTGTAGAATTCCATTAATTCCTATGGAGGACTGCTCCTACTAGGGAGTGCCAATATGGCACACAGTTGACTTTAAAGCCTCTCGATGGCCAATACATAGCAGCAGCAATCCAGGGTTTATACATCATTGATTCTCACTGCCGTAATGTTATTTTAACATCATAATACTCCTGACATGATTATCCCTTCTCGTGTATGGGTGAAGCTTCTCATGGATATGAGCTATTACTCAAAGATGAGTGTGTGTGTTGTATTCGTGGGTCTGAAAGCATAGTATGCCTTATGTGTGGGTGAGTGTACTGTGTGTTTAGGAGTGTTTGTGATTTTTATTCCCAGTCATCTCAACAGCCCCTTGTTCTTGGAGCACCTCTCATTAATCTTTCATAGGTCCTCTAGTCACCGTGTGTATACTTTGGGCAATTAGCCGGTGTTCCCTGCTGTACAGTCTGGCCTGTGGTGAGCGAGTGATAAATCTTTGACGCGGTAGGTGTTGATAAATCAGTGGCAACAGGCCCCCTTAGGATCACCTCCACTACCATCATTAGCAACCAGGCTGCATCCTAAGACGGCTTTATAGTGAAGTGCTATTGATCTCCATAAACGTGTAGGGAGCAACACGTTCTCTTGCTCCTATCACGGTTATGTTGCGTTCTTCGTTTTGCTCCTGAAATGATGATTTGCTATCTCAGTCACACTTCAAACCATCCGCGAGGTTGTTTGATCTCTCAAGTACTGACACAGTCCTCCTAATTTGAGGCCAACTGAGAAACGACTGATAGTTTAGGCCGTGATCCTGTGTTCAGTGTCTCTCTCTCTATTTGTTGTCTTTAGTCTGACGGAAGAGATCATTTGATGCACCGGTCTGCGTTTGACAGTGTTGAGATTCACCCGGTAATTGTGGCAAGTTTTTCTTCATGAGCCTTACATACAGGCCAAGTGAGGTGTTGTTTAAGCTGGAATTTGTTCTGGAAGATGCATTTTAACAGACCAATAAAGCTGAGGTGAATAAAAACACGACAAAAAATCCCTTGAAATTTGCAAGATACAGAGAAACGTACAGTTTAGGAAGAAAATTGTGCTTACAAGTGATATGGACAACTTCAAAGCTAAGGCAACAAATGATCAATGCATTGATACTGAGTAATAAAGCAGAGAGGAGTTCAACTAATTGCATTGATGGCGTCAGTCTACCCAATACAAACTATTTAATCATCATTGACAAGGCCCAATGGATACCCTGATGAAAGTAGTTTAATCGCAGAATACATTGTCAGAAATACTGCTTGCAAAGACTTTCTTTCCCGACTCTTTAATGGGTCTATTTGGATACAGAGTATACAATATGTGTAGAATTCATCAAGCAGACCAGCTAAGACAAACTAATGACAGATAATATCTATTTTCATCCATAAAGATGCAAGTCGTAAAATCATACAAATAAGCCTGTCCTCAAAGGCTGGTTCTTGTAATGTATTTGTTATATGCCAGCAGGATTTCATCAATATCGAGTGATCTCTCTGTCTGAACATATAGTAGTCACTAGGTGGGAAGGAGAGAAAGGACACATAAGAAATATCTTCAAAGCTTGGTGGCATTTTCTGTATGTACCTGTCTCTCCCTTTCTTGCTGTCTGAAACACAGACACACACACACACTCACACGCGCACACACGCACACACACGCACACACACACACACACACACACACACAGTAGTGAAGGAGCTCCAATTGATTTCATGTCTGAATTCTGTACTTGGATGAATTATTCCACTAAAGTCAAAGTCTCTCGAATAATGAATATTACAATTTGAGATAAAAGATTAGCCAGAAAAGTGTGAATTATATCAAACATTAACATCTCAAACATGGATTGTGTTCACTAATTAATAATAACAAACTCAAACTTGAAAAAGTGGTTAAGGAGCTCTCTTTATATTTCCAAAAGCATTCTATCCCTCAGGCTTGTGTGTTTACAATCTTCAGTCGGAGGCTAGGTCAAGGTTATGATTACACACAGATTTTCTCACCTCTCTCAGACCTGTGTGAACTCCTGATTAGAGTGAATAGCTTGCTGGGAGTAGGAAATTCAATTATGTTGCCTTGGAGGCACCTGTGAAATAATGACTCTATATTCTTTTCTCACCTAGCAAACACTTTTTTCTCTGCAAATCAACACTGAATCAAAATGGGTAGTCTTTCTGAGAAACTATTGTAACAACATATTGATGTACAGTAACAGCATGCAGTTATATAATGTAACATTGTAAATCCAGTTTCATGTCCCTTCTGTGTTTTACATTGTAATACCAGGTTCATGTCCCTTCTGTGTTTTACATTGTAATACCAGGTTCATGTACCTTCTGTGTTTTACATTGTAATACCAGGTTCATGTCCCTTCTGTGTTTTACATTGTAATACCAGGTTCATGTCCCTTCTGTGTTTTACATTGTAATACCAGGTTCATGTCCCTTCTGTGTTTTACATTGTAATACCAGGTTCATGTTCCTTCTGTGTTTTACATTGTAATACCAGGTTCATGTCCCTTCTGTGTTTTACATTGTAATACTGTCAAACGTGTTTTTCCCGCAGCAATAATCGAGTAAATGTACATTTTTATAAACAATGCAGCACTGTTACAAATGAATGTTGGATTGCATTCATTCACTGGATCAGCTTTTAGAATATAAAGGGAAAGGGAAAGGACCATGCCTAGTCAGTTAGACAACTGAATGCATTCAACTGAAATGTGTCTTCCACATTTAACCCAACCCCTCTGTAAAATCCCATTATTGACACCACTGCTTAGCCTACCAGTCTTACTGCTCAATATGCAATCTGATAGTTGATCATTGTGCGCTGATGCAGGCCATTTACATCTCTTTGAATAGTGTCCATCAGTTTGCATTATACATTCACTTTGAACATGAATCATACAGATTTTTCTATAGAGTAGCACATGTTTCTCAGTGCCCAGCCAGTCCACAGCAAGAACGATCAGCATGTCCTGCAGCAAAGGAATGGTAACATCTATCCTTTGCACTGACTCATTGAAATGTGTATGAAACCACATGAGCGGTGTTTGAATAAATCAGCAAAATGGAGTCCAAAATAAGGGATTTTTAGAATGAAGGTTAGCGTCTGGGGATCTGATTATGACCGTGTTCTGCTGCCATCGTCTCTCTCTCATGTCGCTTTTTTTCCCACGTTCAAAACACGCCGTCACGCCTGCAGCGTTTGTGAATATTTGAAAGTATGGCCTTGAGGAAGAGAGGAGAGTTGGCATCTCCCTTTAAGAGAGGCAGCCTACACTGTGGAAGTGAGGCAGGAAACCCCTCAAACAACGCAAGTCAAATGTAAAAAGTTTCTCTGTGCCTTTGTGCTGTGTCACAGCTTAGGTATTTAGAAGCCCTTGTATGAATTGACAAATGTTGCTTCATGGAGCAAAGATGAGAGGGATAAAAACAGAAAAATATAAAACATTTCAATACATTTCCTTTAGATTAAAACTCATAACTCATTAATGGACAAATCACAGACTTGCCATGCACATTATTAATACTGTAAATGTTGCATTAAGGTAAGATCTTACTTGACATGTACTTAATGCATAATAAAGACAGAGTAAAATGTATTTGTACTTGATCAAACAAGCACTATAGATAGAATTATCATTACTCTCCAGGGTCTAGTGAGATTTTCTGAAAAGTTAACCGTCGGAATCAAGGCCAACACTTTCCTTACCCACAACTCCAAAACTCACTAGATGTTAATTAGCTCTAGCTGGTAAAGCTAGTGTGGGACCGTAATTAAGTGACTTTGATTTTGATAGCGGAAGCTGAAGCTGAAGCTCCAGGGCATAAAGAGCAGGGGTTGCTGGGATAGCTCCTCAGTTTAGGGTTTGCGTGCCACGGCATGGGTGTATTCATTATGCCTATTCTGTTGCAAAATGTTTCTTAAACGGAAACAAACGGAACTAGAAACTCCCGTTTTCCAGCTCTCTACTCATATGATCTCTCCTTGCATTTTATTAGTCCCCTGAAGTTGTGTGGTCGCTCTAATTAAACATTGGACTCTATATCTGTGCATGGATATTTTTTCTTTGCC
Organism: Oncorhynchus mykiss; assembly: GCF_057628025.1. NCBI lineage: Eukaryota > Metazoa > Chordata > Actinopteri > Salmoniformes > Salmonidae > Oncorhynchus > Oncorhynchus mykiss. The sequence continues at coordinate 79,558,232 of NC_143022.1, forward strand.
CTGGCCTCAAAGTAGAGATAATCAATCGAATCTGATAGTTTTGTAGAGAATAGCCAGAAATACAGAATAAGTGGGGATGGGAGAACCTTGACCACCTGTCAGATTTCTTGTCAATCAGTCACCAAGAGTCTAAGTGTTTCCCACCAGTTTTCATTCACTTCTCAGCTAATCAACCTCCTACCAGTCTAATCTGTAAGTAAGTTCAAGTACACAGTTTCTTGAATGCTTCAGCATAATTAGATTGATATTCCCATATTCTTAGAAGCTGTCACGTGGAGAGAGGTTAAAGTGAGCACACTCTTAAAGGGCGTCCTATGCAGGGATCGATGGTAGAGAATATGGTGCACTGTAGAGAATACTAGACTGGAAGGAAATTGAAGTGACTCCCTTTAACTCCCTTTCTCACTGGCATGGGTTGCCTCTGCCCTGTAGGCACACGCACTACACACATTCAATAACAACACATTGGGATATTGGTGTCTCTAGAAACAAACACAGCGGGTAACATAGATTTTCTGTTTGACGTTGTGAGTGACAGAGTGGCTCATTTCTTCATTAAAATCACACAGGGACACTTCATGACAACCATGACTAGTGTTGTTTTGTCACTGTCTATATTGACACTGAACTTCAAGTATGCACTTCCTCAGAGAGTTATGTGATCAACAAGTTCACACACACACACATGCATCTTGCTTTATATATGGGTTAGATGACAATGTCACGAAAACGATGCTTGAGCTTCAAGGGGGAAGAAGGCTGTGTGTTGTTATGGTTTTGGATGGCCAGATACTGTAGCTAGCAACAATTACAAGAAACTGTAAGTGGCTTGTTAAAGCTTGTTTGATCTTGTTCTTGATACCATGTCTTGTTTTGAGGTCACGTCTATGCTAATATGGATAACATTTGCTAGTTAGCAAACCAACAACTGTAACGATGTATTTGAGGGACATGTGCTCATTGTGCAACTTTATTTACAGTACCAGTCAAAAGATTGGGCACACCTACTCCTTCAAGGGTAGTTCTTAATGTTTTGTATTTTCTACATTATAGAATAATAGTAAAGACATAAACTATGAAATAACATAAAAGTGTTAAACAAATCAAAATAAATGGGATATTTGAGATTCTTCAAAGTAGCCACCCTTTGCCTTTAAGACAGCTTTGCACACTCTTGGCAGTTCCCACATATGCTGAGCACTTGTTGGCTGATTTTTCTTCACTCTGCGGTCCAACTCATCCCAAACAATCTCAATTGGGTTGAGGTCAGGTGATTGTGGAGGCCAGGTCATCTGATGCAGCACTCCATCACTCTCCTTTTGGTCAAATAGCCCTTACACAGCCTGGAGGTGTACATGTAGAAAATAGTAAAAATAGAGAAAAACCCTTGAATGAGTAGATGTGTCCAAACTTGACTGGTACTGTATGTTTTCAATAAACATTAAAGACAAAATATAGTTTACATGTTATCAACAAAGATTTTGTTCTAAAATCTTTCGTTTTAATTACTATGTTATTTTCCACAGGCGATATTCTGTAGCTGATAGATTATTAACAAGGATGCAGGGACTCAATCTGTATTTCTGGACATAGCTATCATAGAGGAGGAAATATGAAACAAGAAGATCCTCCTTGTTCAAACACACAACCATAGACAGCTGGGAGATGTTTGTTTACCTGACTTCTGCAAAACCTGGAACTCAGTACACAGTGGACTCAGATATATATTTTTTAGGATGAAAGCTTGCACATTCTGTATGTACACAGCTAAGAATTGTGTTTTTTATTCCGATTTTTCAAGGGGTGCTGCATCACCTTCAGCACCCCTACTTACCGTGGCTATGCCAAGCTTTCAATAGAGCGAGGGTGATTGGTGCGGAAGTGGGGTCAGGGTTCATACACTGTCCTGCCAAGTGAGGCTTCAAAAGGATAGTGTCTTCAAAGACTCTGGTTCGCTCCCTTCCCCCTATTGCACCTTAGATGACTGGATCTTCCAGACTCCCCTTTGACTGATAACTCTCCCAAAGCTTCAAAGCTAGGCTACTAGCTGCAATACAGGCCCATGACACCCCAAAGACCTCTACAAACTGTGCTGTTATCTACAGTATGTGGGGTTTCTCATTCGTCTATCAAACCTACAGGGAATATCACTACAACTTCTGACATGGGATGTTGAAGTCAGCATTCTGCTCATAAGGATTCAGCTTTCAGCTGCGGAAAGATTCTGTACTTTGTTAGTGAAATATTACAACATTTTGACATTTTAGTCGTTTAGCAGATGCTCTTAGCAGCACATCTGGTCCTCAAATGTACATGGAGGGCCAATGTCAATAACGTGCATGTCAGTCTCCTGGTTCAGAGTTGAGGAGAGATGAACTGCGTCACTGCTGGTCTTTGTAAGAAGTAGTGACATGCTGAAAGTATCTAATTGTCTGTTCAACCAGTTAACACACAGCTAAAAAAAAAACATACATACCCCACAAGACATGCAATCAGGGGTCTCTTCACAGTACCCAAGACCAGAAGAGAGGCTGGAAGAAGCACAGCACTGTATAGAGACCTCAAACTCAACTATGGACATCAAAACCACTTTCACAGTATTTTTCTCTATTGTTCCCTTCTAACCAGGGACTGGTTTAGACACGGGACACCAGGTGTGTGCAATTAATTCAGGTAGGACAGAAAACCAGCAGACTCCAAACCTCAAACGGTAAGAGTTGAATACCCCTGATATATTGAGCAATGACTACATGGAATTATCTTCCAGGTAACTCAGGCAAGCAATAAAATCTGTTTAAAAAACCAGATAAAACAAAACCTCAAGAAACAACACAGACTCTAGAGACACACACCTACGTACATTATTATTATTATTATTATTCATTTTTCTTTATCTTCTCTTTCATCTTAAAATAGTGCTAGTGTTCTTTAGTCGTAGTGTTTTTAGTCAAATTCAGTGGCGACACGGCATTCATTTGAGCCCCACCTGTTAAGCTAAAAAAAGATATGTACACAAGAAATACTTTATTTAAATTTAAAAAATGGTGCCTGTTTTGCATTTATTTAGGAATTAATACATGTCACATATCAGTTTACAAACAATGTATAAAAAAATAAATAAAGGCGCATGCAAACATGGTCTCTTTTTTGCTTTCTTGAGTGAAGCAGCTCCAAAATGCAGGTGTTTCAGCCTAGCTCAGTGCTTTCTGTGGTTGTAGGGCAGCCAGTGGAAAATACAGGGTGTCGGGGTTGGTAATGTTCTCTAGTTGCGCTGTGTTTGGCTCTGTGTGCTGTCACTCATGGGGACACTACGTCACAGCAAAATCTATGGGGAGAGCTCAAAAATTCAAGTCCCTTTGGTGCTGCCAATGAGTTATATTAGAAGTGCCCATCCAAAAAGGCTGAAGGTCATTGGCCACAGATAAAATTACATCAAATCACATTATATCTACCGTAGTTTTGATTGGACTGATCATGTCAACATCATACTTTCAAAATCTTAGCTAGCTAGCTAGCAGTCATCATCATGAATCAAGTTGACAATCTACTGGCAAAACCTTTTCAATATGAAAACAAATGAAGAGTAATTATAGATAAAACGTATCAGGGCTCATTGGCCATTGGACATAAACATTATACAAGAAGTTGGAAATCGCAAATTCAACAATGTGTTTTGAAGGAATAAGTGGCTTACTGCAAGCATTAGTGGAGTGGGTGTGTGATCCAAGTCTGAGTTTAAGGGTCTCTTTTCCTACAAGAGCACAAAACGTGGAGGCTACATTTAAAGCTGTCTTTGAAAAGCTTACATCTTAATTAAAGGGGCATTGTTATATTTTGAGACAGGTTTGAATATGCAAATAAGCCAATAGGCAGATGGGTATTGTCAAATTTTCTGTATGGTAAAAATAATTAATTATATTTTGTAAAGTGGTTTCTTGCATCATACAACACAATACAATGCAATTTACAGTAACCTATTTGACCCATGGTGTCACAGACCAAGTAAATAATAATAAATTCATGTCAAGCCCTTCATAATGAAAAACGTTTTTAAGTCTCATGCAATGTAGGCCTGCATTGAACACCACCTATAGGCTATATCATAGAAATCAAAGCTATTTCCATGTGAAAATGTTATAGGATTTGTTACATTGGTTTGGTTGGTAGGCCTACACTATGCTCAAACAGTCACAATAGCCTATTGGCTACTGTCAAAAACTGTAAGGGTACAGCCTCAGTGTTCACTGTAAACGCGCACCGGAAGTTGCACAAATGTCAAATTTCCGCTCACAAGACCTAAAATGTATCATTGGTCGTGTTGTTCTTTAGTCATAGTGTTCTTAGTTAAAATTTGTGTTGCTGTTCCTGTCCATTAGAGAGCTAATTTTGTCATGCGCTGTTTTGTGTGGACCCCAGGAAGAATAGCTGCTGCTTCATCTACAGCTAAGGGGGATCCGAATAAAATCATTTTAAAAAATCCTAAATCTTATCCAGAGCAACTTAGTTACGACTTGAACAATTCAGAAAACAAGACACAGTAGTTTCAGCACAATCTCCATTTATTCCATCCACAAAACTCATACAGTAGGGGCACAACACATCAGGAAAACCATAGATCTGTTGCCATCATATAGACAGAGGACTCATCTTTGTATCTGTGCCATTTTAGCATCTTTATCTTTTTATTTAACCTTCATTTAACTAGACAAGTCAGTTAAGAACAAATTCATATTTACAATGACAGTCTACCCCAGCCAAACTTTAACCCGGACAACTGTGCGCCGCCCTATGGAACTCCCAATCACGGGCGGTTGTGATGCCTGGAATCAAAGCAGGGTATGTAGTGATACCTCTAGCACTGAGACACAGTGCCTTAGACCTCCGCACCACTCGGGAGCACTAGCATCTGTTACATGAGCAGCGCCATTGAGGCCGTCTCCATTTTATTGTAGTCAATTTTCTTCACGATTGGCTGATCCCTCCTGATGACCCAGTTAAGACATGGACTACAACAGGGTCACCAGGAGGGATCAACCAATGAAGTTGTAAGTCCCACCCAGTTGACTACATTAAAATGGAGCTACAGTACCCATGCTAATATGGCCTATAATTCTCTATGGTTGCTGTCACCCTAGACGAAGTTGGCTGCAGAATCATTCATTCTCTCTTCCTCCTAGTATTACATTAATAAATGCCACTTGACATCCATATATCTGGCATATCAGGTCTGAATCAGTTGATGAAAAGGCCTGGATGAAAACAAGCAACAGACAACAATGGCCCACAATAACAGGGTTTGATGCTGCCTGCTTTAAAGCATGAATAACAGGGTTTGATGCTGCTTGCTTTAAAGCATGAATAACAGGGTTTGATGCTGCCTGCTTTAAAGCATGAATAACAGGGTTTGATGCTGCCTGCTTTAAAGCATGAATAACAGGGTTTGATGCTGCCTGCTTTAAAGCATGAATAACAGGGTTTGATGCTGCCTGCTTTAAAGCATGAATAACAGGGTTTGATGCTGCCTGCTTTAAAGCATGAATAACAGGGTTTGATGCTGCCTGCTTTAAAGCATGAATAATCCTGCACAACAACAACTTGACATCTTTCACTGCTTGACCTGAGGTAAATGACTCCAAAACAGACTTGGCAAGTTTGATAGTCTTTATTGCTGTCTCACACAACCTCCAGGAGAGAGAACAGTACAAACGGAGAAAGGAAAACACGAACAAATCCAGTCAAATCTTTAACAAATCTCCAGTTTAGTGTTTCCTTCAGTCTCAACTGTCATTTAAAGTGCATCGCTGATTAGCTTACAAAAAAATAAAAATTCACTTGCATATAGGTAAACAACAGTTGTTAGGCATATAGCGTTGCTTCAATATCAGTATCTATATTGGTTAATATAGCTGTTTCTTACAATATTGCACGTTATGCAATGGGATAATGTATTACAGTAGGATGGGTGGAGAGGTGATTTGACATGAAATACAGAAACAAGAAATGTTAAGCATTGAAGATAGACAAATACCTCTCACAACGGTCACAACGGTTGTAACGGGTGTACACTTTAGTAACTAAGTAAGTAATCAGCAAATGAGTTAACTGGTGTGTAAACGTCTAGTGGTTTATGTGTAAGTAGTGGAGAAACAGGAAGGAACTCTAGTCCTGTTGCATTAACAGTGTAGGTAGATTTACAAATATTACTTAACCCCCATTTTGTTAGAAATGTATTCAGAGTAAAACCAAACAGCAGAGTGGACAACCCTATCCTAAACTGAACCTGCACAATTGCATCAAATATGTCATCTTTAACAACAGCTACAAACAAGTAAAGTATATTATCCTAATGATGATAGGCAGGCAGCTATGTTCCATTAACTAACACGATGAACAAGGCTTGCTAGTTTTGCCACTAAAGAGAACGTGTTAGAAATGGCTAATTAATTAATTCCTCTTGTTTTGTTGTGTAACCGATGTGAAATGGCTAGCTAGTTAGCGGTGGTGCGCGCTAATAGCGTTTCAATCGGTGACGTCACTTGCTCTGAGACCTTGAAGTAGTGGTTCCCCTTGCTCTGCAAGGACCGTGGCTTTTGTGGCGCGATGGATAACGATGCTTCGTGAGTGACTGTGGTTGATGTGTGCAGAGGGTCCCTGGTTCGAACTCGGGTCGGGGCTAGGGGATGGACTAAAGTTACACTGTTACAGTTGCAGTGTGGGCTCTTTGTTCTGGTTTAGCTAGCTCAGGGGTCTCCGGCAATTTCTAACATGAGATCTACTTCAAAAAATGCTGCAAGTTACTCATTTATTTGCTTACTTTTTTCAGTTGTTTCACTCAGACAATTACAATTACTTATTGAAAAACAACAACATTGGATGTTCAGAGTCCATGTCAATGCATAAATCACATCAAAATAAAAAATGTACGGTCTTGAAAAAAAATAACAAATGTATACGTTTGAGTGTGATTCCCCTTTAATTCAAGTGCACACCTAGCAAGAGACGAATGTGTTTGGCTAGCGATTTATCTGTTTAGGCCTAGTGCACATCATGGCAGAGTACGGGATGCGAGATCGACCTGTTGGACCCCCGAGATAGTTATACTCCTGCTTTAGAATAATTGATGAAAGCTATTGATTGGCTGATGGAGAGAACAGCATTACCCTTTCTCCCTGGCTTTATTTCTGTGGCCTGTGGGCACATACTGTACACCTGACACACACACACACCCAATGAAAACACTGCCAGATTGGTGTATCTAGAGACTCACACACATCCTCCCTTCTCACTAAAAACCAAGGTCCTATTGATTTCTCTGTTTGGAATTACCAAGCAGTATTGACTGACAGGTCCGGATGGCATGGGACATCTCACCATGGCAAACACAAATATTCTCTCTCCCACAAAACAGACAGACACACACACACACACACAGACACACACACAGAGACACACACACACACACACACACAGAGACACACACACAGAGACACACACACAGAGACACACACACACACACACACACACACACACACACACACACACACACACACACACACACACACACACACACACACACACACACACACACACACACACACACACACACACACACACACACACACAGTCCTGTCATCACCTGGGCTCAGCTCAGTCCCCAAGGACCACACTGGCACCCATCTTGTCTTGCTGTAGGGGACAGATGGATCAATGTCCCTATGAGAACTTTCCAGAAGTGTGTGTGTCTCTCAGTCAGTCGGATTTATACTAAATGAAAAAACAAGACACTGTTGACCATCTAGCTAACTGTAATAAATTACTTGAAACAACACTACTGTGTACAGTGATTTGAATTTATGGACAGCGCCAAAGTGGTGAGAGTATTTGGTGTGTGAGTGTGTGTGTGTGATGTGTGTTATGTGTGTGTGTTTCATGTGTGCATGGTATTAATGGGTACTGTAAAACAGAGAGTGCCAGAGGCATTAACTTACAGCCATAGCCCACATTCATGTCAATGAATCAAAATATATGTATACAGGGATTCCTAAAAACAACGACTACAATCATTGCGATAAGAAAGCTATCAATCAAAGAAATCATGCCATAGCTGCCATAGTCTGTCAGAAACTGTTAAACACACTCTCCATGTCTGGATGCATCCAAACGATAAACATAACCCTCAAATCCTCAAACTGACCTTAGCCCTACTCAAAATACAATAAACACTGATGTTGATCTCAGAGGAAAGGGAGAGCACCCACACAGACACACATCACCTTACATACTCATAGAGGTGGAATAGGACGACAAAATGAACTGTGGTTTATTCAGGAGAATTCTGTTTATGTTTGAGCCTCTTTCTTTGAATGATTCTTCATTCTGTTTGAGCAGAAAGCTCAACTCCTTATTCCCCCCCCCCCCCGCTTTTTTTCTGTCATTCTATGTTTACCCTCTGGGAGAAATGTAACATTGCTGATGTCATGGAAGACCATGGTCAAACCATGTTCTGCTGTTCCAGAGGAAGGACCCATGTGAGTGTGAGTAGAGTTGACCGGAGCATTCTGTACAGTCTTGGCGTTCTTAAAGAAAACACACAAGTGAGATTACCAAATAAAAAATATGAATGTTTGTCATATATATAAAAATAATGACTATGTGCAATGAAAGGCTGCTAAGCAAGTAACTGGACAATTTATGAAGGAGATTTGTCAGTTAGAAACAGTCCCTCCACGTATCTCAGTCATAACCATGAGGCTGTGGAAGAGGAGAGATGTTATACAGTATAGTATACAATATGTTTGATGATGTGAACTCTTCAATGGATCTTTGGCTTGGGGAGACGTGACAGGATGGGGGGAACCAGGACTCTAGCTCTGAGAAGTCCCAGGTCTAGCATTTCCAGACTAGGAGGGCTGGTGCTCTCGAGGTCCCTCCTGACCCCCAGTGTGTGGGGCTGAGCAAGCACACCGTGTCCCAGGGAGGGGCCCACTGCCTGGGGACCAGAATTGAAGCAGGGTAGACCCCTGGAGGGAGGCGGCAGCTGCTTGGTCCTGTGGTTGGCCAGCAGTCCTACAGAGCTTGATCGGAGAAGAGAGCCATTAGTGTACCTCTGAGGCAGAGCTGGGACAGACACACGCTTGTGGAGGCGAGGCCGCTGCAGGAAGCGAGGGCAGCCAGGGCCCTCTGGAGAGGCTCGCTGCCCACCGTCTGGCCTGGACAGCGCTCCTGTTGCTGGGCTGCTGGCTGCAGGGAGCCCCTGGGTAGGGCTGGGGGTGGTCCCAGGCCCTTCTCTGTCATTGATGTTGAGCTGGGTGCTGAGTAGCACACTCAACTCGTCTGGGTTGGACACTGGGGGATTGTCGACACCCCTGGCCGGGCTTCTAGCAGGGCGGTCAGAGTCTGTGCAAGGGGACCCATCTCCCCTGCTCCTCCTTCTCTGGGGGTCACTGTGGCCCTCGGTGAGGGCTGTTTTTACTAGTCTTTCCTGGGTGAGGTGCTCGTGGTGGCTGGGGCTGGAAGGCTGTAGTATTTGAAGCTATGGAAGAAAAACAAAAAGCATACACATTATTATCAATTCACCAGTAGTAAGTTATCCTTCTTAAAGGTCTATAATTGATGAAGATGTTCATTTACAATGTAAATGAACATCTTCCCCATTCACTTTTTCAATTCATTCTTGGAACAAAAACTTGCCCTTAGAAATGGGTGAAAACTGTAGACTGTGGACAGCGAGCCAAGATTCTTTGCCCTGAGGACTTGTTTGTACTCTCTAACAATCAGTGAGAGTAGTAGTAGCAGTAGTCAAACAGTGGTCCTCACACCCACCTAGCACAGGCCAGTGCATCAGACAAACAGCAGATCTAACACTGGGTAGAGTCGGGGAAGAGCACAGCTGGCTGCTAGCTGTGGGTCCTGAGTTCAGGGTGACATATCAGTTAGTATGTGGTACGAGATTATTCTCCTGTCGGGAGAGAACCAGGCTGGAGCAAGGAAAGGCCATGGTTAGAGCAGGGTTTTGAGGGCAACCATACTCCACTCTTCTTTACCCTGTGGTGATATCCAGGGAGAGGAGAATGAAGGCTTGATGTTGTGGTGGTCGGGGGAGTGTCTCTCAAGACAGCCTGAGGGTCATACATCAACCAGATGTCTGTAGCCATAAAACAGACTGGTATACTAACTGGTCTGTGGGCTTATATACATCCTAGTCAAAGGTGGCTGTTGGGAGGAGCTATAGGAGGACTGGCTCATTGTAGTGACTGGAATGGAATACATGGAACGGAGCCAAACAAGCGGTTTCCATATGTTTGATACCGTTCCATGTATTCCATTCCAGCCATTACAATGAGCCAGTCCTCCCATAGCTCCTTCCACCAGCCTCCTCTGCTCCTAGTCCTTAACAAGCTTCATGCTTTCAAGTCCTTTATTGTCTGTAAACCTGCAGTCAATAAAAAGCGACTATCTTGTGATGATCATCCTCCTAAATCCTACAAATCCTTAGGAGGCTGCCATCTTTATGATCTAGCATGAGTCAGTACTCTAGTTGTGCTCCAGGGCCCTGTGTCAGGGTGGGGCTGGGTTGGGCAGTCAATTCAGGAAGTGATTTGAATTTAAAATCAGAAGAAAAAAATGTGCTTCTACCTTTCAGTTTATTGAGAAGTCATTAAAAAGAAGTATCCTATTTCGATTATTGAATTGTATTGTTGGTTTACTTCCTGAATTGACTGCCTACAAACTGAATTGAGCCCAACCCTGCTCTGTGTGAATCCCTCCTAAGCCAAACGGAACATACTTATGATGGCCCTGGTCTGGCCAAGGCAGTCCGCCTCAAACATCCAACAGGAGACCAGGGAGGCGTCTGTTCCAGCAGTAACCTGACAGAGGCAATGGGATGACTAGGCCCACAGCTCCACCTGGTGGTCATCTCCCGTACTACACCAATCGGATATGGTAAACATCATGATTGTCTTTGTTGATTATGCTTTTTATTAGATTACCATGAGTACCTCCTGCCTGCAATTCATTTTTGATAACATTCTAGACATTGACAAGCACAACCACCAAAAATAACAAATGTAACAAAATACATTACATCACCAAAAGTATGTGGACACCTCTTGTCGAACATCTCATTCCAAAATCTTGGGCATTAAAATATGGAGTTGGTCCCCCCCCTTTTCTGCTATAACAGCCAGCACTCTTCTGGGAAGGATTTCCACTAGATGTTGGAACATTGCTGTGGGGACTTGCTTCCATTCAGCCACAAGAGCGTTAGTGAGGTTGGGCACTTATGTTGGGCAATTAGGCCTGGCTCGCAGTCGGTGTTCCAAATGTGTTCGATGGGGTTGAGGTCAGGGCTCTGTGCAGACCAGTCAAGTTCTTCCACACCAACTGTCGACAAATCATTAATGTATGGACCTCGCTTTGTGCAAGGGGGCATTGTCATGCTGAAACAGGAAAGGGCCTTCCCCAAACTGTTTCCACAAAGTTGGAAGAACAGAATCATCTAGAATGCCATTGTATGCTGTAGCATTAAGATTTCCCTTCACTGGAACTAAGGGGCCAAGTCCGAACAATAAAAAATAAGCCCCAGACCATTATTCGTCCTCCACTAATCTTTACAGTTGGCACTATGCATTGGGGAATGTAGCATTCTCCTGGCATCACCAAACCCAGATTCGTCCGTCAGACTGCCAGATGGTGAAGTGTGATTCATCACTCCAGAAAGCATGTTTCCATTGCTCCAGAGTCCAATGGCTCAACACCACTCCAGCTGACGCTTCGCATTGCGTGTGGTGATCTTAGGCTTGTGTGTGGCTGCTCGGCCAGGGAAACCCATTTCATGAAGCTCCCGACGAAACAGTTCCTGTGCTGACGTTGCTTCCTGAGGCAAAAAATTGACAGACTGACTTGTTGGAATGGTGGCATCCTATGATGGTGCCACGTTGAAAGTCACTGAGCTCTTTAGTAAGGCCATTCTACTGCCAATGTTTGTTTATGGAGATTGCATGGCTGTGTGCTCAAATTTTATACACCTGTCAGCAACCGGTGTGGCTGAAATAGCCAAATACACTAATTTGAAGGGGTGTCCACATACTTTTGCTGATGTATTGTATGTATGAAAAAATAGCACACCATATTGAAATCTAAAGCATAAATGTGTAATTAAATGAGAAATCAAGTGAACAGTTTTCTATCCCACAGGAGTGGCCAGTGTATAAATAAGAGGTTCTACGTCTGTGATTTTGAGTTTATAACACCATTTACAAGTATCTACCCGGGCTATCAAACCAATCTCAACAACCCATCCCACTGTGTCAATAAAACTACAGTGATTTAAGCATAATGAGTGCAGAAGGACCTAGATATTGTGGAATTGAAAAATTATACTAATTTAGCTCCCTGGAAATCCCCCTATTATAACCCTCTGAATATTGCCAATGATGATCATTATCTATTTCAGCTCTAGTTTAGTGCACAATCGTATATTGGTTGCTGCGAAAATAGTGGCAATTTCAATTTTGTCTATATTATACTGCTCAGATGAGAGCCAATGATACAGGGGGAGAGAAGCCTGATTGCTTTCATTTGTCGACGCTGGCTTAGCTAAACTGTTTGTGATTACATAGTGGGACAGCGAAAGCTGACAACAGCGATAATGGGGCTTCAAATACATGTGGCCTTGTTCAGGAGTTGTACTTTTTTTTTGAAAGCCAATTTAAAAATACAGTTGATGTTTATTGATGCATGCATTATCATTTAACAGAGCAATGCAGGCCCAGCAGGAAGACAAGGTAGACTCCAAACTCAAGCCAAGGCATGCAGATGCACATCAACACTGGCATGCTTTCATTGTGCCACGTCATGCTACGCCAGCGTGCAGGGCCCAGGGTGATGGTTAGACGGTTACTGTACCACGCTTTGTCAGTGATGTAATGCACAACGTGCTCCATTCCTTGCCAAAGGCATTATGGGAGAGGGAGAGAAAGAACATTGACAAGGTATTCAAAGCGAGAGAGAGAGAGAGAGAGAGAGGCAGAGGGAGAGAAAGAACATTGACATGGTATTCCCAGAGAGAGAGAGAGAGAGAGAGGCAGAGGGAGAGAAAGAACATTGACATGGTATTCCCAGAGAGAGAGAGAGAGAGAGAGAGAGGCAGAGGGAGAGAAAGAACATTGACATGGTATTCCCAGAGAGAGAGAGAGAGAGAGAGAGGCAGAGGGAGAGAAAGAACATTGACATGGTATTCCCAGAGAGAGAGAGTGAGAGGCAGAGGGAGAGAAAGAACACATTGACAAGGTATTCCCAGAGAGATAGAGAGAGAAAGAGAGAGAGGCAGAGGGAGAGAAATAACATTGACATGGTACTCCCAGAGAGAGAGAGAGAGAGGCAGAGGGAGAGAAATAACATTGACATGGTATTCCCAGAGAGAGAGAGAGGCAGAGGGAGAGAAAGAACATTGACATGGTATTCCCAGAGAGAGAGAGAAAGAGAGAGAGGCAGAGGGAGAGAAAGAACATTGACATGGTATTCCCAGAGAGAGAGCGAGAGAGGCAGAG